>NC_056738.1:391635402-391747902 GCF_019279795.1 Protopterus annectens | reverse complement strand
ATATATATATATATATTTAAACAGTTACAATGGTGCATGTACATTTCTGTTCTTTTCCAGTAGGCCACACTGTGATTACATTTCAGACAACACTTTGCGAATACCTTTTCAACATGCATGTCTGTACAAGCAGTTTGATATACACATGACATACAGTTCTAATACATTTGTAACACAAGTATCTTGTATAAATCATTTTGATATTCGCCAGTGACATATAATTATTTACAAAACTCCAGCTAGTTCGACTGCCAGTATCTCCTTTCATCATAACCTGAACCAATGTTTTTTTCAGTGTAAGTTTGTGATACACAGGGAATCAGGCAATCTGTCTTTTCTCCAGTGAACTGCAATTTTGGAGTTAGTATGTACATAAAGTACTAGGGGATGTGGGGAACAATACTTTCCCACTACAAAAAAGTTTAAATTTATTTATGTAATTTTCGATCATCTAGTGATTAATCAGCTGTACTATTTTTATAAGACAATGTTCCTATATTGCTGATGTAATAACGCTCCATGAATCTTCAAATGTTGTCTCAATATTTTTTCTGGAAATTAAATGATTGCATGAGACTCATCATAGAACATCTGTTACATTGCTGTACTGCTGTTGTAACAGTGTTCCATGAATCTTCTAATTTTGCCTGAATATTTCTCAGTAAATTAAATGACACACATCATATGACTTCTGTTTAAGCACTGGTATTTTGTTTGCATCACAATACCTGACAGAGCATTGCTTGATGTGAAAGTTTGTCTATTTATTCATATTTTAGTGGTTTGTAATAAATTCTGCGGTTTCTGAGCTTGGATTATTTAGATTACTTCTCCTGATTTACAAATTTGCCTTGGAGCTTATATTTACCTGCAGTGCTACTGATTTCCTGTGACATACAAGACCTGATGAATATATGATTTGATGCATTGAATAGAACTGCATACCCTACTTAGCCTATTTATTCTTTTAAAAAGTAATATACGTCACATTGATCAACTAATGGTAACTGCAAATATATAAAGACACATCCATAATACACTATCTGGAACAAAAAAAAATGCAAACTAAATAGTGAAAGCCAAGTCAAACAGAAAAAAACCTTGAACAGAAACATAAATCTGTTTATTGAGTTAACTTCACTGCATTGCTTGGCAAAGTATTTAAACTGAAACCAGAGATCTGTAACAGAAAGTTCTACCCTCCACAGCTTTACTGTACATATAGGAATAGATCCATGCTTTTTATATTATCCAAGAACACTGCTTTGTGAGTTAGGAGACATACATTTTGAAAGGCTGTTAATAAGGTTTTATGATCCTCTGCAGTATATGCAGCAGAACTTGCAATAAATGAAACTCTCTTAGTACTATCTTCATAAGTACTTTTTAATAAGACAAATGTAAGATCTTTACTTACTTTACTGTATCTGAGAAGTGTTTTCAGAGCTGTTCTCTTTCAAGTAGCTCTATGTGCAAGTCATTTTTCAGATAAACAGTGCTTCTTATTAAATTAAAAGTTATAATTAAATAGTCGTATTATTTTATACATTTTCAGTAGCTTGTATATAATGGTTCTGTCTCAGAAGTATGGTAATGTTTTCAAAAAATATATCTATGGCAAATAATATCAAGGAGGAAAAGCATAAAATTAAAAAAAGCTTTGAAATAAAGTATACTGCAACTTACTGAGAAAAGAAAAAGTAAATATACTATGTTTACCATTGATGAACGAAGAAGGGATGTCCTTCATATTGGTCACTGCTGCAGTAGCCTTAGCTATATGTTTTGTATCCTGTCAAGAATATACCAACTGACCAGCTTCCAAAGTTTCAGGGCACCTTCCATGCACCCAAACTGTCAAACGGCTTGACCTGACAAAAAGACAAGTTTGAGCATGAAGCCCTTCCGTGTTTTCTTGCTGCTGGGGATAACACTCCTATGAGGCTTCTGAGGATTGATGGTTGGCTTGTACTTTCCTCTTTCCTTAGCTGGGTAGATTAGTTCTCTTTGGGGAAATACTTCAATTTTCTTATTTTTTAACTGATGTAGCATTTTATAGCTAAGATTGTTGTATTTTAATGGAATGTCTAGTGAGTCTGCAACAGTGTTTGAAAATGTTTTTACTGTGTTTTTTTGTGCCAAAAATGTAACATTTGTAGACTGTAGTGCTACTGGTATTTGTTGCTTGTTTTACCCAGGATAGAGGCACTGTATTTGGCTTGACTATGAGAACAGTTTGCTAGCTCCAAGGTCAGTCCTTCTTCCAGCCACAAAAAGAAAAAGTTAAGCAAACATCTTTGCCAAGTCCTCTTCAACTCTTGGGGTCCCCCCAGTGGGCAGGGGATACCACTCTTCTCAGTCCCAGGAAAGGGAACAGAGAAGGTTTCCCTGTTGTGTCAGAATGATTTGCCCATCCCCGGGGAAGCAGTGCTGCAATTAGTAACCCAGCTGGCTCCATTTTTCCTGTCAAAAAGAATAACAACCAAGCATGCTATCTACTCCTCAAATTTCTTTGAATAGGAGTAGTTTATTGAGACTTGCTCAGGGTTTGATTCAGGCTATTGATCTTTCTTGTAGAGTAGTTTTCAGTAAACAAACAGGAATACCTCCTTTCCTGAAGAGATTCCAGATTCTGAATCTGAACAGGAAGATACATGGATGGATTTAGGGTGTTGTCCTTCAGATTTGTAATTAAGAACATTCAGTAGAGGCAAAAATCTTTAAAATATTTTTGAGAGTAGTCACAACAATTTAGGAAACAGATATAGACAGTCCAAAATGACAAAGTGTGGATTTTGTAAATAGGGTAAGAACATAAATGATGGCCCTTATGTTATAGTAGAAAATTATGAAAAACTTTACCATGTCCAGGAAAATATAATTGTACCACTAGAATGGTAGTGTATTTAGCTTCCTGCACATCCGGCCCAGCTTTCTATAAAGGAAAAACTAACAGAATGCTGAAGGATAGAATATACAAGCATGATTATTAAATAAGGAAGCATAAGCCTACACATGCATTATATAGACACTCTCTTTTATTTAAAAATTGTATTTGTATTGTTTATTTTTTATTATTGACAACATTTCTACTACAGGATGGGGTGGGAAGAGTGAACTAATGTTGGAAGAAAAATAATTTCAGTGATAGCTATGGTTAGACACTATGAAGAAACCAGGACTGAATGATAAATTGGCTATCAATTGTATTGTAAATAGGAGAACAGAAAAGTTATGAAATAATATTTTTAACAACTTGAGTTTTAATTTGTAGATGTATACATATTTCATGTCATCTTCTTTCATCTTCTTTCGGCTGTTCATCCACCTTTGCCACCTCTACTCCTTGCATCCTCACCATTCCTCTATCCTCCCTGTCATTCACACACACATATATTCTGCCTTAGTCCTGCTGACCTTCATTCCTCTTCTCTCTAGAGCATACCTCCATCTCTCCAGAGTGTCCTCCACCTGTTCCCTACTCTTACTACAGATCACAATGTCATCTGCAAACATTCATGTATACATATATTTGTATATAACAAATGTAGTATTTTTTTACTGTTTTACATTGTTACAGGCTCTATTATTTCCTTTACACTGTTTTGTTACACTGTCTCTCTAAGTGGAAGGCAGGTTAATTGCATTCCAGGTTGGTTACAAATTTTTATATAAATAAGCCTCAACTCTAAGGATCAGCTCTGAGCCCTTTCTTATTTGCAATGGTGATTGATAGGTTGACGGACGAGATCAGACAGGAGTCCCCGTGGACTGTGATGTTTGCAGATGACATTGTGATTTATAGTGAGAGTAAGGAACAGATTGAGGAGACCCTGGACAGGTCGAGATATGCTCTAGAGAGGAGAGGAATGATGGTCAGCAAGACTAAGACATAATATATGTGTATGAATGAGAAGGATGACAGAAGAATGGTGAGGCTGCAGGGAGTAGAGGTGGCAAAGGTGGATGAGTTTAAATGTTTGAGATCAACAGTTCAGAGTAATGGTGAGTGTGGAAGAGAGGTGAAGAAGAGATTACAGGCAGGGTGGAGTGGGTGGAGAAGAGTGTCGGGAGTGATTTGTGACAAACGAGTACCAGTAAGAGTGAAAGGGTAGGTCTACCAGAGGGCACTGAGACTGGCTATGTTATATGGGCTGGAAATGGTGGCATTGACAAAAAGGCAGGAGTCAGAACTGGAGGTGGCAGAGTTAAAGATGTTAAGATTTGCATTGGTTGTGACGAGGATGGACAGGATTAGGAATCAGTATATTAGAGAGTCAAGTCAGGTTGGATGGTTTGGAGACAAAGCAAGTGAGGCGAGATTGCGTTGGTTTGGACATGTGCTGAGGAGGGATGCTGGGTATATTGGGAAAAGAATGCTAAGGATGGAGCTGCCAGGTAAGAGGAAAAGAGGAAGACCTAAGATATGGTTTCTGGGTGTGGTAAGAGAGGATATGCAGGTGGTTGGTGTGACACAGCAAGATGCAGAGAACAGGAAGAAATTGAAACAGATGATCCGCTGTGGTGACCCCTAATGGGAACAGCCGAAAGAAGAAGTAGAAGATAAGCCTCAATTAAGGCTAGTAACTTTATCTTTAATGATGCCTTCTTTAGCAAGGTGAAAGCAGTAAGAGTTTGTATTTTGTGAATAAATTTTGCTCAATTTATGGTCAAAGCAGAGTCATACAGTTCATTCAACTTTATGCTGTACTTGTATATCTTCAGCATTTAACGCTAGAGCTGCCAGTTCTTGGTTATGCTTGCTGGAGGAGTTAAGGTGTATTTTTTCCTTTTGACCATGAGAACAGTTTGCTAGTTCCAAGGTCAGTCCTTCTTCCAGTCTATTTGTCATAATTCCGTCTAGTTAATTATCATACAATGGTCATTCTCTGTCATCACAACCTGTGGAGTCCATTGTGTGCATGCTGTCTAGTCTGATTTCCCAATAAATACTGATGAAACATTAATGTAAATCATGTTGGTTGATGTCCCTTTATTCCACACGGAAAGGCATCCAAGTTGTAAATAGTTGTATATATTGTAAATAATGTCTTTCTAAGAACATACCCCCTTACCTTTCTCATGTCAGTCATAAATCTGACATAAATATGTTTCTCGAATCATCACTCACCCTTGTAATTAACAAAGTAAATTGAACTTTATCATTTACGTCAGTTGTTATTATAAGGGGGTATCTGTATCAATATCTGTCCCTATGATATATGTTTTTTATAGAGCAATCCTGCGTGTTTGGGATAACACTTAATCCATTCTATTTTTATATGTTTTATTGCTAACTACTTGCTATTGTCTTGGTATGGATGATTATTTTTGCTTATTAACACATCTATAATCTGTTTAGATAGCAAGTTTTTTTCTTTCTGTAAACATAATATTATGACAGTTTTATTGTATGTCTGTTTTGTCTTAAATTCTAAAAAAATGAATAAAAATTATATCTGAAAAAAAAAGAAAAGTTTAAGCAAACAGCCTTTGCCACGACCTTTTTGACTTCTGTGGTCCCCTCAGTGGGCAGGGGAAACCACTCTTCTCAGCCCCAGGAAAGGGAACAGGGAAGGCTTCCCTGTTGTGTCAGATTTGCCCATCCCTGGGGAAGCAGTGCTGCAATTAGTAACTCAGTTGACTCCATTTTTCCTGTCAAAAAGAAGCAGAAAACCAAGCATGCTGTCTACTCCTCAAATTTCTTTGGATAGGAGTAGTTTACTGAGACAGTCTTAGGGTTTGAGTCAGGCTGTTGATCCTTCTTGTAGAGTAGTTTTCAGTAAAAGAAACAGGAATACCTCCTTTCCTGAAGAGATTCAATATTCTGAATCTGAAGATGAAGATACAGGGATGGATTCAGGATTTTGTCCTCACATTTTTGATTCAGACTCAGAGGAGAGAGCTCACTTTCTGATTCTCCCTGTGGGGGTTTCTCTTTCTCTGAGACTATTGCTAGAATGTCTCATTTTTTCAGAGGGAGAACACTGATGTTTCTCTGTCCCTCAGAAAATGCTATGAGTTGTTATAGAGGGATTTTTCAGAACTTAAACCCATACCCCCTGCCTTGTCTGCTTTAGAGGATGTGTGTCATACTGCCTGCAATTTTCCTGATAGTCAGCAAGCTGTCCCATAAAAAAGATAGATAGGCTGTATAACGTTTCTCAGTCTTTTAAATTTTTATACACTCTTCCCCAACCTGACCAAGCAGGGGTAGCCCTAGTTGACTTCTCTGCTGCTAAGCACTTAGTTAATTCCATTCCTTCCCTTTCTAATAAGGATGGGAATATTATTAATAGGTATGGGGAAAAGCATACACTTCTCAACTTTGAATTTCAGAATTTTAAGTTGTCAGGGTCATATGTTAAAGTTTGTTCTGCCATATTGTGAAAGTATGAGGAATGTTTTATCTGCAGTTTCTTCTTGTAAAGACAAATCTGCTTTAAATAACTTTGTTTCTTCTATAGCACAGGTCACTACACATTGTTTGCAATGTGTATATGATTCTGTTGGCACTTCTTCTAGGGTTATGGCCACTGTTACTGTTTTAAGGAGGTTTGCTTGGCTGCATTCTCAGATCCTCCCAGATGATGATAAAAATGAGATCTTAAATTCTTCCTTGGATTTTAAATTCTTCCTTGGATAGTGGTTTAGTGTTCAGCCCTTGTGCTGCAGATGGGATCAAAAACTATGATGAAAGGGGCATGCTTATCCAGGGAATCGCTAAGATTTTTCAGCTCTCTTTTTCCAGATTGTCCAAGGATTTTCTTTCTCCTTATCCAGTTTTATAAAACAAAAAAATAAAAGAAAAAGAAATAAAAAATAAACAGTCTCAATGCAATTCAGGTAAGTAGATGTTTAAGAAGAAATGACAAGGATGTTCCAAAAACAGGTCTCAAACCTTTCAAAACTAAGAACAGTCCAAGAAGTCTAAATGACTAGTCAAAAGACCCTCCCTCTCATCCTGGTCCCTATTCTTTTCCAGAAAGTCTGAATCTCCATTTTTTTTCTCTTGGGCAACAGATTGTTTCAGACAAATGGGTTCTGAAAATCACTCATCAGAGTTACAGATGGCAATGGGAGGACGTTCCTCCTTTCTAAGGAGTCATTCCTCATTCTCTAGATTAGACTCGTTGGTTTCTTCCTTTTCTTCACCCCATGCTGTCCTAAGGAGTGATATCACCAGTTCCTCCTTTCAAGATGGGAAAGGAGTTTTATTCAAGGATGTCCCTAGTCCCAAAGAAAGAAAATGCTTACAGACCAGTTCGCACCTTCCTTTCTTAAACCTGTTTGTGATAGTGCCCAAAATCAAAATGATGTCACTTCACAACCTGTTGCCTCTTTTTCCTCTTTCATGTTTTCTGATAACACTATACATAAAAGAATCATATCAGCCCATTTCTATTTATCCAGACTTCAGGCATTTTTTAAAAGTTTTGTTTGTCCTTATTAGTTCTCTGCCATACCCTTTGGACTATCTACTGCACCGAGTGTTCATAAACTGTCTAGCTCCAGGCTACAGGGTATCCACATTTTCCATGTTTAGATGACTTGCTTTGCAGAGTCTTTTTCAAAATGTCAGGAATCTCTCTCTTGAGTGAGTGATCTCTTGCATAATCTAGAATTCCAAGAGAACATTTAAAAGATTTTCTTGACTCCCTCGCACAGAATTGTGTTCCTGGGATGTCAAGTAGACACCTCAGTTCAAAGAACGTTTCTTCCACAGGAAAAACAATACATCTTTATTTAGATCTATTTCAAAGGTTTTCTACTTGTTCTTAAGTCACTGCGAGGGCATACCCCTGGATTCCGGATCTCATGGCATCTATGATTCCCATGATATCCCTGGCAAAACTCTACATGAGAAAGATACAGTGGTATTTAAAATCTCCTTGGTCCCAGAATCAACACCCTTTATCTTTTCAAATCCCAGTACTGGGTTTTTTCAGAAGAGAAATCACTCGGCAGAGACAACAGCTATCCTTAAATACAGGTCTCCCCTTCTATCTCCATGATCAAATGCAGTCCATCATCTCAGATGCTTTGGACTTTGCTTGGAGAGCACTTTCAGGAGAGAAAAAAGTGCAGGGGGTGTGAAGAGATGCAAGCACATAAATATCAAGGAGATCCTTGCCCTGATCAAGGCACTCAATTTTCTGAACCATCTTTGGTCCCGGGACCCCTTTAAGTGGTTATAGACAGTACCACAGTGATGTGGTACATCAACAAGAAAGGAGGAACCAGGTCATACTATTGCAGAATAGTCATGTTGGCTTGGGATATAGCTTCAATGAACAGTCTGAGTCTACAAGCATCCTACATTCCATCAGAACAAAATTTTGTGGCAGACAAGTTGAGCAGGACCAGGGCAGACCCTCAAGAACCTTTTTGACTAATATCCAAGGTACTTCTGAAAATTTAGAAGGAATCCCCCAAGATCATTGTGGTGACTCCTTTCTGGCCCAGTCAACTGTGGTTCACCCTTGTTTTGGAAATGGGGCACATATCCTGAAGCTTTGGAAGCTAGATAGCTGTTATATCCTTGGCAAGATATAACCCATATAGCGAAGGCTACTGCAATAGTGATCATTCAAACATCTACTGTTATGGTAAGTTTAGCTTATACAACTGTACTTTATATTTCTTTATTTGAATTATAACCTAGTTATTATTCAAATAAAAAATATTCCAGACCAATGTTTTATTGCTGTTATTGGTGGTGTGTGTGTGTGTGTGTGTGTGTGTGTGTGTGTGTGTGTGTGCGTGTATACATGTGTATGTATGAGTGTATGTGTCTGTGAGTTTATGTTGGGGGTGGGGCTGTTAAAAAACTGATGGAAATTTTGTAGTGAGGCCACATAACATTTATCCAGACAGTTTAACTATAAAAAAGGTAGATAAATAAAAAATGATCACTCATCTCTTCTCTTTGCACTATTTGGTACTTATAGATTAGATGGCAGTGAATAACTCTGAAAAAAAAATTCATATGTATAATATACATTTAATATTTATTTCCATTCAATTGTTTCATCACAGTTTGAGTATGGAAATCACTTAATATATCATTGACTGCTATATAAATAGAATGGCACTCAAAATGACCTTTTTTACTAAAAAGACTATTTTTTTTTCGAAATATAGAAAAGCCCTATATTCTAACAGCAAAGGTAATGGAAAATGTACTTTTCAACACATGCGGTTTGGGATTTGTATATGTGTTTAAGTGAATGTCTTGAGATTTTTAGTCTGTGTGTATGTATGTGTATATACATTCATTAATTTCTCTAAGAATATCAGTATCTATTTATCTATCTATATATCTTTGTCCGTGTATGGTATCTAAGTGGGTGCACCATGTGCATGTTTGTGTTTCTTTGTGAATGTGTGCAACTGTGCATATAAAAATGTGTGTATGCATGCCCACCTACTTCAAAACTGCTATAATGAGGGTACTATTCCATTTCTCCCCACTGTGCAATGACTTAGGACTTGAGTGCAGTACGATGTGAGGCATCATTGTATGCCCACAGAAAACACTTTTTAATTTATATGAAAGCAGTTTCTCTGAAGAAATCTCGTTTTGACAGGTCAGTTTCAGTGATGCAAGTATCAGTGAATCATTCTTTGGTGAAATTCCCTTTAACCAAAATATGTCCTGTATGCCAGATGAATTTCTCTACTGATATCTAAAATGGAAAATAATTGTAGTTAATTATCACTGATTTAACTGTACTTAGTATTAAAATACAAACACAAATAGTTAAATTTAAACATACCTAAAATTTAACTATGGTATTATCAATAACCTGTACATACACAATAATAAGGAAGGCTTTGATAAAGTCATATCAATGTAAAATATTAAAATTTAACTGAGTGGACTGAACGTTTTGAATGTGACTGTGGCTGTTAATGGACAGTTTCCTAATGTTTAAGTACTTTAATGCAAGCAATAGAGAAAACATGTTTTTTGTGATATCCAGTGCCAGAACAGGTGCCTACCAATTAATGGGACTCATGAAACAGCTTGTACAGTGGAAGTTAAGAGACTTGATACAATGAAATAAGAACATGTATCTGAGGTATATGAAGTATTGAGGAAAGAATGCAGGGCAGACTTTTGGAAAGAAATACTGAAAATTAATAATGGAATTTTTAAACTAGAAATGGATGCTGAGTATAATATTTTATCAGGAAATGTTTGCAATTCTGTGGGGCTAGATAGCTCTGAAGAAAGGGTTTTATGTATTTTATTTAACATTTGTTTACTAGGAACGTCTGACTTGGAACAAAGCCAATTTTCAGCAAAGGTCCAGGGAGAAACACTCTAGAAGCACGTCTTTGTAAGTGGAAGGAAACCGTAGCACTTGGATGAAGCCCACATAAATGCAGGGTGGACATGCAGACTCTGCACAGAAGACACCACCAGTCGAAAATCGAACTAGAAAACCTCTTGCTGTGAGGCCACAACATAACCATTGCACCACCGTGCCATCCATTGTATTAACCTTTTCTGGCTACCAGTAGAGGAAATTAGGTCAGAAACTGTGGAAATGAATACTAAGGTACTCAGACTTCTTTTTCAAACATTTGATCTTAAGAAAGCAAATTCTGCTAATATTTTGGGTTATATGGCCTGTGAGAAGTTAGGAGTGCTAAAACAAATCTAAGATGTGCAATATCTATTCAGAATCAGACTATCACAAAGACAGCTCAGATACTGGACAGAATCATAACCGTGAAATCCTGCATGATTTATTTACAGTCTTTGGAAATTTACACAATGCAAATAACTGAGGAACAACAAAATGAAACACCATACCCCCATGCTTAATTCTCAGATTGCACAACTGTGAAGAAAGGGCAAATTTCCAAATTTTTTTAGATTATCTCTATTTAATAGATAAATAGGTAGAAAAATAAATATATGGATACACATATATAGCTAGATAATGATATAATGTGTGTGTGTGTGTGTGTGTGTGTGTGTGTGTGTGTGTGTGTGTGTGTGTGTGTGTGTGCGCTTGCGCGCGTGTGTGCGCGCATGTGTGTGTTGCTTGTTTGTAATAAATTACTTACTTATTCAAATTTAACTGCATTATTTAGCTATTTCTTGAACTATCATAACTCTTATAAAAAATATTTAAATTTGTAACAAAATCCAGAATGCTTGGCCACACTAGTCTTATTTCTGCAAAAAGTTTAAATTTCAGAACATTTTTTTTCATAATTACCACGTTTCTACAGCTTACTGCTGCTAAGCATGTTCTGATCCAGTTTTGCTTATATTAGCATATTGTTCTTCCTGTAGAACAATAATAAGGTTGCATGGCTTCCTCTATGAATCAGTTAATTCAATAAGCACTCAGTCTGTTGAGTTAAACTGGTTAGGATTCAACTCACCAAATAATATTAAAAACAAGTGTTTGCATCTCCCAGGAGGAGCCAAACTTCCCCTCACCCACTGACCTTATATACATATATATACATATATATATATATATATATATATATATATATATATATATATACATATATATATATATATATATATATATATATATATATATATATATATATATATATGGGTCTACTATGATTGATTGAAAACTCACTTGATTGAAAATGAAATTGCTAGGACCACTTCCCTGAAAGCTCACTTCACTGAAAACTCACTTGACTGAAACTCATTTTCTTGAAAGTCATAAAGGGTGTTTTCCCCACTGCAGTGTGACCCTGGAGTTAGTATATAAAGTAAGGGTGTGTGTGGGGGGGGGGCACAGACCCCCACATATCTTGATTATATATTCTCTTTTGGAAACAGTTATTTATTGCACTTGTATCACTGTGTATAGTTTAAAATGTTTATAATATGTGGGGGCTACACCCCCCACCCCCCTTACTTTATATACTATCTCCAGGGTCGCACTACACTGGGGAAAAGGCCATTTATGACTTTCAATGAAATGAGTTTAAAAAAAAATGAGTTTTCAGTGAAGTGGTCCTAGTAATTTCATTTTCAGTCAAGTGAGTTTTCAATCAACCATAGTAGACCCATATATATATATGTGTGTGTGAGTGTGTGTGTGTGTGTGTGTGTGTGTGTGTGTGTGTGTGTGTGTGTGTGTGTGTGTGTGTATATATATATATATATATATATATATATATATATATATATATATATATATATATATATATACCAACTCCACTGTTTCACAAAATGAAGGAGAGAGAAATTTCCCAAAACAAAGGAATCACTGCTAACAAACATTCAGAATCTGCACCTGCAATGATTTTCTATAGAGAACTGGGATAGGCAAGCTTAGCATCAGGAAGCTGAACTCAACAACTGGATTCTTTATGCAAGTGAGACCTGAGGAGGAGTAGACAAGCCAACTTCATGCACTTATTGTTTTAGCACTCCCTGAGATACATGGCATTATAGTTTCCTCTGGTCTATACTTCCTAATACTATAATTGTCTCATGGGTTTTCTGACTCTGTCTCAGACTGAATATGAAGAAAAATAAATAATTCTCAAAAATGAAAAAAAAGACATGATCCAGTTCATGTTTAGTTAATAATTTAAAAAAAAATAGCCATCACCTCTTGTTATAGTATTGGAATTACTTATAAAAATAATAACTTGATAATCAATTTCATAATTTCACTTCTTGTATTGCAAAAGACCTCTAACATTTCCCTGTGAAGAATAGAATTTTATCCAACCCCACCAGGAATTTGCAAAGATGCAGTCCTTTTGGAACCATTTTCAGATTGATGCAGTCTCTTACATAACCGTTATCAATTTGTAAGCTCCAATACTTGTGTAGCAAAATCTCAAACAATTTCAACTGTGTCACAAAGCAGCCAAGATAAAGCTAAAGGTACCCCTACATTACTGGAATTTGTGGCATAGTTATGTGACACCAATGATTTCCTTGAGTTTACTTATACGTATGATTATTTTAAGATTAATTACCTTGATGTTACTTTAGTGAAGGATACTAAAATAGTAGATATTCTACCACTACTATAGGAAGGAAGCCTATTCCAGTTCTTCTGTGTATTTCAATCATAACCTACCCTTTGTTTCAAAAAAGGAATATTGTCAAAGGGCAGATGGTTTGACTGTCTAGAATGATAACTGATGATTCTGTGAATTTGGACGAACTGGATAAGTAAATGGCAATGATTGTTGATAGGTGTTATTCCCAATCTGTGTTGAATGAATTTAAAAATAAAATAGTTAATGATAGGAGGGTAAAATATGCCCCCATATTGGATGGCCATTTAATGGAAACATCCTAGGAGACAGGCAATTCTTTGGTTAGTAACAACATTATGGCAATTGAAATTAAAACTGATTAGGCTGGGTGTATGGTGTTTCCTTAAAATAATGATACACATATTTTATCAACATATTGAGAAGATTGTGGCAACTGATGTTTCCACAGGATTTGAAGAAAAATTTAGTTGATCATCCTTTGATCACTTTTAGGAAAGGGAAAAAAACCTTACATTTTTTTGGAAGATGTTTTATGGTCTACTTTTGGTAAGGGAACATCTAGTATGATGAAATGTGAATTTTGAAGTATTTCAGATATTTTAACTAGGTTCTTATGTATATGTTGCAGGCTACAATAGAGATATCGCATACCCTGGTAAGGCTAATTGTAGTACAACCAATGTGGTATATTTGGCTATGTTTGTCTTGTTTGGCATTCTATATGTGTAAAACCAGAAGGAGACTGAGGGATAGCTTTTTTGAGCACCTTTATGATATTTGTGAAAGTAAGAATAGAAATGCTTTATTCAAACACACAGAAATATAAAGATTTTAATACATTTATTTTCTTTGTTATTTATAGAGTTTTATACAATGACAAAGGTGGTAATTATGAGAACATTTTAGAGATGAAAGAATTATTTTAGCAAATAAGATTAAATAAATGTTCTGAACCTGGTTTGAATGATTCCTTTTCTACAATCAGCATTTTAAAGATAGGGCACTGAGACTGATCGGAATTGTTGTTTTTTTTTTTTTTTTTTTTTTTGTTATTTCTTGTTAATTCAGTATTTAAACATTTTATATAAATATATATATATATATATATATATATATATATATATATATATATATATATATATATAGATATAGATAGATATATAAATATATATATATATATATGCTATTTTATTTGTTTTATCCATAAGACTTACATTGTGTTAACATTTTATGTATTTTATGGGTGTTATATGTTTTTAAGGTGCTGTATTCTTAAGAGGTTGTGAGACTAGAATGGTTGACAATACTATATAGTGGACACAATTAGTGAAGCTTTACTCTGATGAAGTCTTTTGAAATTATAAGACAAAAGCACATAGTGTGTTTTTTTAAATCTTGAAGCTCTTATTTCATTCAGTTTTTATTTTGTTTGAACTCTTTATATTGTTTCTTCTTTGGGTATTAGAGAAAGATACTAGAACAGAGGGAATATATGTAACTGGGTCCAAAAATAGGTACGTAAGATACACTAAAACCATTTGAAGAGAAAATGTTTCAAGAAGAGTCTGATACTTGTTTTAAAATTTCCACAGGTAAAAACATATTTTCAAAACTTAAAGAAATTACCCCAAAAAGAAGAACCCCTTGTTTTTCTAAATATGAGTTTTCTGAATTAAGTCAAAAGGCAATCACCCAAACAGTGGGAGATGAGAATAATAAAAGTGCACAAAAAGGGGACCTACAACTTTTACTAGATGCTTTACAACATAAGGTTATAGAAGCAGTGTCAAATGCTCTCAACTACAAAATAGTACAGGGGAATCAGACAGACAAGTAAAATAAGCAGGAGAAGAAAATTTACTAAATAAATTAAAAGAGGAAACAACATTATAAAAAAATACACAACCAAACAGAACAGTTAGTATAATTTATTTATTTTACATTTGCTGACCGGGAAAGTCCGACTGGATGCATGTCTATTTTCAGCGGAGGGCTGGGGAGAAAAGCTCCACAGTTAAATTTTAAGCAAAATATAAGGTGTACACAGAAGCATTCAAATTTACATAGATAGTACCAAACTTAACATTGACTAGTAACATAGCACTGAAGCTTAAGATTTAACATATTTACATAGCCTGAACACATCTTTTACAGTTTTAGGTTGAGGTGTTACATAATGGTGAACACTGTTAGTAGGGGTTGCATTTTTTGCTTTTTACAGTTGATTTGTGAGCAAGTTAACCACAGTAGGGAGTATAGCAACCAAGAGAGCAAAGATTAGACATAGTAGGGAGTATAGTAGCAGGAGGAGAGACAGAGGTGGCAAATTGGATAACAGGTTAAGTAAGAAAAACAGGAGGAGTAAGTAGCTTAAGTATAGAGTAAGAGTAGAGGTGGAAAGAGAAAAGTGCAGTGGATAGATAATAAAGTATTCTAGCAGTCACATATGGGTATTTATTTATTTTACATTTGTTGACCGGGAGAGTCCAACTGGATACAAGTCCATTTTCAGTGGATGCCCAGGGAGAAAAGCTCCAAGGGAAACATTTATTACAGACAAAAATGTAAGGACAAGACTTTGACATACAATATTTCTTAAAAGATAGGATACATTCCCTTGCTATTATATAATATTAACTTTAGTAGATATTATAAAGCATGACATTCCTGGGATAGTTTACAATAACCACTAGAGAGTCAGGATGTGCAATTGTTTGACAGTCTTAAGTGGGTACTGTGTTCTGAATTGATTAGTTTGACAGTCTTAATTAAATTAGGTGAAACTTCAGAAATGATATATTAGCCAGGGAAGATGCAGGAGCATAGTCGGTTATTCACAAAGTGAGTTTTGACTAGTGTCTTGAACTAGGTCAGGGATTTGCTGTCAGTTATATGGGCAGGAAGGGAGTTCCAGGTTTTTGATATGTAGTGTCTGTAGACACACTTATCAGCCTCATTGTTATATTTGGTTACTTTGAGGAGGTTTTGTGTGCTAGATCTTAAGGTCCTGGTAGTAGTGTAGGGTTGAAGAAGATTTTGTAGGGCTGGGGTGCTGTCAGGGTAATGTATTATTTTGTGGGCTAATGATAGTTGATTGAGTTGAAGTAGTAGTGGTAGTTCTAGCCAGCTGAATTTTTTTAGGCAGTCGCAGTGGTGCAATCTGATGGGTGAGGTTGTAGCAAATTTGGCTATTTTATTATAACAACTGTCAAATTTGTTTAGGTCAGATTTGCGGAGATTTGTAAGCATGTGGGAGGTATACAATAATGTGAATAATAGGTGAGTCCTGGCTATTGTAATTTTGGAGTGGTCGGCGAGAAATTTTTTATTGCGATAGAGTAGATCAAGTTTTTTATGTACTTTTTTATGGTTACAGAAATATGCAAGTCAAATCTAAGGTGATTGGCTATTTCAACCCCTAGCTGTTTGGTGTGATTGGTGGGGGTGATTGTGGTATTGTTATTAGAGGAGATGATGAAACTATTGGAAGGAGGTGTGGACCTGTGGGAGCTAAAGAGGAGTAGTTTTGTTTTACCTGGGTTCAAAATGAGACTTTGTTTGGTGAGGGAAAAGCATTCTTGTGTTAGGGAGTGAAGGAGGTCAATTATTTTGGCTGCGCATATTATTGTGGTATCATCTGCCTATTGCACTATTGAGGCTTTGGGAATATTGGATGGGAGCTGATTGGTGAGGAGGGTAAAAAGCAGTGGTCCCAGGATAGAGCCTTGAGGTAACCCTAGCGAGACGGGTAGGGAGGGAGAGAGTTAGTTTTGCCACATTACAGCTTGTTGCCTTCCATCTAGGTAGGTTTTAAACCAGGAGATGGCGGGGATGGTAAGGTTTAGAGTGGATAGTGAGTGAAGGAGTTTTGTATGGTTAACCATATCAAATGCTTTGGATACATCTAGGAATGTGGCGGTTACAAGGAGTCCATTATTTCTGTAATTATTGATGATGTTAGTAAATGCTGTAATCATGGTGGTGGTGCTGTGGAAGGGTCTAAAGCCATGTTGTTGTGTTGCTAGTAGTTTATTTTCTAGGAGGTATTGCATTAGTTGCTTGTGTATTACCCTCTCTAAAATTTTAGACAATGGGGTAGTATGGCTATAGGGTGGTAGTTATTGAGTTCAAGGGAGGTACCCCCTTTGTGTAGTGGGATGATATGTGATATTTTCCATTGCTGGGGTACTGTATACTCAGAGATGGATCTGTTATTAGGATGGAGATGGGATATGCTATGGCTTCTGCGGCTAGCTGGAGGTATTCAGCAGATAATTTATCGGCGTCTAGAGAATTTGGTTTGAGCTTTAGGAATAGTTTTTCAATGGATTTGGTTGGTTCTGGGTGAAAGCTAAAGTTGGGGCAGTTGCTTGTTGTGACTGGTGGGGGGGTGTATTAGCTGGGGTGGGGATGTTGGCATGAGGTCGGTTGTTTGCAAGGGCTTGGATAGTTTCTGTAAAGAAGTTATTAAATTGCGTGGGGATACTGTCTTAGTTATTTACAGTTTTTGGGGTAGGGGTTGTTGTTTTTCCTGGTTGTAGAATAGAGTTAATTGCTGCCCAGAATTTTTGTGGGCTGTCCCTGTGTTTATACTGTAATTTTTGGTAGTAGGATGTTTGATCTGTTTTGGTAAGTTTTTTGGCTTTGTTACATAGTTCAAGGTATATTTGTTTGTTGGTTTGGGATTTACTGTCATGGTAGTTAGTCCAGGTTTTGTTTCTTTTTTTGAGGAAGGTTTTTGTATCGGGGGTTAGCCAGGGGGCATATTTAGTTTTAATTCTTGTTGTTCTGGGGGGGGGGGACATGATGGTTAAGGGTTTTTAAGAAGGTTGTATTGAAATATAAAACTGCTTCATCAAGAGGTAGGTTTTTCCGGTCGCACCTTTTTAGGTCATTTGTAAAGTTGGAGTGGTTAACATGTGTTTTGTTCCTATTTAGGCACATGGATATTTGGGTCAGCTGCGGTATTTTTGATCTGAGTAGAAATGTGGCTTGGTGGTCACTCAGGGTGTCTGGTAGACACCCTGCTAGGGATATCAGTGAGGGGTGGGATACAAGTATCCAGTCTAGTATGGATTGATGTTTGGTTCTCTTGTCTGTTCTTGTGGGGGGAAGTGATGAGTTGAATTAGGCCATGTAGGTTAATATGGGAAAGTGGGTTTTGACTGGAGCAGTTTTGCCAGTCAATATTAAGGTCCCCTAATACTATGCTTTCTTGGGGGAGGGAGTTAGATATCCATTCTAGTAGGTTTCCTGTAATGGAAATATTATTGCCTGGAAGGATGTAGCAACCTATAATATTGATGTGTTTATTTGCGTTAAGTTTTAGTTTAGTTAGGGTGGGTTCAACTTTATCAAGGTTTGGGGTTGTTATGTCTAGTTTCTCAAGAAGGAGGTGAGTTTTGTACAGTATTGCAACCCCCCCCCACCTTTTTTTCCTATTCTGTCACTATGGATTATATTGTAGCCTGGTGCAGTAATTTCATTGTTGTGGTTTACTGGTTTAAGTCAGGTCTCAGTTAGTATGACTATTACAGGTTGATAAAAGGAGAGTAGTGAACCCAGCCACTGGGGATGCACAAGCCAGTGCATTTCTTTGTGCCGGTCCCAAACCCAGATAAATGGGGAGGGTTGCGTCAGGAAGGATATCCGGCATAAAATTTTGCCAAATCATACAAGCAGACCACAGTACAGATATACATACCGGATCGGTCGAGGCCCGAGTTAACAACAACCGCCACCAGTACTGTTGGCCAACAGGGTGCTGGCAGAAATTGGGCTACTGTTGGCCAAAGGAGGAGAAGAGGGGGAAGGCATGCCCGACGGCAGGTAAAGGCTAGGACTGTGATAGTAAGGGTCGGAACTTTGAATGTTGGCAGTATGACTGGTATAGGGAGAGAGCTAGCTAATATGATGGACCGAAGGAAGGTTGGTATATTGTTTGTGCAAGAGACCAGATGGAAGGGGAGCAAGGCTAGATGTATCGGAGGTGGTTTCAAATTGTTTTATCATGGTGTGGATGGGAGGAGAAATGGCGTAGGCATTATCCTGAAGGAACAGTATGCTAAGAGTGTTTTGGAGGTGAAAAGATTGTCAGATAGAGTGATGTTTATGAAGCTGGAAATTGATGGTGTAATGATGAATGTTGTTAGTGCATATGCTCCACAAGTTGGGTGTGTGATGGATGAGAACGAAAAATTTTGGAGTGAGTTGGATGAAGTGGTGATGACTGTACCCAAGGGTGAGAGACTGGTGATTGGAGCAGATTTCAATGGGCATGTTGGTGAAGAAAACAGAGGGGATGAGGAAGTGATGGGTAGGTATGGTGTTAAGCAAAGGAATGTAGAAGGTCAGATGGTAGTGGATTTTGCGAAAAGGATGGACATTGCTGTGATGAATACATATTTTAACAAGAGGGAAGAGCATAGGGTGACATACAGGAGTGGAGGAAGATGCACACAGGTGGATTATATCTTATGTATAAGGGCCAGTCTGAAGGAGATTGGAGACTGTAAAGTGGTGGCAGGGGAAAGTGTAGTTAGGCAGCATAGGATGGTGGTTTCTAGGATGACATTGGTGATCAAGAAGACAAGGATGAGTGTGAGGGCAGCACCAAGGATCAAATGGTGGAAACTGAAAAAGGGTAATTGTGAGGTGATGTTCAGGGAGGAGTTAAGTCAGGCACTGGGTGGCAGTAAAGAGTTACCGAATAGCTGGGTAACTACAGCAGAGCTAGTAAGAGAGATGGCTAGAAAGGTGCTTTGTGTGACATCTGGAAAGAAGAAGGAGGACAAGGAGACCTGGTGGTGGAATGAAGAAGTTCAGGAGAGTATACAGAGAAAGAGGTTGGCGAAGAAGAAGTGGGATTGTCAAAGAGATGAAGAAAGTAGACAAGGGTATAAGGAGATGAGGTGCATGGCAAAGAAAGAGGTGGCAAAGGCTAAGGATAAGGCGTATGAAGAGTTGTATAAAAGATTGGACACTAAGGAGGGAGAAAAGGACATACACCGATTGGCTAGACAGAGGGACCGAGCTAGTAATGATGTGCAGCAGGTAAGGGTGATAAAGGATAATGAGGGAAATGTACTCACAAGCGAGGAGAGTGTGTTAAGCAGATGGAAAGAGTACTTTGAGCAGCTGATGAATGAAGGGAATGAGAGGGAGAGAAGGTTGGATGATGTGTGGATAGTGAATCATGAAGTGCAGTGGATTAGCAAGGAGGAAGTAAGGATAGCTATAAAGAGGATGAAGAATGGAAAGGTTGTTGGTCCAGATGACATACCTGTGGAATCATGGAGGTGTTTAGGTGAAATGGCAGTGGAGTTTTTAACTGTATTGTTTAATGAAATCTTGGAAAGTGAGAGGATGCCTGAGGAATGGAGAAAAAGTGTTTTGGTACCGATTTTTAAGAATAAGGGTGATGTGCAGAGCTGTAGTAACTACAGAGGGATTAAATTGATCAGTCACAGGATGAAGTTATGGGAAAGAGTAGTGGAAGCTAGGTTAAGAAGGAAGGTGATGATTAGTGATCAGCAGTATGGTTTCATGCCAGGAAAGAGCACTACAGATGTGATGTTTGCTCTGAGAGTGTTGATGGAGAAGTACAGAGAAGGTCAGAAGGAGATGCATTGTGTCTGTGAATTTAGGGAAAGCATATGACAGGGTGCCTAGAGAGGAGTTGTGGTATTGTATGAGGAAGTTGGGAATGTCAGAGAAATATGTAAGAGTGGTATAGGATATGTACAAGGGTAGTGTGACAGCGGTGAGGTCTGTGGTGGGAGTGACGGATGCGTTTAAAGTGGAGGTGGAATTACATCAAGGATCAGCTCTGACATCTTTCCTATTTGCAATGGTGATGGACAGGTTGACAGATGAGATCAGACAGGAGTCCCCGTGGACTATGATGTTTGCAGATGACATTGTGATCTGTAGTGAGAGTAGGGAACAGGTGGAGCAGACCCTGGAGAGGTGGAGATATGCTTTAGAGAGAAGAAGAATATAGGTCAGCAGGACTAAGACAGAATATAAGTGTGTGAATGAGGGGGAGGATAGAGGAATGGTGAGGATGCAGGGAGTAGTAGTGGTGAAGGTGGATGAGTTTAAGTACTTGGGATCAACAGTTCAGAGTAATGGTGAGTGTGGAAGAGAGGTGAAGAAGAGAGTACAGGCAGGATGGAGTGGGTGGAGAAGAGTGTCAGGAGTGATTTGTGACAGACTAGTACCAGTAAGTGTGAAAGGGAAGGTCTACAAGAGGGTAGTGAGACCAGCTATGTTATATGGGTTGGAGACAGTGGCATTGACAAAAAGGCAGGAGTCGGAGCTTGACGTGGCAGAGTTGAAGATGTCAAGATTTGCACTGGGTGTAATGAGGATGGACAGGATTAGGAATAAGTATATTAGAGGGTCAGCCCAGGTTGGAAGGTTTGGAGACAAAGCCAGAGAGGCAAGATTACATTGGTTTGGACATGTGCTGAGGAGGGATGCTGTGTATATTGGGAAAAAGATGCTAAGGATGAAGCTGCCAGGTAACAGGAAAAGAGGAAGGCCTAAGATAAGGTTTATGGATGTGGTGAGAGAGGACATGCAGGTGGTTGGTGTGACAGAGCAAGATGCAGAGGACAGGAAGAAATGGAAACAGTTGATCTGCTGTGGTGACCCCTAACTGGAGCAGCTGAAAGAAGAAAAAGAAGAAAAGGAGAGTAGTGCATGAAGGTTGTGGACTTGTTTAGGATACTTTTGACATTTAAATTTATAATGAGGAGGGAGTTTTTGTCTCGGTGGAGTAGGGTATTATTCAGGTTGTGGTTTAGAGTTTCTAAATTTAGTGGGCCTGGGTTTGGGTGTATATCACCACAACTTATGAGCTGGGCTCTTAGGTAAAAATAGAGTTTGAGTAGTTTATGCAGGGTCTTACAGTACTTTAAAGTAGTTTGGGACTGGTAGCGTGATGGGTGATTTCTATGTGCAATATGGTGGATAAAGGAGGTTTGGTAGAGGTATGGGGCTAGTTGAGTTAGAGGGTGGGCAGTAATAATGTTAGTGGAAATGTTTTTTCTTGGTATATAGATGTAATTAAGTTGATTCTGGTAGTTGGTGATAGAGGTTAACAGTGGGAGGATAGATATGCATAAAGACAATAGTAAGAGGTGTATGTATGCAAGTTTTGGTAGTGTAGTCATGGTTTGCTTTGGTTTGGTTAGTTTGATGATTGAGAGGTTTGCTAGGGAAGGGATAGGTGTGATAGATGATGATTGGTTTGGGTTGTGTTAGTAGGGTAATTAGTTGGTGACATTTGATTGGCTGGGGTGGTATGATGGAGGAGGGTGTGGCTCTATATGGGTGTGGTGTATAGGTATAAAGGTAATTGATGTGGGGGCAGGTGGTAATTGGGGGCAGGGTAGGGGAGCAGAGTGAGCTCGTGCTTAGCGAGGGCAAACGGAGCTGGGACCGCACTGGCTGGAGGAGTTCTGCAAAAAATAATCAGGATTAGCTCCCCCAACCTACCAGGCAGGTCATAACACTTATATTGCTAAATAGATAGTGTTTCCAAACTGATGTTATGTGTTTGTCTCTATCTATTGTTCCCTTTTAGTTGCTCTAAATGTCCTTATGGACATTAGGAACAGAGATATGGTTATATGGGACTGGGCCAGGTAAGAACTGAGGGTGTTTATAAAGCTTGGATGTTTAAACAGTAAAAATAGCCAAATTGGAGGTTAGATAGCAGGGGGGTTTTGCAGCCCTCTAGTTGCACAAGTGAGAAAGTGCATGCTCGGTTAGATAAAGACTGGATGGGGGATACAATGCGCAGGTAATGGGACCGGTCCGATTGGTCTTTGCTAGCCAGTAGTACACTTTACATAGGCACCATTATGCAGTAAAACAGGTAAGTAATTAGTTAAATCTTTTTCTAGCAAAATATCCCTTTATAATGGAAGGAGGGTTTGCCAGTTCAGGAGATGTAGCAGGCTTTGTGGTCAGCTTAGTAGGAAGGCGGGTAGTTCTTTAGAGCAGTCTTGCTAGCTGTAAGAGTGGGAAAAGCAGCAGTTAGGATAAAGTTTGCGCTAGTAGCTTGGTGGGGTGAGTGAGTGTGGTAAGCCTGTTTAAGACCGGTCAACACTATTACCAATTTCAGAACTGTGGGTTAGAGTGGGATAGATTAGCTTTTAGTGAGTGGAAATCACATACTAGTACATAACATAGCTCTTAACCATCATTTTAAACAATGCAGTTTCACCAGTCAGCATATGGAAACAATTGCAATACTAGCAAAATATCCTTAATAATTGTCTACCTTTTCAATACAGTTACACCTTTCAGTGTAGGAACACATATGCAAGACAAAGAATAAATGCATGTGGTAGCCACTAACAACCGATACATGGGCAAACAAATATCTCTCCTAGTATTTGTTTAGGTTACAGTCTACTGTTAGAGGGAGAAAACCCTGGTGATATTATGTTATAAATCTACTTGCCTAGTACACATGGGACAATAACCTAGTTTATTTAGATTCTTAATATCCAATCATAGTAGGGGAATCGGCTGATTCTATGCTACTAAGGATTGTAGTGTTTAATACTCATTGAAGCATCCGTTTCTGCAACTGGTTGAAGCCATTGCAAGTTAATAAAGATGCTAGAAATGGCTATACCTGTAATTTGCTCTTAGTATGAGGATGTAGACATACCTATTGCTGCAAATAATGCCTATCACATGTTATTAAGGACACTAGCAGTTATCTTCAGGGTGCCAGTAGCTGTACTATGCCCTTAGTATGAGGAGTTAATCTTCCTTAATGCTTTAAGCAATGCCCAAGTGTTGATAGCTGAAATACACTCTCAATATGAAGAACTAGACATTCATAATGCTTTAAATACACTCTAAAATTGTTCCATGAACTTAGAAATGTTACATTTCCTTACTGGCATGCATAGACCGCGAGGACAGAGAGGTGGCCAGGACGGGGAGGCTCCATAATTTAAAAATGGCACCACGCAAGTGGGCATTTACATATAGACTCCTGTTGGGGGGAGGGAGATTACGTGTACTAGGGGAGGCATTAAATGGACCGCACTGGATGGAGGAGTTCTGAAAAAAAACAATCAGGATTAGCTCCCCCAGTCTACCAGGCAGGTCGCAACACTTATATTGCTAAATAGATAGTGTTTCCAAACTGAAGTTAGGTGCTTGTCTCTATCTACTGTTCCCTTTTAGTTGCTCTGAATATCCTGAATTGAAGATGAGAGAGCAAAAAGAACAAAAAGTTAATACAGAAAAAGTACTGGAATTCAAGAACAATGAAATAAGAGCACTTAAAACAGCTTTTCAGGCAGCCATTACACTAGGAACACAACTAGGTCAGAAAGTTAAGGATGATGGGGAAAGCTAGGAAAACTAAATGACTTCTGTTTGGGAATATCAACAGCCACGGTGGTGCAGCGGTAGCATTGTCACCTCACAGCAAGAGGTACTCCCGTTCGATTCTCAGCTGGAGTGCCTTCTGTGTGGAGTCTGCATGTCCTCCCTGTGGTCAAATGGCATTCGAAGGACATGTGTGAATGGGGGTGCCTTCGTTGAAGGTTAGGCGTCAGGCTGGCAACTCAACACCATAAAAATCTGCTGCCAATCATTAGCGGACCAGAGTTCCGCTGTGGCGACCCCTAACCAAGAAAAGCCGAAAGAAGAAGAGGCTAGCTGAACCAGATTGGGACAAAATTATAGAAATTCTTCTTAAATCCAATTACCACTGTAAAGAATGTAGCTACCCTCCAATAATAACCCTTAAAATCTGAGTATATACCTACAGACTATATCAAATCCTTATTAAAGAAATTAAAACCTACTTCCCTGGCTGCAGACCAACTTCCCGCAGAGTTTCTACAAAAAGCTGCCAATGTAATAGCTTATCCTATCTCTATCTTAATCAATCATTCTATCCAGGACTCCTATGACCCCCCATTTGAAAAACAGCTCATATTATTCCACTTCATAAAGGTGGAAACTCCACTGAACTTTCTAATTATAGACATATCGCCATACTATCTCCCCTAGCCAAAATAATGGAGAAATGCATACAAGAACAACTTTTAAACCACCTGACCCACAATAATCTCCTAGCATCATCCCAGCATGGTTTCAGACCAGCCCACAGTACTACTACTGCCCTTCTCACATTCTCCACCAAATAAACCAAAACCGCAATCAAAACCTGCTTTCCTCTGCCCTCTTCCTCGACTTGTCAAAAGCATTTGACATGGTTAACCACAACCTACTCTTAGACTCTCTCAAATCCCTGTCAATAGAAAACCCTGCAATCAAATGGTTCCACTCTTACTTGCACAGTAGGAAGCAAGCAGTCCTGTGGAAAGAGCATCTATCTCCTCTTTTACCTGTCACTCTAGGAGTACCCCAAGGTTCTATTCTGGGTCCCTCCTTTTCTCTATTTTCATAAACGACCTGCCCAAAGCTATCCCTCATGCTACTACTATACAGTACGCAGACGACTCCATGCTAATCTGCTCTGCCACAACTCCTACAGAATTACAATCCCTATCCCAAACAACCTTCAACAAAGTAGAGAACTGGCTTAATAATCGTCAGCTCTTATTGAACCAAAACAAAACCAAACTTCTATTATTCTCCCCCACCCGTAAGATAACACCACCAACATTTTCAGTCTCTTCTCAGAATGGCACCATAATTTCTCCAGAACCAACTACTAAACTGCTAGGTATAATTATTGATAATAATCTAAACTACAATGCCCATATAGACAAAACTATAAAAACAGTAAACAAAAAAATAGGCTCCATGTATAGGATTAAGAAATTTCTAACCCTAACTGCCAGAACAGCCATAGCTCGCACACATCTTCTGTCTTCCCTTCTCTATGCATCACCCATCCTCACTAACTTATCCAAATCAAATCTCAACAAAATCATTAAATGTTATAACAATATAGCGAGATTTGCCATAGGCTCAGAATACAGAACTCACCACTGCCACAATCTTCAAAAATTAGGTTGGCTAAAGCTGCCCAACCAGATCTATTATAACCAACTCATAGTAACTCATAAAATCCTCCACCAACCTTCCCAAACCCCCAGTCTAGCTAATATCATTACCCCATATTGCAACCTAGCATCCCTTCGCTCTTCCAGCAGAATGCTAGTACAAACGACCAAAGCCAACAACTCTGCCGGAGATTCCTTATTCTCTAACACTGCTGGTAAAATATGGAACTCCCTTCCTGCTGAACTAACGACCAATTGCTCCTTGGCTCACTTCAAAATATCACTAAAGACACATGTACAATAACTGGCTATGTCCTTGTCTAAACCCTGATTAAAACTGAAATTATTCAGTCTGAGTTACTTCACTGACTTGAGTTTCAACTAAAGCTTGTCTCAGTCTTAGCTAGTCCCAGTCTAACCCGACATTAATCATATAATCTATTAAACCATCTTAGCTATCTAAGAGAATTTCCCTTTTCTCTCTCCATACCCTCCTTCAATTAATTTCTTCTACCCTTTTATATTAGCTCTAGCTTCCATTATCAGAACTATAACCTCCATTCTCATCCTCTGCAGCTTTCTACCTAACCTGCCCTTCTCTTATCTCATTCTTCCTCTCTTTCTTTATAAATGATCTTCCTTTACCTGTTTCCTCTTCTTATACCCTCATTTCTCTTATATGTTTAATTTTTTCTCCCTTTATAGTTTCCCTCCACCTCCCACGTTGTTGTTGACTTTCTCTTATCCAAATATAACCTTACTTTGAACCTTTTTCATTATGGAACCTATTTGTAGTTGTCTTTTTATTTTGTTAAATTGCTTAATATCTCTGTAAATATTACCTTACTCAGACCATTCTCTTAAATATGTAACCTATGTGTATTTTTCTTTTGAATTTGTTAATTGCTAAATATTACTGTATACTGCATTTTAAATGTTTATCTGCTTGGAGCTTTTCTCCCCGGGCCTCCGCTGAAAATGGATATGTGTCCAGTTGGACTTTCCCAGTTAACAAATGTAAAATAAATAAATAAATGTAAGTGCAATAATGTTTACAAGCCATGTCTCCTAATCATAAGTCCAAAGCAGAAGTAAAAATAATACAAGTTATTTTTTCTTTTGGGGGGGGCAAAACATGAGACAACAAAAGAAGAACATTTAAAGGAAAATGCAATAACTGTAACAAGAATGAGCATGTCTAAAAAAATTGGATACAAGGTAGGGTGCTCGCTGGATGAAGACCTTATTAAAAGAAGATGGAAAAAAGAAAGAAAAAAAAGAAAAGAGAACAGAAAAAAATAGGAAAAATAAAAATAGACTCAGTACCAAGGACCAAAATTAAAAGTAATTGAATTTGTTTCAATATTTTATGACCACAAAATAAGTGTATAATTAATAACCATGTTATATACACATACATAGCAACAACACTTGCAAGCCTAAAAAAAATTACAGGCAATGAGAGAATCATACAAGCAGAATTAAAACTTAAATGTAAAAAAAAAAAAAAAAAAAAAAGAAGTCAGCTGATGGAGACTTCCTATTTTTGTGGGAGTAACAGCATCAGCAAGACAAAGGTATATTAGGGAAGACAAAGAAATGCAACTTCACAAAGTTAAGGCAAGCTTGTGGTTTCTTTATGGAATAGATATCATATTATGCAGGTAAATCAGTCAGCTAACATACTGAACGGGAACAAGAAGGGGGATGAGCACCTCTGTTGGAATGATAAAATGCTATCAGTCTTCTTTAAAATTAAAAAAAAAAGAGTTCATGAAGAGAAAAACATTTCAACATATAGTTTGGTTACAATGAAAAATTATGATAGTTACTGTGCTACAAAAAAGGGATCCTGGTATTAGGTTCTAGGATATTATTCATTAGTCCAGTTCAGAAAGGAGTGAAGGAGTATGACATAGCAGAGAAGTCCATTGAAGTAACACTTAAATATATTCTAGAAGAAACTTCATAAGGAGTGACCAATGCATGACTTGGTAGAATTATTGCAAGTTTTGCAAACCAGGCAGGGAGAGGGACAACAACTACAGCAATGATCACACAGACACATTGCCAACTTGTCAACTACATCTTTTAACCTATGTTTAGAATTATTTGGAGGCCGATTTGGTTTTAGACAGTGTAATACGTTAAATGCTTGGTGGTTGTCCCAGTGATACTGTAACTTTATTTCAGCTTAACTTAGTGTTAGCTCTGTGAATCAGAGGTCATAAGTCGATTGCCAGACTAAATTGTATTAACGGTTAAGCGCTTTCCTCTCCTTCAAGAGACTTCATCAGAATGAAATTCCATTACAAACCCAGCCTTTAAATACCCTAACTTAATAAGGTCACATGAATCACTTAATTACAACTTAAAAACACACTACATCATTTTCAGATTTTATCAGCATTAAATAAATAAACTCACTCATATAATATATCAAAACATTAACACACATCTCATATTTAATTTAATTTAATTGTGCCTGATGGCACTTCAAACCATCTAGCCCATAATATGTTTTAATTTTAAAATGCATGCAGTATTGACTGCCTTATTCAATCCAGGAAATTGGGTGGCATCCAATCTCAAATGCCATCTCACTTCACTTACATCCAAATGTAAGTCTACTATTTTACCCTGAGGGTCCTTTACTATATGATCAATAGCCAAAAACTTAAAGGAGTGTGTCCCATTGTCTTTAATGTGCCTAAATAAAGCGTTGGTCATTTTTCTTTTCTTTATATCATAAAGATGCTCACTAATACGTGTTTTAAATGTTCTAGAGGTCTTTCCTACATAAAATGCCAAACATTTTTGACATTTCGCTAAATAGACCACATTTACACTACTACAATTATAGTGTCCTTTTATAAAGATAGAATTATTATTATTCAATTTAAACTGTTCACCTGTTTCAAGGATATGGTAACAATAATTATATTCTCCCCATTTTGTGTTCCCTTTAGTTCTATTTGAAAGGCCATATGCATTTTCATTATACTCAAACATGTTTTT
Source organism: Protopterus annectens (assembly GCF_019279795.1). Classification (NCBI taxonomy): domain Eukaryota; kingdom Metazoa; phylum Chordata; order Ceratodontiformes; family Protopteridae; genus Protopterus; species Protopterus annectens. The sequence continues at coordinate 391,718,857 of NC_056738.1, read as the reverse complement.
AAGGGACCTATCCTTTCTATACACTATACTAGGGGGACACTTCCAAACTTTTGCCCCTACATTCAGATCAAAACCCAGGATTTCCCAATTGTTAACTACCGCTTGGGTGATACCCCCAGACTCCAGGTTAAAAGTAGTTATAAACCCCCTCCCTGTTCTTGGTTGTAGTTTAAATTTGGTGGCTTTTGCAGTGCCCGCCCCACTGTAGATTTGATCTAGGACACTCCCCCAGTCCCATCTCTTCACCGCATTCTACCTAATAAACCCTTTCTGCACTTGCTTTTAGTCCTTTTTAATTTAATTACATTTTTTCAAACTGTGTGTGGACTAATATTGCTACGTACTCAAGTGTGCCAGCTTGCACTGCATGTAAATTGTTTTTACTACTGTTTTTGCTACTTTTCTGAAAAAAAAATTGTAAGCCTGTTTCCTTCCTTTCCTGTAATTAGTGTTCCAGATAAAGATTTGCTGTATCCAGGACTGTTTGTAAGCATCTGAGCCCCCCAAGCCTTTTTGTGTTGGAGGGAAGCTTTCTAGCTTATCAGTGGGAGTGGTAAGCATTAGGTAACCTGTCTACCACATAAGGAGTGGTTCTGGCCCAGAATTTGTAGTTATTGGTCATTTGGGCGGTCTTCTATCTCACTCAACTTTATGATTTGAAGGCCTGCATTTGCATTTGTTTCTGTCCTGTAACTCCTGGGCCCATCTCATTTGCTCACTCAAAAAAAAATGTATATGCTTTTACTGTATTTGTGTTTCTTCCTACTTTATTTTGCTTTTACGTCATCTTAATAGTACTCAGTTGTATTTATTACTGCTTAGTGTAACTCATTCTAAGCCTTTTAGGTTAAGCACTTGGAATTCAAACCAGTTGTTTTACATTAAGAAGGTTTGTGGTCTGCACTGTTGTAGTAGAACAGGTAGCTTACATCCTTCCAAGTTGGGAACTGCTGATTGAGGGCTCAGTGTCTGTTATTCTAAAAGTGTATTAATTCTGGTTTAAGCACTTGAGTTTCAGGCCAGTTATTTTACATTAAGTGGGTTCGTGGTCTGCACTCTTGTGGGAGGAGAGGCTGGACTCTGCCCTTCTGAGCTGGGAATTTCTGGTTAAAGGCTTATAGTGCCTGCATATCTGAACTGCTTCTTACTGAAATTGGTACACCTTGTTTGCTGTAGCATAGACTAGATCCAGGCCTGCTGAATCTAGCTTTGTTTGTATAACTTGAACACTAATTCAGGCATTCTTTAAAGTATTCAATTGTATTTATTACTGCTTGGTAGTAACTTGATTAAACTGTAGCTAGCATTCTAAGTCTTTTGGATTAATCACTTGGGCTTCAGACCAGTTGTTTTACATTAGGAAGGTTTGTGGCCTGCACTGTGGTGGCAGGACAGGTAGCTTACATCCTTCTAAGTTGGGAACTGCTGATTGAGGGCTCAGTGTCTGTTATTCTAAAAGTGTATTAGTTCTGGTTTAAGCAATTGGGCTTCAGGCCAGTTATTTTACATTAAGAAGGTTCGTGGTCTGCACTATTGTGGGAGGAGAGGCTGGACTCTGCCCTTCTGAGCTGGGAATTTCTGGTTAAAGGCTTATAGTGCCTGCATATTTGAAATGTTTCTTACTGAAATTGGTACACCTTGTTTGCTGTAGCATAGACTAGATCCAGGCCTGCTGAATCTAGCTTTGTTTGTGTGCTTGTTGTTTGTTTGCTTGTTATTTCCCTGAAACGCTAATTCCACCTAAAACGCAGCTTTTCAGCACTTCTGTGGATCCCTAGTGGTATCTGTATTGCTTACTGTACTTATTTCCTTGTTTCACTTGAAAGAAAGTTACTGTTTGTCGTTTTTGCATTTAAGTTACCTGGCACTTGCTCACTAAAGCAATTATATAAGTCAGCACTAAAAAATTAAAAGTCCTACACCCTCACAAACTCCCCTTGAGTACCTTGTTCCCCATTGGCCCTTTTTTTCAATTATAAAGGAATTCCCAATACTATTCTAGCATGTCCAAAGGTCAGTTGTCAATCTCCTCTCAGGTCCAGCTGGTGAATCTGGGAATGTTGAGGCAATGTTACAACTGCCTCATGTACACAGACAAACCTCTCCTCCTCCCAACAAATTCCAACACATGTGAGAGATGCAACCATATAGCTAAACTGGAGGCTAAGTTCTCTCAACTCAGTACTGGCGTAACCAGTCAAGAGGAGAAGGAAACCACACTCACTACAATTCCAGTCTCACATAGGCCTACCATGACAGCAAACCAAACACATAAACACACAAAAACATACTCGGAGGCCCTAAATAAAAATCTACCTAAGCAGCAGAGACCTCCAAAGCAGACACCCAAGCAACCGCTACCCCAAAACAAAACACGTGCAACACATAGCTCACAAAGCCAGTGTGCCAAACAGTCACAGCCCTTAAGGCTAAACAACACACCTGATACACTTGTAATAGGTGACTCTATCATCAGGCACACTGACGTCCTGCTCACCAGGCTGAACAAGGAGAAGGTCACGGTGAGCTGCCTGTCGGGCGCTAGGATCCGCCACATAACACAAGCACTCAGGTCATTCCAAGGCAAGTACAAATATGACTCAGTCATTGTCCATGCTGGTGTGAATGACCTGAGACGTACTTCCCTGGACTACATGAAAAGAGACATAGAGGAGCTCTCTGAGCATGTAGCCCAGGCTGGTATGACCCTGACCTTGAGTCGCATCTTACCCTCACCAAGAATGATGCCACAACATGAAGACAAGATGATCAATTTCAACAATTGGCTTAAATATTGGTATCATTCAAAGGGGATCCAATGCCTGTCAGCCTGGGATGACATGCTCGACAAGCCACAATGCTTCGCTAGGGATGGCTTGCACCTGTCACCCCTGGGCTTTTGGATATTGGCAAAAGCTCTTGCTTCCCCCATAGTGCCTTTTTTAGGCAAGGCTCAAAAGACAAACCAACCTCCATAGGTATCACAAGGGATAAGAAACTAAGAGTAATGCTACTCAACGCCAGAAGTCTACACCTCAAGATGCACGCACTCGAAACTCTCCTTAGCATGGAGAACATCGATATCTGTGCAGTAACAGAAACCTGGTTTAAGGCTCCTGCGAGCACCCCAGCACTACCAGGTTATACCTCATACCATGCTTTTCGGCCCCAAAACTTGGACCGAACCACAAAAGGAGGGGGAGTATCAATATTCATCAAAGATACCCACACCTCCAGGTTGGTGGCACAGCACGACGCATCAGAGACTATCCATGTGCAACTAACAGTGGATAAAACTGCCTTCCAGTTTATAGCCTGCTACAGACCACCCTCCCAAACCCAGGAACACCACTCGGCCTTCCTGAGAACACTGGAAAATATGAAGGTCTCCCCAAACACCATTATATTGGGTGACTTCAACTACCCAAACATAGACTGGGAGCATTACTATAGCTCCAACACCCTAGCCCACAGGTTCCTAGAATTTATAAACTCAAATGCTATGGAACAACTTGTTACCACTCCCACAAGAGGGGAAAACATACTGGACCTGATCATCACCATCATAGGGACTCTATGCTCCAGACCAGAAGTGTATCCCTCATTGGTAAGATCAGACCATAAACTAATCTCACTGGATATTCACATCCCGACCCCACCCCCTGCCCAGAAAACCATGGTGAAAAATTTCTCTAAAGCAAATTTCACACTCCTCAAAACTGAGGTGGAATCCTTCAAAGCCCCCGAGCCTGTGGAAAATACATCCCAGACCGCAGAATCCTTTATAAATGCATTCTATGAACACCTTCAGGAATGCATGGATCATGCAATCCCAAATAAAACCAAGACCCAATCCTCCAAAGGCAGACGTCCTGTCTGGTGGACACCAGCCATAAACAAACTATACAATAGAAGGAGGAAGCTACTACATGATAGAGCAAAATCCCAAAAAGGGAAGGCATCTCTGAACAGTATTAGCAAAAAACTATGGGTAATCATAAAATCGTCTAAGGCCAGCTTTGAGAGAAAAATTGCACAGGACACTAAGGATAATCACAAGGCTTTCTTTAGTTAGGAACCTGGGTGGGAATTCCCAGATATGCTCAGAATTAGTCCAAAATGACAAAAAATACATCAAACCCACAGACATTGCCAACATCCTAGCTGACAGGTTCAGCGCAAACTTCTCCCCCCCTCCCCATCAAAAGGGCAAATATCTATCCCAGCACAGTGCTGCCCCCCTGACATCTCAGATGCTCAGGTAAGAGCCGCCCACTCCAAAGCAAAAAACACAGCATCAATGGGACCAGATGGTGTCCTGGGCTGCATCCTACATGAACTCCAAGAAGAGCTAAACCCAAACATAAAACTACTGTTCAATCTCAGCCTTACTACAGGATATGTGCCCAAAGAGTGGCGTACAGCAACAGTGGTCCCTCTCCACAAAGGTGGTGCCTCAACGGATCCTGGAAACTATCGCCCCATAAGCCTGACTAACTTGGTCTGCAAAGCTATGGAAAGGATCATCGTGATATAAATAAAGATATTGGAGACCTACAGCCACTGGATCCTACCCAGTTTGGCTTTGTTAAGGGAAGATCCTGCCTCTTAAACCTGGTCAATTTCTTTGAAACAGTCACCAAGGCCATTGACGAGGGGAAGGTGGTCCACACAGCCTACCTGGACCTCACAAAAGCCTTCGATACAATACCCCACTCAGGCCTTCCGTGTTGGCCTGTACCTCCGAGAAATATATACCGAACAAGAGAGGTCCCAGGACTGAGCCTTGTGGGACGCCACTTGTAACTGGTTTGGAGTCTGACATGGCTCCAGCAATTCTAACCATGTGGGCTCTGTCCTTGAGCCAGTTTGCAACCCATCTAGTGACACAGGGGTTTATATTTAAGCTGGTGAGCTTATCTATAATGCCCGAGTGGGGTATTGCATCGAAGGCTTTTGCGAGGTCCAGGTAGGCTGTGTGGATCACCTTCCCCTCGTTAATGGCCTTGGTGACTGTTTCAAAGAAATTGACCAGGTTTAAGAGGCAGGATCTGCCCTTAACAAAGCCGAACTGGGTAGGATCCAGTAGCTGTAGGTCCCCAATATCTTTATTTATGAGGTCCATGATGATCCTTTCCATAGCCTTGCAGACCAAGCTAGTCAGGCTTATGGGGTGATAGTTTCCAGGATCCGTTGAGGCACCACCTTTGTGGAGAGGGACCACTGTTGCTGTACACCACTCTTTGGGTACATATCCTGTTGTAAGGCTGAGACTGAACATTAGTTTTATGGTTGGGTTTAGCTCTTCTTGGAGTTCATGTAGGACGCAGCCCGGGACACCATCTGGTCCCATTGATGCTGTGTTTTTTGCTTTGGAGAGGGCAGCTCTTACCTGAGCATCTGAGATGTCAGGGTGGCAGCACTCTGCTGGGATAGATATTTGCCCTTTTGGTGGGGAGGGGGGGAGAAGTTTGCGCTGAACCTGTCAACTAGGATGTTGGCTATGTCTGTGGGTTCAATGTATTTTTTGTCATTTTGGACTAATTCTGAGCATATCTGGAAATTCCCACCCAGGTTCCTAACATAACTAAAGAAAGCCTTGTGATTATTCTTAGTGTCCTGTGCAATTTTTCTCTCGAAGCTGGCCTTAGATGATTTTATGAGTGTCCGTAGTTTTTTGCTAATACTGATCAGAGATGCCTTCCCTTTTTGGGATTTTGCTCTATCATGTAGTAGCTTCCTCCTTCTATTGTATAGTTTGTTTATGGCTGGGGTCCACCAGACAGGACGTCTGCCTTTGGAGGATTGGGTCTTGGTTTTATTTGGGATTGCATGATCCATGCATTCCTGAAGGTGTTCATAGATGCTTTATAAAGGATTCTGGTCTGGGCCATATTTTCCACAGGCTCGGGGGCTTTGAGGGATTCCACCTCGGTTTTGAGGAGTGTGAAATTTGCTTTAGAGAAGTTTTTCACTGTGGTTTTCTGGGCAGGGGGTGGGGTCGGGAATGTGAATATCCAGTGAGATTAGTTTATGGTCTGATCTTACAAGTGAGGGATATACTTCTGGTCTGGAGCATAGAGTCCCCATGTTGGTGATGATCAGGTCCAGTATGTTTTTCCCTCTTGTGGGAATGGTAACAAGTTGTTCCATAGCATTTGAGTTTATAAATTCTAGGAACCTTTGGGCTAGGGTGTTGGAGCTAGAGTAATGCTCCCAGTCTACTGTTAGTTGCACATGGATAGTCTCTGATGCTTCGTGCTGTGCCATCAACCTGGAGGTGTGGGTATCTTTGACGAATATTGATACTCCCCCTCCTTTTGTGGTTCGGTCCAAGTTTTGGGGCCGAAAAGCATGGTATGAGGTATAACCTGGTAGTGCTAGGGTGCTCTCGGGGGCCTTGAACCAGGTTTCTGTTACTGCACAGATATCGATGTTCTCCATGCTAAGGAGAGTTTTGAGAGCATGCATCTTGAGGTTTAGACTTCTGGCGTTGAGTAGCATTACTCTTAGTTTCTTATCCCTTGTGATACCTATGGAGGTGGGTTTGTCTTTTGAGCCTTGCCTAAAAAGGCACTATGGGGGAAGCAAGAGCCTTTGCCAATATCCAAAAGCCCAGGGGTGACAGGTGCAAGCCGTCCCTAGCGAAGCATTGTGGCTTGTCGAGCATGTCATCCCAGGCTGACAGGCATTGGATCCCCTTTGAATGACACCAATACTTAAGCCAGTAGTTGAAATTGATCATCTTGACTTCATATTGTGGCATCATTCTTGGTGAGGGTAAGATGCTATTCAAGGTCAGGGTCATACCTGCCTGGGCTAAATGCTCAGAGAGCTCCTCTATGTCTCTTTTCATGTAGTCCAGGGAGGTACATCTCAGGTCATTCACACCAGCATGGACAATGACCGTGTCATATTTGTACTTGCCTTGGAGTGACCTGAGTGCTTGTGTTATGTGGTGGATTCTAGTGCCCAACAGGCAGCTCACCGTGACCTTCTCCTTGTTCAGCCTGGTGAGTGGGACATCAGTGTGCCTGACGATAGAGTCACCTATTACAAGTGTATCAGGTGTGTTGTTTAGCCTTAAGGGTTGTGACTGTTCAGCACACTGGCTTTGTGAGCAATGTGTTGCACATGTTTTGTTTTGGGGTAGCGGTTGCTTGGGTGTCTGCTTTGGAGGTCTCTGCTGCTTAGACAGATTTTTATTTAGAGCCTCCGAGTATGTTTTTGTGTGTTTATGTGTTTGGTTTGCTGTCATGGTAGGTCTATGTGAGACTGGAATTGTAGTGAGTGTGGTTTCCTTCTCCTCCTGACTGGTTACGCCAGTACTGAGTTGAGAGAGCTTAGCCTCCAGTTTGGCTATATAGTTGCATCTCTCACATGTGTTGGAATTTGTTGGGAGGAGGAGAGGGTTGTCTGTGTACATGAGGCAGTTGTAACATTGCCTCAAGATTCCCAGATTCACCAGCTGGACCGGAGAGGAGATTGACAACTGACCTTTGGACATGCTAGAATAGTATTAGGAATTCCTTTATAATTGAAAAAAGGGCCAATGGGGAACAAGGTACTCAAGGGAGTTTATGAGGGTGTAGTGCTTTTAATTTTTAGTGCTGACTTATATAATTGCTTTAGTGAGCAAGTGCCAGGTAACTTAAATGCAATGTGTTACAGGTAACTTAAATGCAAAAATGACAAACAGTAACTTTCTTTCAAGTGAAACAAGGAAATAAGTACAGTAAGCAATGCAGATATCACTAGGGATCCACAGAAGCGCTGAAAAGTCGCGTTTTAGGTGGAATTAGCGTTTCAGGGAAATAACAAGCAAACAAACAACAAGCATACAAACAAAGCTGGATTCAGCAGGCCTGGATCTAGTCCATGCTACAGCAAACAAGGTGTACCAATTTCAGTAAGAAACAGTTCAAATATGCAGGCACTATAAGCCTTTAACCAGAAATTCCCAGCACAGAAGGGCAGAGTCCAGCCTCTCCTCCCACAAGAGTGAAGATCACGAACCTTCTTAATGTAAAATAACTGGCCTGAAGCCCAAGTGCTTAAACCAGAACTAATACACTTTTAGAATAACAGACACTGAGCCCTAAATCAGCAGTTCACAACTTAGAAGGATGTAAGCTACCTGTCCTACCACCACAGTGCAGGCCACAAACCTTCCTAATGTAAAACAACTGGTCTGAAGCCCAAGTGCTTAATCCAAAAGACTTAAAATGATAGCTACACTTTAATCAAGTTACTACCAAGCAGAAATAAATACAATTGAATACTTTAAAGAATGCCTGGATTAGTGCTCAAGTTATACAAACAAAGCTAGATTCAGCAGGCCTGGATCTAGTCTATGCTACAGCAAACAAGGTGTACCAATTTCAGTAAGAAGCAGTTCAAATATGCAGGCACTATAAGCCTTTAACCAGACATTCCCAGCTCAGAAGGGCAGAGTCCAGCCTCTCCTCCCACAAGAGTGCAGACCACAAACCCTCTTAATGTAAAATAACTGGCCTGAAGTCCAAGTGCTTAAACCAGAATTAATACACTTTTAGAATAACAGACACTGAGCCCTCAATCAGCAGTTCCCAACTTAGAAGGATGTAAGCTACCTGTTCTGCCACTACAGTGCAGACCACAAACCTTCTTAATGTAAAACAACTGGTTTGAAGCCCAAGTGCTTAAATTAAAAGGCTTAGAATGAGTTACACCAAGCAGTAATAAATACAATTGAGTACTATTAAGATGACACAAAAGCAAAATAAAGTAGGAAGAAACACAAATACAGTAAAAGCAGATAATTTTTTTTTTTTTTTTTTTTTTTTTTTTGAGTGAGCAAATGAGATGGGCCCAGGCGTTACCGGACAGAAACAAGTGCAAATGCAAGTCTTCAAATCAGAAAGTTGAGAGAGATGGAAGACCGCCCAAATGGCCAATAACTACAAATTCTGGGCCAGAACCGCTCCTTATGTGGTAGACAGGTTACCTAATGCTTACCACTCCCACTGATAAGCTAGAAGGCTTCCCTCCAACACAGAAAGGCTTGGGGGGCTCAGAAGCTTACAAACAGTCCTGGATACAGCAAGTCTGTATCTGGAATACTAATTACAGGAAAGGTAGGAAACAGGCTTACAATTTTTTTTTTCAGAAAAGTAGCAAAAACAGTAGTAAAAACAATTCACATGCAGTGCAAGCTGGCACACTTGAGTATGTAGCAATATTAGTCCACACACCGTTTAAAAAAATGTAATTAAATTAAAAAGGACTAAAAGCAAGTGCAGAAAGGGTTTATTAGGTAGAATGCAGTAAAGAGATGGGACTGGGGGAGTGTCCTAGATCAAATCTACAGTGGGGCGGACACTGCAAAAGCCACCAAATTTAAACTACAACCAAGAAGCTGAAGAATAAAATGATTGCAGTGAGCCTTCTGCCTTTACTGACTTATCTGCCCTGTCTTTCTTGTCATTCTTTCCTAGTGCACTGTTTTTTACTCTTATATATCTCCTTTTTACAGTTAGCCTTTATTGTTTCCCTTCTCTTCTGTTTTCTTTCTTCTCATTGTTTTCCTTAATTTAATTGTCATCACTTCCATTTTTTGACTTTTTCATTCTCCAGATAAATCAGCTTTTTTAATCTTGTCTCAGCCGAAGCCAGTTAGGTGAGGCATTTGTTGGCTGTACTACTTTAGTCTCACGAATCCTAAACTATATCTTCCAATTTTTTTTCTTAACTTAACTACATCAGTCTTTAAGTCTTCCATGGCCCTTTGTCCTGTTACAACAATCTGTTCCATTTTCAGGGCATTTGCACTTACATTATCTTTAATTGATTTATCATGTCATCAGAAAGAATACCACACATCTTTACCGCAGTGATGCTTCTTTTATATCATCACTGGACATGGACTACAATGAATGTTTAAGCTGTTCTTTGTAGCTTGAAAAAATACCACTTCAGTGGTGAGGCATGTTACTCTCCCTCAGGAGATCATCTATAAATGCAAAGATTCATCTATGCCTTCTAACAATTCAATGATTACCTCTTCATCCAGCCTCCACCTGAGCATTTAATTTATATTTCTCTGTTTCATTACTAAATGTTTTTGTTAGGACCCTGAGTTTCAACTGCTGTTATTCAAGTACTGTATATATTACCAGTGTTTTTCTGATTTATTGTACTGTTTAATTGACATTGTTCGAACTACTCAGTCTACAAATATCAAAATGTAGCTTTGTTTATCATTTACGTAGTACAGTCTTGTTTTCATTTGTTTCTAGTTTGCTATTTTAAAATATACTCACTAGGGGAAATTGAATAACGTTAACCCAAAATTTTTTTCTGTGTGTGCATCGTGGCGTGAACAATTTTAGATACAATAAACTCCATGTAGCGGTGTGCAATCACATGCATGCATGTGTAGCTAAGGAACCTTTTAAGCAATGCAAACTGCACCTTAAGTAGCTGAATTTTATGCAAATTAACCAGGTGGAGCAATCCAACAACCCGTAATGCATCTGTGTAGACTGTGTTACTAGTGTATGTGGAAATTTCCCACATACAGGAGTCGACGCTGAAAGAAGGGCATGTAAAAGTCCACAAATAATGACTTAATTCTCCTGAAAAGTTAAGATCCCATACATAAATGTCCAGATCATACACTGTGGATGTCTGAAAACAGCAGGAATTATATCAAATTAGTATTTTTTTATAAATCTCCGCTTGTTTGCGCTATGTGCCATACTGCGTAAACATGCTTAATATAAAAATAAAAAAAATGTAAAAGAACATTATTATAATGCACTGTAGCCAAAAGTACTGTAACAGGTCTGCACAATTGTGCTTTTGTACTGTTAACCAGCTTACACAGCTATGAACCGTGTAGTTTCTAAGCTGAATATTATGCAAATGAGGGGTAAATGATGTGGATATGTTGACTTGCTAAAGGGAGCAACCATGTATGGATATCCACTTTGCGTAAGCTCCTATACAGTGTTTATAAATATATATGACATCATGGTTGTGTCATATCATTTATAGCATTTTTTGTGCTTAGTATGCATGTTTGCACAGTGCACCATTTCCCACAAACAGTTTGGGTATAGCTTAGCATGCTCGTACGACCAGATCACCCACGTCTGAGTCATCAGGTAGACATCTATAGATGGAAACTGGATATATTCAATTAACAATATACAGTTTTGCCTAGCTATGCTGCACAACGCTGCACACAGTACAGAGTCATGCACTAAAGTAGGGCCTTTAAATCATGTCAGTTATATCCTAAGCAGGTGAACTGCATCATAATTAGCCAATCCCACATGGTGGACCTACTCCAAAACTGTATAAAGTATGCATATAACCTACATTCTGATTTTCCTTCAGTAGTCTGAACCATTGGAATAGATACTTGGAAATTTTAACTGAGCTAATGCTAGGGATGGCTGCAGCTCTTTTACATCTGTATGTATTTACATGCTGAAGTCAATGCTGCTGGTGCTGCTGACAATAGGCCTAGGCCAAGAAGGAGAAGAATGTTCAGTTCTAGGGTAATTTTCCAGGAGCTACATGAGCTAAAGATTGCAGAGCACTGTAGGGGGGACAGGGGCATATTACAAGAACTCAGTAAGCTCTGCCACCCTCAACTCAGAGTCACAGCTAGCAGAGGAGAACCCATCCCATATGGTATGTGCAGCCCTTAGGATACTAGCTGAAGGTACTTTTCAGAGAGCTACTGAGGACATGATGGGGGTGTCACAGGCATCTGCATCCAGCATACTCACCAATTCCTGGATGCTATGCTCCCTCATGCCAGTGAGCACATATCTTTTCCACTTTCCTCTGAGTTGATGGCCAGCAATATGCAACAGTTCTACCATGTAGCACACTACCCTGAAATACTGGGTGCTATAGATTACACTAATGTACACATCAGAGCACCACCTGGTGAGCAGGGTAGAATCTATGTTAACCGCAAGGGATACCACTCCATCAACTGCTAAGTTGTGTGCAATGTCCAGGGTATTATCATGAATGTGTGTGCTGGCTCCTCTGGCAGTTATCATGGCTCCCATATCTGGCACACATCACAGCTGTACCAGATGTTTGCTAGGGGAAACATCTCACAGGGCCATTTACTGGGGGATGCTGGCTATGCTCTGGAATCATGGATGATGACACCCATCAGAAATGCACACACACTCACAGAAGAATGCCATAATGAGACACATGAACATACTAGGAACATCATAGAGCATATGTTTAGACTTCTGAAGTCATGGTTCCAGTGCCTCAATACATCTGGTGGAGCCCTGCAGTACTCTCCACACACATGTGCACAAATATTCACAGTATGTGCTATGCTACACAATCTGATCCTGCGGAAACAGCTACAGCAGGATCAGCAAATGGAAGGGATACACAGCCCCCACCTTTGCCTAGGTCACCACAGCCAAAGTCACTGGAGGAATAGAAGGAAACCCTTGCTGTCCCAGCAGGCAGACATATGCATGTTTTGTACACCTTGGCTTTGGCTAAGAGACAGCACATAGCATATTCACTGACAACTCCTACTCACATACATATATTAAAAATTGATGCCAGCCAACTCACACATCCTGTACCTATCCATGTATTGACTTTGTACTGCTTGCATCAGACAGAGACAGTCCTGAACTACAATTGTGTCAACTGCTGCATTTGCAAGGTAAGTCCATAACCTACACAGTGTTCTACAAGATTATTATATGTCATTGTAGCTATGGACCTGGTACATTATGCAAGTAACTATAGTGGGCTATTTGGACAGAAATTACATCCACATGGGACTACAGACACACATTCCACTATCATGTCTCCATTTATAATCAGTAGGTCTCATGCATGGAATATTCATGCAGAACTGCAACAGATTACTGGTACGTCATTCAAGGAAGATGTTAGAAAGTAGCAGAACATAGGGTTTGTTCCCCCACCCCTCAAAACAGCAGCATCCCCTTGTAACTGCCATAACAGGAACTCAGCTATACTGTATGAGTACTGCACACAGTTAGTATGCCACACAGTCTCGGGACAGTAATACAGAATTTGATCTTACATTGTACGTGTTAGGCAACTGAGGAATTGCAATGTACATATTTATGCAGGTGACTATGTGATGAATGATCCTGTTTCTGGCAAGCAGCTTCTGTGGCTCAAATGGCTAAGGCAGTCAGCTTCTGTGATGATGTGCAGGGCTCTAATCCTGAGGTATCCAGGTATTTTGCATGTGAACTAGCAATAAGCGATGTTTTACAGACATCCCTCTGCACAAAGGTGGGCCATCTACAGACCCTGGAAACTCCAGACCCATAAATCTCACAAGTCTTATATGTAAAGCCATGAAAAAATGTTATCATGGAACTGATCAATAGATATATAGTATACCTGCAGACACTGGACCTAATCCAGGTTGGTTTTGTCAAGGGCAGATGATGCCTACTCAACCTGGTAGACTTCTTTGAGAAGGTAACCAAAGCAATGGATGAGGGTAAAAAGGTTCACACTGCCTACCTTGACCTGACAAGGCATTTGACACTATAGCCCAACCAGGCATTGCTGAAAAACTCAGGAGGTTAGGTACAAACTTGTATGCCACCAGGCGGATAGCCAGCTGGCTCACAAACAGGACCCAAGAAGTTAGAATTGAGGAATCCACCTCTACAAAGAGGCCAGTCACAAGTGGAGCCCCTCAGGAATCAGTCCTTTGACCGCTCCTTTTTGGCATTTACTTCTCTAAAGTCAATGCTAATGTCAGTATTCTTTGGCAGTCCAAAACTGCAGATGATTACATATTAGGAGCTGTCAGTGAATCCCACACTGACACAAATGTTCTCCAGGGGAGGCTGACACAGACATACGACTGGTGTCAGAGCCATGTACTAAGGCTAAATGTCAAGAAATGCATAATACTATCCTTTGGGAAGTCATCCATCTCTGGTAACTATCATATTGATAACATATATTTGACCCAGTAGTCAGGGACTTAGAGACACACAATTATTGTACTGTAACCCATGAGCACCCTGTAAATCTCCCTGTGTGGAACCTCAGCAACAGTTTGGCTATGGCCAGAGTCAGCAGTCACTGAAGCCACAGCAGCCACACTTCCCTCGTCAATGTCCCCACCCTCCAACTGTCCAATATTTGTGGCCTCAGGGGACTGGGTATGCATAAGCATACTAGCTGTGTATGAAGATAATGAGGGTGGTTGAGGGATGTAAACCTCTGTGTCTGATTCAGCCTCTGCAATTTGGCCACCATCCTCATCAGAGTCTGAAGAGACACTGACATCAGGTTATGAAGGAGACAAAGGCCAACCTCCCAGGTCACCTGTGAGACAAAGGGAAAAGCAATACGTCATTACCTGCACTACTATGCTCTGCAGTACTATGGTACAATATAGGTTAAGCTGTATACGCTGATGTCACTATTACAGACTTGTATACCTCCCAACCTCACAGAGTAGGACATGTGGACATTATTTTCTAACCCCAACCTGTAATGATTTGGAAATAATTATTCAGAAAACAACAATATTATGAGGAAAAATAAATGGTGTACACTGTGGACATTCTGCAACAATTTGTACAGTTGACAGTTATGGCAATCATTAATGTCCTGACAATAGTTTTCAAGTCAATCACTATGCTCATACCTACAAGGCAGAGGTATGTGTCTAAACTGTTGACATTCAGAAAATATCTGAACAGTTGACAATCGTGCAGGCAGTACATCAATCCAGCCAGCAGACCTGGGATGACACTTTAAATAAGACATTGAAATATATCTACATCTCTGACAACAGTTTTATGCTTACCAGCAGCAGGAGCACAGCCTCTTCCAGTTCCTAATAGCCCTGGAAAACGTTGAGGGAGATGATAGCAGCAGCACCACATGTTACAGTATAACAGGGGTTAATACATCCAATAATCTCATTTTTGCAGTAACTGCAATGTTAAAAGGTATGTGGGTGATAATCTCTACATGAGTTTACAAATGCAGCTAACTTACTTCCTCCCAAAAAAACACCTATCACCCATGTAAAACTATATACACCTTGACAGGATGGAAGCTCCTCTTGAGAGGAATGGATGGCACCCACACCCACATCATATTGACTGATGGATGTCTGTGAGCTGTCCTGTGTAGCAAGGTTTGCCAGGAATTCATCTGTGGGTGTGAGAGGAGGTTCTGCTACAGGCCCATCATCAGTGGCTTGAAGATCCCTGGCCGTGTCAGCTGTGCATCTCCTTCCTGCATTGATCATGTCTGTGGCATGGTGTTGCACCTGCTCGTAGGTACAATTCTGATGACCCACAGCACTGATGTTGTGCACCAGTTCATCCCACAGGGCTGCACAATCTGACCTATTTGCCTTTCCTTGGGACAACATGACCTGATAATATTGTTGCAATGCCTCAACGATGAGTTTATTTTCCACCTCAGAAAATGGTGGCCTGCAATGTGCATGCATGATGTCTACTGAAATACAAAGACATGAGAACACGTGTAAGGATCGCATATGTGCAAGTAAACTATATAGAGATACAGCAGTAAAGGAAGGCGATCAGTAATCACAGCTTAATTACACATCTCATATTCAACAGTGAACCAAAAATGCAAAGGGTGTGGACAGAACTAGGATAGTAGCAACAGTGATATATTCCTGTTTGGGCCATGACAGATACTCACATATGCTCACACACCCAACACAGCAGTCCATTGTAGTGTGCCCCATAGCAGGAAATATTCCTTCCCCCAAATAAAATGAAATATAAACAATAGTACCAACAAAACAGCAGTGTTCTATTACAACTGCTGTCAAAGGAAGTAGCCAGAAGACCTGTGTACCTAGTTATCACACAGCATTATACCCTTGGTGTACTCTACATCCTCTGTATGTGTAACATGGATGGAGATCAATGCCATGTCATCAGTACAGTTCTAACAAAGGCTTACTGATGTCATCCCCATTCCCCCTAAGTATATTCAAACACATGCATCATGTAGGAAACAAAATGGAAATACTTGATGGAGTTCAATACTCCTCTGTTGAAGGATACTTTACAAGAAATGTGTCAATGAGTTAGACATAAGACGTAAATCTCATCCACACTAGTTTGTCTAGCTAGAAGCTTTCTTTTTTTACGATAGTTCTCATTAGTAGTTGATTGCTTCTGAACCAGTCTATGCTTCAGGAATGCTACATGCGGCCTACACAGCTGATTTGCAGTATAATCAGCCAATCCCATGCAGCTACTCAATAAGATATAAGGCATCAATGTATATTACATCCCCATTCTTATATGTTAGGGTGAAAATTTGTGGCATAAAGATACAATGTCAATGGCAGAGAGACAACATTTACAGCAGCTACTTTTTACATAGAGATGTGTGTGCTACAGGCTGAAGCTGCTGCTGGCAATAGTCATAGACAGAGAGGGTGAAGCCTTTGGAGGATGACAACACAGAAGAGTAACTGTGGGACCTATGGCAGCCTTGATTAACAGCCAGAGCTAGATTGAGGGAACTTATCCCACTGGAAATTAAGGTATGTGTTTAAGGTAAGTATGTTCTCCAAAGGTATCATTAACAGAGTAAAAGGCAACATGTTAGTGTGTCCTAGGACAAGGTAGTGGGTACAATAACCATTATGTCAGTCACTCAAACAACTACCAAGTCATGTGTAATGTCATGGTAGTCATCTGGAATGTGTCTGCTGGCAACCCTTGCTTCTAGTGTGACTCCCATATATATGTGTGTTACTCTTACACCCGTGGTTGTCTGGAATATCACTGGAAAATAATTGTGGACTATATTTTGGAATTTCCGGGCCATATTTGCATTACATACTTCAAATTCCTCTGGGAATTCATGGTAATGCATAACCTGACATTCTAGGCACTTACTAGGGTTGTAATAGCAATAGTTAAAATGTGTTCCTATCTGTAGGCCTTTGACTTCCATTATTTAGAAGCAGACATTCCATCTGTACTGCATTGGGTGGATAAACAGGTAATGACACAGTCATACATATCAACATTTATAAAGGTGATGTGCACATGCATGTATTTTAAATGCTAGACACAGCTGAATTTGAACCCAGGACCATGTAAACCTAAAAATAAAGTTTTTTAAAGCATTTCACAGATTGATCTACAGAGTCAGTGATATAGCAGGTGTGTTTTTACATGTTGTACAGATAATTGCACACTGAACTGCTGTTATATACCTCACTTATACCTATTACTATGTGTATGGCTTTATAGTAATTTATTTCTCTACCAGATTCCTGGTTAAATTCCAATTTTTCTATTAATCTTTTAGCAGATTTGCTCTGTGATGTGCAGTATCATGTAAACATGCTTAATGACGAGAAAATGACAATGCTATGTTTTGCTTATAACACCTGCGCTAACTAACTGGCTGTGTGGCTTCCTACACTGTTGTTCAATTTGGAAGGTACTGAGTCTGATATAGAGCACAGGTGATCTTTTTGATCATGATTATTATGCTTTCATATGCATGCAATGATTCTTTAAAGAAAAGAAAGTTGGGGAGATAGGAAAGTATTGAAATGGAGTGCAAGCAGTGGGTAAAACATAGTAAAAGGCAGGTAGGAATGTGCAGGAAGGGTGTAGAAAAGAACCATAGCTATACATTTCTTCAACAGCAACAACTGTGCACTTGCCAAGATTTTTAACTGAATTTGGATTGTCACCCACAAAGAGAGTGGTGACAACAACATAAGTGTGTTGTAAAGACAACTGAACCAAATTAAGCGTGTCCAGTGGACACATGTGCAAAATGGAGGGATATGTATGGGACAAAATTTTCTTTTTGGGACAGGTGCCCCCCCCCCTTTTTTAAGGACAGGGTGGAATGTTGGGGAAGGGACATAGATATGTGTGGGGAAGGTAAGTTAGGAAGGTGAAGAAGCATTTACAGACAGACAAGACATACAAGACAGTAAACAGGGCTGGTGAGGGACACAAGAGGGGTGAATACCTTGGTTGGGGACGGTGGTGGGTTATCTAGGTCCCATGGATGTCAGACATGGAAGCAGTGTGACTCAAGTTCTCACCCATGGGACTGTCAGCACTGCACCTTCACTAATCCTGTGGAGGCAGTGGCCATTGCTGGCGCCTGGGGACAGACTACCCCAAAAGGATGAACAGCATACTGTCCATCCAGCGTAGGCATGTGTCAACAGTCTACTGCACAAGCCTACTCACCATGCCTGGCATTTGTTCACGGGTGACATAGGCATCCCATCTGCCTCCACTCACAAAGGGCGGCACACTCCTGACATGTGGGATGGAACTACCTGAAGGGGCAGGTAGTGCAGGAGCAGTGGGGGAGGGGGGTTGCCACAAGGCTGTGGGCCAGATGTGCTAGGCCCCGGTGCCTCAACTGGGGGAGCCAAAGTAGGTGGATCGCCAGGAGCTAGCCTACCTTGTTGTGCTGTGGTAAATAAAATGGAAACAGAAAAAAAAAATGTAACCCAAACCAATGTAACGAATAAGATAAAAGAAAACAATAATGAATAATGGAAAAAAAATAAAAATAATACAATGAGGAACACAACAATAAATAATGTAAATGAAAGTGTATTTAACAACAAAGCAATATTAAATTATAAAGAAGGACAATGTAAGAGGTAATATCAAATAATATGAGACTAGCAAATGATAATAGTAAACATATTAATTAAATAAATACAAGAAGAGAACGGGTGAGGTGAGAGAAGAAAGGAGAGCTTTAGTAACATCACAGATACTATAACAAAACATACTACTACTAAGTACTTTTACATATGTTAGATTTTGCTTATAACACTATTGACTGCTATGAAGTTTATTATTTGAAATAATACTACAATGTTCCTTCCTTACACACATACTATAGTGCAGATAATATTGCATCCAACAATCAATCCATGTTGCTTATATTGGATATATGATGTTCCACGTACATACCTCTCAGCCTCTTAACATGAGACATTATTGCCCAAGCTGTACATAATGGTGGAACAAAGGCACAACAACAGGGAACATTCTTACATAGTATGCTCTTACAATAGTAACAAGGTGTTTGGATAACAGGTTTGCCAATAAAATGCATTTAGAGAGATGTCTAATATCTGCAGTTCAGAGGTCTGACATTTTTTTCTGACTTTGATCCTCACAAATGTGGCAGAGACTGGCCAGTAAAAGAAGTTCATATACCAGACGGACCACACATATGGGGCAATATTCAGTACATTCTGCAAAAAATCATGACAGTTGAGAGGTATGTTTATGTACACTGATTACATTTGACAGCTGGACATTCAAGGTACAGGTTTATGGGTGTGCAATTCACATGGAGGCATGGTTATGTTTTATTGATGAAATGTTACAACAGTATTGAAAACAGCACAATTTTTCATATGGCTGGTGTGGGATTGGAACCCACAAGCAGTGTCTACAGTAATACTGAACAATTTATTTGAAATACAACATTATCACAGCACTGCCTCCTTTTACACTTTATTGATACATGCTGTTTCAAATCTTATATTTACACACATGGATAGCTGCCTAGGACTTCTGTTAATATACATGTTTACCCTAATCAATTGACTGCAATCAACAGCACACTTCTGACAGTGAGCAGATCACAACATTAATTCTTAATCTGGGCATTCAGCAACATTAAGTAATAGTTGGAAGTTATGCTACATACTACTGCATGCTTGCTTGCTTTTAATTGTATTTACAGTTCAGATATGCGCTGACACATTAATGAAAGTCTTTGATGTCCCGGGTATTTCATACATGACTGTTAAGAATGCAATATCTGTATTACTTTATTGATTTTCTTACATTACATGCGCTTGCCTTATCCTGGCTAAATGCCTTGCATGGGTCCACACATTGAAAGCCCTGTCTTCTGAAGCTGTGGTAAGAGAGGGAAGTCATTATGCATACCAATTTTGCACAGATTCAGCTTGTATATTTATAGATTACTAGAAAACATACTTAAATATCTGTGGGGTCTTCCCTGCCTATGCCCCTTGGATCCACTGATCCAAATTACCTGTCACTTGTCTTGTTTCCTATTAAATAGGAACAGATGGCATAGTTCATTTATATGCTTTATTCACAGAAACACATCAGGATGGATAGCAACATATCAATGAACTGATTAACTGACAGACTACACATACATATATGCTTACATCTCAACAGCTTACTACAAAATGGCAGTCAGGCTCACACATGCTCAGTATTTATATGCTTCTTAAAGGTGTACATGCATATTGATCTATATCCTCCCTCTTAAGTAAATTGCCCACAATACAATGACATGTGAAAAGAAATATGCAATGGTATAGAGAATAAAAATAAACACAACATTCATGTTCTTAGGTCCAAGTTGCCATGTATCATGGTCTGAAAATGTGATCTGATCTAGTGACATAACAATCAGAACTGGGTTTAGCAACAGGGACAGTCATCAGTGAACAACATGCTTCAGGAGTTTCGGGATTCTTCTCAGAAACCAGGATATTTACTGGAACGTCCTCTGGAAATGGAATGTGGGACAACTCAGTCTGAGATATAGTCTTTCTCACAGGTATGATACTGCAGTACAGGCTCGGACATCAGGATCAAATGTTTCCAATTCTGTCTAAATTCTGCTCTGTGTGATTCCACAATGTACGATCTCAGCTCTGGACATTACACTTTTCATGACACCAGTCTGATCAAAACCTTTGGGCATTTGCATCCTCACTACCTCCTCTTCTCATGATAGATTGAGTGGTTTGCTGGTCTTATCATAACAGGACTTCTGGGATAAGCGCTTTTTTAACAGATTGGCTTTCACTGATCTATTGTTCTTGACACATGGAACCAGTAATGAACTACTAATTGGTAGTATGGTTCTAGTTTGTTTCAACAGAAATCTCTGTGCAGGAGAACCAAGTTGTTTATCACAAGGAATATTTCTGAGATTCAAGAGATTCAGGAAAACATCACTATTGTCTTGTTTCGACTTCTCTAGTAATTGTTTCATGCTTTGAACTGCATGTTCTGCCAAACCATTTGACTGTGGGTACTCAGGGCTACTTGTAACATGAGTTAAGTCCCACTCTTCAGCAAATCTTTTGAAATGCTGGCTTGTAAACTGTGTACCATTGTCAGAAATAACTTTGTACAGACTACCATGGACTGCAGAATTACACTTCATCTTAGTAATGACAGTACTGGATGCTAATTGGAATAAGAGTCTACTAACACCAAGTAATGTTGACCATTCCACTCAAAAATGTTGGTAGCTACTGTCGGCCAAGGTAGTTCAGGAATCTGGTTTGGCTGAACAGGTTCTTTCTGTTGTTGTGGCTTAGTACTATTACATACAGAACAGGATGAAAATACTTTCTCAATATCCTATGACATAGAAGGCCAAAATACTAGTCCTCTCACCTTTCTTTTGGTAGAATCCCTGGGTGGCCCCAATGCAAAATAGTAATGTGCTCTTGTTGTAAGCATTTATCAAGTATTTGAGTTTGTGTGTTATGGAGGAGGGCAATAGGACTGATTCTTTGGCTCCGAGTTCCGCACAGGAGTTGGTTTTACATCCACTGGAACCTTTCAACATTTATCCAAGCACTGATATAACAGTTTGGCGGTACTGAGAGAATTTCAGACCCTTTATCTATGGGTCTTGGAACTAGCAGAGCCCTGGTTTTACATTCTACTCAGGAGACACAACTTTCCTTAATTACTCTGGCACAGGGGAGTCCGGTAAATCAAACACAGGCACAAATGAGGTTGTCGATTGGTCAAAGTTTAGCAGGTGGGGATGACGTCACCACTTCCGCCGATGAGGTGCGCTTTTCTCAAAGCTTCACTTTTACAGAATGCATTCCTGAGGGCTATAAGTGTGAGTTCAGAGCCAACAGTGACATTATTCACTATGGCACTGTGGACCAACAATTAAAAACTTTGGAAATTGAAATACTGAAATTCCATAAGCTGCAGGTGGAAAATTGCTATCTAAGGCAGTGCTTAAAAAGAGAACAAGTCCCCAAGGGACTATGCACTTGAAAATTTCCAACCGGTTTTGTCAGTGGATCTGACCTGTATCATGAATTGATTGTTGTGTTTAATCACCATGCATGTGAACTTCTTGAAACATTGGAAAGACACACTTATAGAAAACTGGATGTCCTAAAAGAAACTATTAATTTGCTTAATGAATGCATTAAGAATGATCTTTGTTTTCGTACCAAAACAAATGAATATAGAGCTTTATTTTTTAATGTGGAGAAGACTATATCTAGTATTAAAAAGAAAAAAGTAAGAAACTTGAAAGAGATCGAGTAGATTATGACTCTGGTAATGCCTACCCAAAACCAAATGGGAATGGTTTAGATAGACGTCATGAAGAGAGAAGTGAGACACTTGATGAGAGGGGCCTCAGTGTTAGAGAAGACCAACACAGTGTCAACAACAGTGACACTGCCCCTTTAGAGGATGTGACCCCGAGGAGATCCGAGAGACTTTTAAAATGGAGACAACAGGGAATGGACCCCCCTTGGACAAACAATGGGCCTCACATGGAATTTTACACCATCAAGGGGAGGACATTCAGGGAGAGGGGGGCAGGGAGAGGGAGGGGAGGAGGCAGAGAGGGTAACTGATTGTGATGCTGACTGTGATGCTGATAGTTGTCAGATTGTGGTAAATGAACCCGGGGACTTCAAAATCTATAATTTGAGTAGCCATGTAATCACCTCACAATGGGCTAATTTATTTCAAAAAGGTCTGACATTTGTTCCAGCACAAACAGCAACAACTGAAAAAGTTTTGTTAGATCTTAAATTATATGTTAGAAAACATTGTTTTTGTTTCTATTTTGATGGGAGGGATCAGATGGGTCAGGTTGTAAGGTGTTAAAATGTAGCATTTTTAATCCACCCTTACTCCCGATTTTGTATTTATTTGAAGCAATTTGTACTAATGACATCAGACAGTTGCTCATAAAAAGGATAGATTATGTGTCCAATCTGACTGTGGAGGAAACTAGGTTATTGTTTCACATAGCCAACAAGTCCATCAGAGTGATGAAACCCGATAAGGGTGGTGGACTTGTTGTTATGGATTATCAGTTTTATGTCAGCAAAATGTTACTGTTTTTGTTTAGTGACAGCTATGAGGAGGTTTCCATCAATGAGCTGAACATTGCATGTAGACACATCAACATCATTTTGAATTACCTGTTATTAGACAATCAGATTACCATGAGTGAGTTTCAATTTTTGAGCTACAGTTGTCCTCAGATACCCACAATTTTTGGCATACCTAAAATCCATAAAAGCATCACAGATCCCCCCCCTACCCATTGTGGATGCCAAGGCCTCTAAAACATTCCCTATAGCTCGATTTGATGATCATCACCTAAAAGGTGTACTAGTCAAATTCAAGCATATTCTAAAAGATTCATGGGACTGTTAAACTAAAATAACTAAGGAATTGTATTCTGATCAATTGATTTTTGCCACCATTGATATCAAATATTTATTTACAGTGATACCCTAGTCTGAAGGTTTGAAAATGTTCCACAAATGTCTCTACCATCATTCTGGTTTTGAACATTCCATAATTTTCATGCTTAGGACCCTGATGGAGATTATTTTAGAAAAAAAAATTAAAATTTTCCATAACCAGTTGTTTAGGCAGAAAAAGGGTGTGGTGATGGGGACCACCTGAGCCCCCATTTTTGCCAATATTGTATTAGCTCAATGGGAGGTTAACACTGTTTTCCCATCTGAAGTGTTCCATTTTTGTAGATTTGACTGGCATTACCTGGATAATATCTTAATTTTTTGGGAAGGTACTAGGGAGCAACTGAATGAGTTTTTGAATTTTTAAACTCCAGTGCTGAGTTTCTTAGGTTCAGCATGGAGACCTATGAGGAGGTAGTTCACTACCTAGATATTTCTATACATAAAGACAGAGTAAAATAACTTTTATGTCTTCGTTATATAGGAAGCTGACATATTCCAATTCCTTGCTACATTTTGAAAGCTGCCACCTCACACACCAAAAAAGATCTCTTGTTAAGAGCCAATGTGTCCATTTGGCACATATGGTTAGTGACCCTGGTGTATTTTTGAGGGGAAAGAGATATTTTGAGTGGTATGTTAATCAGGAAAGGTTACCCAGTTACCTTTATTGATCCAATCTTGGAAGAGGTAACCCGGAAGAGATAAGAGGGACACTTTTTTTCCATTGTTGGGATTAAGTGACCAGGATGTTCATTTGAGATGTAATACAAACATCTGAGATGGTAATACCTCAAAACATTTCAACAATGCCTTGGTCCTATCCTACAATCTACACTATTATGATATTAGGGACATTATTAATAAGAACTGGACCATATTTCAGTTTGACAATGAGCATTTAAGAAAGTTAAGTAACAAACCAGTGGTGGTTTACAAAAAGGACCTTTGTTTTAATAGACTGGATGAGAGAAGTACAGAAGTGAGTTTAAAAGGGAGAATGAAAAATGTGGTCATTGCTCCCAGTGTCATTATATTTTTGAGGGTGAGACCGTGGATATTAATGACTTTGGGCGAGCCACTTTAAAACATACATTTGATTGCCACAGTAAAGCCTTAGTGTACCTGGCTATTTGCCAAAGTTGTGGATATTTCTGTATTGGAAAGACTATTAATAGTTTCAGGAAAAGTATCTACCAGCATTTATATGATATTCAGAAATCCAACAGGAACAATGCCTTGGCAAAACATAATAGTGATTTTCCTAGTCATAGGTTTAAATTTTCAGCCATTGACCAAGTGGAGAGTGGGCCACGGGGTGGACCTATTGATTTATTTTAGAGTATAAAGAGTTAATTTGGCAATTAAGATGTAATGCCACCCACCCCGTGGCCTTAATGAAGTGACTTTCATCACCAGTGTCCTTAAGTTAAAAGCTGACTTCTACATTTAGTTTTCAAAGTAGGGGTCATCCAACTTTAAAGTTTTGTATTATCCAGTGTGTGGGTGTTTTTTAAAATGATTCAGTTTTCTGCATGTAGTGTGTGTTAATGTATTTATATATATATATATATATATATATATATATATATATATATATATATATATATATATATGGATCTACTTCATATGGTCGACATGCCAGAATGTCGAAGACCATATGGCCAAGACCATATGATCGACATTCGAAATATCGACCATAGAATAAAAAACAAGCCCCCCTCAGAACTTAAATATACCAACTCCGAGATCGCACTACAGTGCGGAAGATGGAAATCTTTCCATTCCGCACTGTACGGAGATGCTGGTTCCGCATGGTCGACATTTCGAATGTCTGTAATATATGAATATATGTAATGTATGTACTGTACCTGTGTACTATGCATATATTCTACTTATGTTCCAAATTTCAGCTGTACACCACAAATCTATTAATTACCTTTATTTTTAAATTAATATTTTCTTGTTTGTTCTCTCCACTGTAACTGTTGATGTGCTACATACCACTGTAAAAACATGTCTATTGTAATTTGTGTATACTGATCATGTCTAAATATCTAAATGTATCTGTAATGTTTCAGTGTGAAGCTTTTCTCCGTGGGCCTCTGCTGAAAAAGGGCCTTTTCGGCTCAGTCAGACACCTGCAGATAACAAATGTAAAATAAATAAATAAATAATAAATAAAATTCTGAAATGTCAACCATGTGAAGGGAACCCATATATATATATATATATATATATATATATATATATATATATATATATATATATATATACATACATACACATTTATTTATATTTATATACAACAAAAACTAAAATTAATGTACATGTACATATATTTATATTTATATACACACATATGTATACATACATATAAATCCTTATACATATTAATTTTTATTTCTATTTTTTAATGAGCTTGTAAGGTATTCCAGGTGTAGGACAAAATATACATATATTCTGCAGGTTTTGTTTTTTTCAACAATATTAGAGGGCATGGTTCAGAATTTTATATACATTTATATTTTTTGTCATATATTTATATGTTTGATGTAAGTGGTGTAGTGTTTTTTATATATTTGGATGTTTTATTCAATTAGTTCAATTTAACTTAATTTAATTGTGTCATAAAGATCATGTGACTTGGTTTTATTGTAAAAGGAAGTGTGTTGTACTGTGATCACTTGTTCTGATGATGTCAATGGTTTGCTACTGATGAAAGCGATAAACTAATTAAATTTGAAGTCTGTTTCAGTTGTGAAATATACTTTGAAATGGCTGTATTTTGCAAAATAACTATGCTGTAATACTACACAAATATGCACACTCTCTGTATACTTTGAATACATTGATTAGCTTTAATTAATGTGACAAAAGTACATGCTATAAGCTATTTAAATAAAATGCAGTCATTTCCTTATTGCATTCATTTTATGTGATTCAGACTTTATTTCAAACATTTTCTGTAGTTATTCGAATAATTTTTCAATATGTTGCAGTTCTGGAAATTTCTTTTACTTATACATTTGTTTAGAGTCTTCTGAGTGCTTTGGTTTGTATTTTGTGAATAAGAAATCATTTAAGTAAGCTTTGATATCTGAAATACATTTATGACCTGTTTTTGTGAATTATACGTGCAGTGGGGATGATCCACTCCTCCACCTTTAACTGAGTGCCTTCTCGGTCCGGAATCTGAATTTCTGGTTCCTATTCTGACACCATGTCACTTGTCTTGTTTCCCATTAAAGATGAACAGGTGGGGTAGTTCATTTATATACTTTATTACACAGAAACACATCAGGATGGATAGCAGCAGTACAAAATATAAATGAACTGATTAACTGACAGACTACACAGACATATATGCTTACATCTCAACAGCTTACTACAAAATGTCAGTTAGGCTCGCATGCGCTCAGTATTTATACACTTGTGCAAGCCCCTAGAAAGCTTCTCAAAGGTGTACATGCATAAAGATCTACAGTACCCCTCTGCCTTCTTTGGAGGTCATCATAATGGTGATGACACTGCTCACCAGTGCAGGGGATACCAGTTGCACTGGTCAGGTCCCTGGCCAAACTATCCCAGGCCTCAGACTTGCAGTCTGAGCCCACATAGTTCTCTTCCAGCAGCTGGGGTTCATGGTGCTGTTTCAGGAGCTCAGTAAAAATCCTAGACTCCTGAACATTTTAATATGCCCCAAAATGTACTCCTTCCCCCACAACAGCCATATCCACACACAAGATCAGGGTCCAAGTGATATTGAGCAATTCCTGCCACTTGCCCTTCAAATAAGATGCATTTCCACCATTGTGCATCATACTGAAACTTTCAAGAACATGTTGCATAGCTTAGCAGCATGCAAACATGGAAAACCCATGTTTAAGTGATGCTTAGCAATGCGCAAACAAGGAAAAATGTTACCCATGTTTAAGCAATGCTTAGCATCACACACCTTTTCTAAATATAACAGTAATTGAATTTAAAGTGAATGGATGTTTCAGTGACCTAACAGTTTCACAGCATATGTAAAATGTAACACTGCCCAGGACTTGATCCGGGGAGCTAGTACACTATAGGTCATCACTCAGCCTATCTCGCTACAACAGTAGTAAAGGGAACTTCTGTATCTTCATATATACTGCAAATGTGCTACTGCAAGCTTAGTGCAGCTTCACAGCATGGGTTTGCCTGGTACTAAGCACCACACAGATAAAACAATTGAAAGCATCCATTTTCTATTTTTAGATGTCTGATGCATGTCTGATGCTTGGGTGTGCAAAGGTAAGCATAGCTAAATAGTGAGGTGCATCGCGCAAACATGCACAGAAAAAGAAAAAATATTGAATGCATCCCATTTCTATTTTTATATGTCTGGCGCATGTCTGATGTATGGTTGCACAGAGCTAAGTACATCTAAATGATGTGGTGCATCACACAAATATGCACATAAATGTAAAATAAAAAAATACATCTAAATTAGTGATATAATTCCATACACAGCTCCGGAATTATTTCTTATACCCCTTTCGGTCAGGTTAATGGGCTGATGGGTTTCAGGGAGTGTCATTGGTGTTACACGGATTCATTATCCATGTTCTGTGAGGTTTCACACCATGAAATCTCTCTTAGGCACACCACACCATTAATATGCATGACACGCTACTGAGCTAAGATTGTGGCCATGTACATGGATATTTTCCATGTAGGCTCTAAACAGAGCCTTCATGGACTTTATTGAATCCAAAAGGACCAAGTCACTATTCCACTTTTACATCACCTTGCTGTATGTTGTCAAATAAAAAAACATATTTTTTAAAGAACAATACATAATCTTAAGACCATCACTCATCAAATAACATGTTAAGGCAAGTTAACAAATCAAACAAGTAAAAATATCAAATAAGTTAAGTCTGTGTCTGCAGAAAATAGAGACATTAAACTACTACAGCATTTATTAGCTTTATCGGGTAACATTAAAATTGTTTATCCATTTTTTGTTTTTTTATACCCTTGTTAATATGAATTACACCATATTTTTGTATTCCATTACAAAAGGACGTTAGTACAGGAGCAGAGGATAACAGTCATATAAAATATAAAACAACTGTTATCAACATTCAATAAGAAATGCTTTATTATGGCCATCAACTAACTGACTGAGTGTGTCTTTACAAGATTTGCTAGCTCCAGTCCACTGAAGTAAAAATGTTCATGTCACATTGTTCATAGGTTCATAGGTTCATACTAGGCTATCTGCCCTGGGGCAATTATAAGCCTAGCCCGATTCTGTATGGCTTACGCCACCCCTTGATTTGAGTATACTGTGCCCTTTTTAAGGTTTAGTTTACTGTGCCTCTGTCTAATAGTGACACGGGAGTAATCCCTGGGACAAACCTACGATCCCCCATCCACCTATCGAGATTCTTTTTGAAGAGATTCAGTGAGGTGCTCTGCCTCACATGAACTGGAATTCTATTCCAGAGCGAAGGGAGCCTCTGTGTTATGAACCTGTCCCTCCAGCAAGTTCTATTTATTTCTGTGCTGAGGTTCAAGTCCCTCGAGTGTGTGGCTCTAAGGGATTTAGATTTACTGAGGTGGAGCATGTCCATTAATTCTGGATTTGACATAGCTTTATATGTCAGGCATAGATCACCTCGAAGTAGGCGATATGCAACTGAGTAGAGCTGGAGTTTTTTTAACCGAGCAGCATATGGCATCTGTTTGAGACCCTTGATCCTCTTGGTGAGATACTTTTGGGGTCTTTCTAATTGCTGCAGGTGTCGGGTAAGGTACATCCCAAAAGGGGCATTGTATTCTATGATGGGCCTGATGAGGGATGAATAAAGGGGCACGATTACCTCTCTTGATCTAGATGTGAAACCCTTCGTGATGAGGTGGGCTATGTAGAAGGTCTTTCTAACCACTTTGGCAATGTGGTTTTCAAAGGAGAGATTGCTATCAACTTGGGTCCCCAGGTCCCTAATAACTTTCTCTGTACTTAATGGGTTTCCGCCTATGTGGTAATTTGTGGGCACATTGTTTTTGCCAAAGGGTATGACTATACATTTTTGGCATTTAGCTTTAAACCATGGTGCTGGCACCAGTTATCTGTCTCTGTGAGACCTTTTTGAAGGATGTTTGTGTCAGCTGAAGAGTTGATTATGGCGCCCAGTTTGTAGTCATCTGCGAACTTGGTGAGCCATAGTCCTCCCACATTTGCCTGTACCTCTACCAAACAAGAGTGGTCCCAGGACAGAACCCTGTGGGACGCCACTTGTGACTGGTTTCGAGTCGGACATGGCTCCAGCAACTCTCACTCTGTGGGTTCTGTCTTTGAGCCAGTTTGTGACCCATCTTGTGACATAGGGGTTTATATTTAAGCTGGATAGCTTATCTATGATGCCCGAGTGGGGTATTGTGTCAAATGCCTTTGCAAGGTCCAGATAGGCTATGTGGACTACCTTCCCTTCATCTATGGCTTTGGTGACTGTTTTGAAGAAGTCACCCAGGTTCAAAAGGCAGGATCTGCCCTTGACAAAGCCGAACTGGGTAGGATCTAGTGTCTGTAGGTCCCCAATGTCTTTGTTTATGAGCTCCATGATGATCCTTTCCATAGCTTTGCAGACTAAGCTAGTCAGGCTTATGGGGCGATAGTTTCCAGGGTCTGTAGAGGCTCCATCTTTGTGGAGTGGGACCACTGTTGCTGTACGCCATTCTGTGGGCACATATCTTGTAGTGAGGCTGAGATTGTATAGCTGTTTTATTTGAGGGATTAGTTCCTCTTGGAGTTCATGTAGGACGCAACCTGGGACACCATCTGGTCCCATGGAAGCAGTGTTTTTTGCTTTGGAGAGGGCAGCCTTCACCTGAGCATCAGAGATGTTTGGGAGGCAGCCCTCTGCCGGGATAGATACTTGCTCTTTTGGGGGAGGGGTGAAGAAGTTTGCACTGAACCTGTCTGCCAGGATATTGGCGATGTCTGTGGGTTCAGTGTATTTTTTGTCGTTTAGAATCAACTCAGAACAAGTCTGGGAGTTGCATCCCAGGTTTCTAACATAACTGAAAAAAGCCTTATGATTGTCTTTGGTGTCCTGTGCAATTTTTCTCTCAAAGCTGGCCTTGGAGGATTTTATGAGGGATCGTAATTTTTTGCTAGTACTGATCAGAGATGCCTTCCCTATTAGGGATTTTGCTCTATCATGTAGTAGCTTCCTCCTTCTGTTGTACAGTTTATTTATGGCAGGAGTCCACCAGACTGGACACCTGCCTTTGGATGATTGGGTCTTGGTTTTGTTTGGGATAGCACGATCCATGCATTCCTGGAGATGTCCATAGAATGCATTTATATAGGATTCTGCAGTTTGGGCCGTAGTTTCCACTGGCCCTGGGGCCTTGAAGGATTCCACTTCGGTTTTGAGAAGTGAGAAGTTTGCTTTTCAGAAGTTTTTCACTGTGGTTTTCTGGGCTGGGGGTGAGGTCGGGATGTGGACATCCAGTGAAATTAATTTATGGTCTGATCTTACCAATGAGGGATATACTTCTGGTATGGAGCATAGAGTCCCCATGTTGGTAATGATCAGGTCTAGTATGTTGTCCCTTCTTGTGGGAGTGGTGACTAGTTGCTCCATAGCATTTGGGTTTATAAATTCCAGGAACCTCTGGGCTAAGGTGCTGGGGCTTGAGTAATGCACCCAGTCTATGTTTGGGTAGTTGAAGTCACCCAATATAATGGTGTTCGGTGAGATCTTCATGTTCTCCAATGTTTTCAGGAAAGCTGAGTGGGATTCCTGACTTTGAGAGAGTGGTCTGTAGGATGCTATAAACTGAAAAGCTGTCTTGCCCACTGTCAGTTGCACATGGATGGTCTCCGATACTTCGTGCAACGCCACTAACCTGGAGGTGTGGATATCCTTGCTAAATATGGAAACTCCCCCTCCTTTTCTGGTTCGGTCCGGGTTTTGGGGCCAAAAAGCATGATATGAGGTATAACCTGGTAGTGCTGGGTTGCTCTCTGGAGCCTTGAACCAGGTTTCTGTCACTGCACAGATATCGATGTTCTCCATACTGAGGAGAGCTTCGAGTGCATGCATCTTGAGGTTAAGACTTCTGGTGTTTAGCAGCATTACCCTTAGTTTCTTGTTCCTTCTGCTGTCTATGGAGGTGGGTTTGACTTTTGAGCCTTGCCTAAAAAAGGCACTATGGGGGTGGCAAGAGCCTTTGCCAATATCCGAAAGCCCAGGGGTAACAGGTGCAAGCCGTCCCTAGCGAAGCAACGTGGCTTGTTGAGCATGTCATCCCAGGCTGACAGACACTGGATCCTCTTTGAATGACACCAAAATTTTAGCCAATTGTTAAAATCGATCATTTTGTCTTTGTACTGTGGCATCATTCTAGGTGAGGGTAAGATGCTGCTCAAGGTCAGGGTCATACCAGCCTGGGCTACATGATCAGAGAGCTCCTCTATGTCTATTTTCATGTAGTCCAGGGAGGTACGTCTCAGGTCATTCACACCAGCATGTACAATGACTGAGTCATATTTGTATTTGCTTTGGAGTGACCTGAGTGCTTGCGTTATGTGGCGGATCCTAGCACCTGACAGGCAGCTCACCGTGACCTTCTCTTTATTCAGCCTGGTGAGTGGGACGTCAGTGTGTCTGACAATAGAGTCACCTATTACAAGAGTATCAGGTGTGTTATTCAGCCTTAAGGGCTGTGGCTGCTTGGCACACTGACTTTGTGGGTTATGTGTTGTGCGTGTTTTGTTTTGAGGTAGCATTTGCTTGGATGTCTGCTTTGGAGGTCTCTGTTGCTTAGGTAGATTTTTATTTTGAGCCTCCGAGTATGTTTTTGTGTATTTATGTGTTTGGTTCACTGATGTGGTGGGACTATGTGATACTGGAATTGTGTTGTGTGAGGTTACCTTCTCCTCCTGACTGGTTGCACCAGTTTTGAGATGAGAGAGCTCAGCCTCCAGTTTGGCTAAATAGTTGCATCTCTCACATATATTTGAACCTGTTTGGAGGAGGAGAGGGTTGTCCGTGTACATGAGACAGTTGTAACATTGCCTCAAAATTCCCAGACTCACCAGCTGGACTGGAGAAGAAACCATTGACTGACCTTTGGACATGCTAGAGTAATATAGGGAAACTGAATTTAAGACGGACCAATAGAGGACAGGGTAATCGTAGAGAGTATAAGAGTAAGTAGTGCTTATGGTTTAATAGTGCTAACTTGTAGGATTACTTAATTGGACCAGTGAAGGGCCTTAGAATGAGAATATGGTGTTTAAATTGAGAGATAGAGCAGTTCTAAGGGAAAAAGTGAAGAGCAGACTTTGTGGAGCCAGGAATAGTTTAAACCCAATTACTTTGTCACTTACCCCTTCTCAATGAATTGCAAAACTGTTGTGTGATACACATCAGTCCTTGACTATTATAAACTCAAACATTGATTGTACAATTATAAATTGCTTCCAAAGCTCTGCTAACCTCAATATTCCAGGACTCATGCTCAGATTCCATAGTCTTATAATGACTTTTCATAAAAACTCAAATTGCAGAGTAAAGCACCCAAAAGTATTGTAAATATTTAAAATGAAGCACCAACAGAACTATGAAAAAGCAAGTGTACACCACCATGTCTTGTTGTTTTGGATCAAAGCACACTTAGCTTTTAACTGTTTTAAGACTATCAAATATGTTAAAGGCTTCCAAGATTTCTTGATGTATTTATTTTGCTGTACTTTGACAGAGCTTCATGATTGTTTTATTTTGTTTGCACTTAGTAACTGTTTTGTGTTACTTAACCTTTGGTTTATGCAATATTAATTGAATTTCTTTTTCTGTTATATTACATACTGCACAATGTAGCTATATTGTGTAATTGTTGTGAACCTGTGATTAATAAATTTGTTTTTCAAAAAAAAACTATACCGTTAGTTTATAGAAGCAAAGTAACTTATATTTTGTATTAAGTATTAACACTGCTATATTAACTTAAATACAGTCTCATTCCATTAACATAAGTTGCTCTGAGAAGCTAATTAGTGAACAATTCACAGGTCTAATTTTTTTCTGAGCATTTAACAAATCTCTAAATAAAGTCACCTGCAGTTTACAGGGTATCAGAGTAAATGTCTGTACCTCCTCTGACAGGGATAAAGCCTTGACTACAGCCCAGGTGATCTGGGTTTGATTAGCTTCTCATGTGACTGATGGACCTGCAGGGAGGGATGGGTGTTTCTATCCTGGAAAGAGAGGGCAGCTACATAGACATCTCCTGCAATGATCCCTGGTGGATACTGCAGATGTCATATGGTTAAAAAGTGTGACCCAAAGAGGGGGCAGGGTGGTGGGCATAGTTGACCTGCTGCAGAGGTGAAACCATGTGCTGCACATCTTCATTACACACTTACCCCTTGGATGCAACTATGATACTGAAAACAGAGAGGGAAATGGATGTAGGCTATAAAAAATTACCTCAGGGGTGGAAGATGGCAAAGACCACCCTCAGGATGACATTTCTTGGCAATTTATTAAAAAAAAGACATTACTTTGGAGAATTTTAACTCCATTAAGGTCAGGTTTGCTAGAGGTAATTGTGTCACCAAAGGTGCAGTGTATTTAGCAGTCTGCCAAACTTGTTTGGTATTTTATGTAGGAAAAACTAAACGCAAGCTGGGATGAAGGATTTATGAGCACTTATATGATATTAGTAAAGAAAATACTAACAATGCCCTATACAGACATTCTTGCCTATGCACCAGTTTTTCAAAATTCGTTTTTGGTATTTTGGAGAAAATTCCCCTTGAAATCAAAGGAGGTCAACAGAAAAAGAAGATAGAATACAGAGAACTAAGATGCCAGATCAAACTGGAAGCATCTTCCCTCCAGGATTAAACAATGTTATTTCAATACTTCCAGTTTTAAAGGCTAGATCAGTGAATTTATAGAATACGCTTTTCTCTATGAAGTGCTTAATATCTTAATATTTTTTTTAACATTTGATTGATGCATTTTTATATAACACATTTTTATTAATGTTTTCTAGTATCTAGTTATAGATTTATTTTAGGTGGATATTTTTGTATTTAGGGAACAGGACATCATATATATTTGAACACTGTTTAATTAGTTTAATTTTAAATCAATTGTTTAATGAATTGGTGCTATAGATTGGGTGATGAACTGTATTTAATGAGATGTTTTTATTTATTTATTTGACATTTGTTGACCGGGAAAGTCTGACTGGGACAAATCCCTTTTTCAGTGGAGGCCTGGGGAGAAAAGCTCCATATTACAAATATAAAAAATACATGTTACAATAGAAGTATAATACAATAAGATTAGCAATATATAACATGATGATAAAAAAGAAGAATAGAGACTAAAGGAAATTATATATAACAAAAGTGCATGAAGGAATACAGATATATAGAGCAGAAGATAATAAAATGCAGTATATTGAGAGGAAACTGAAATCAACAGAAGGAGAAATAAGTTAAGGAAGGATAGAAGAATAAAAAGAAAGAAAAGAATAGCTAGAGTAAGAATTAGATTCAGGTAGGGTGGTTACAGTGACATTTCCAAGAGTGATTCAGGTATTCTTTAAGAGATCTCTTGAATTTATAAACTTGAGGTATGCTTCGCAGAGTCATAGGAAGCTTGTTCCATTGAATAGCGGGTGAGTAACTATATAAGTTCTGTCCGACAGATTTATGAATCTGTAACCAATATTGAACTGACCACTTTAGAGATCGGGGAGGAGTATAAAATTAGACTAGTGAGGACAAGCTAGAGCAGGAAGAAGGCTTATTGATGATAGAGTGAATGATGAGCATTTGGGTGACTTTAAGTTGGTTAGGGAACTCTAGCCAATTGAATGAGCTAAGGGAATGACAGTGGAGTGCTTTGGATGGCAGATTACCAGCAAATCTAGCTACTTTGTTATAGATAGTTTCAGGTTTAGTGAGAAGAGAAGATTGAAGATTTGTAAAAATTGTGAGCTGTTGAAAAGATTAGGAATAAGATAAGCATTTGTTAATGAGATTCTGGCATCAGAGGTGAGGAACCTTTTGTTTCTATATTGAAGACCAAGATTTTGGTGGGTTTTCTTAATAGACTGATGTATATGAAGGTCAAATTTTAGTTGGTCATCTATGATTACTCCAAGGAGCTTAGTCTGACTAACAGTGGTGATGTTACTATTATTCAGTGAAAAGATGCTAAAAGAGGATTTGATGTGGAAGAGGGATTTGGGAAGGAAAAGTAAGAGTTTGGCTGTACTGTGTTGAAGTCCTATGTGTTAGGATGAACGTGCTGAATCTTACCACATTAAAGATTTTTTAACGCATTCCATTTTATCTGGCTGTCTTTCCGCTATGGGGCTATGTTTTCGGTGGTGACTATGTGAACCTTTTAAGTGACTTTAATAATTGGCTAAGTAGCTAGTGTCATTTTAGAGGTGGTCCAGTATGTATAAGTGTGTAAGAAAATGGAAGATTGGCCAAACTGCTTCACTTAAGATGGCCTAAACCTCTAGCTCCATGGTGTCCCTTGCTGCCCCACACTGCTTTTTATAGGCCAAGTCTGACTACTGGACATTCCATTATAGTAAATAGTTATACTGTAAATCCAACTTCTGAGCATATCAAGGTTGGTATTGTAATGCTTGAGGTCTTAACAGGAAAGTGTTTGATCTTTAACAGAAACTTAAAAACTTGGTGTACCTGCATTAGAGCATTGCAGAGAAAGGAGGAATGCAGTCCTGATGTTCTGAACAGTTTAGGAAAATGTAATAACTGTAGAGATAAAAGGAATAATAGATGTAGAAATGGCTAACTTGAGTGGGTATAGAAAGAGTGGAAATTCAAGCCAGATCTGAGAAAATAATACTTCATGTAGAGAATTGTAGGGATTTGGAATCGATTATTTGAAGCAGTAGTATAGTATCATCAGAGACTTCAAAGGTGGTTTTGCTTCTAACTTAAGAAGGACATAGACTTTCTTCTTGCATGTGGTCATATGAGCAGCAAGAAAACCTCTACTACTTCAGACAAAAATGGAGTCTTTTATCACAGGCTAAAAATGTTGTATTCTAGACTCCCCACATTGATAAATGATTCTCGATTTGTAGAAGTGAGAAGAACTTGGTAAGAATTGCTTTGTTTGCTGAAGAAGCTTAATCTTATCTTAGAAGCAGAACTCCTTTTAATAATTTTACTTTGGTAATTAGCATCCAGGATTAGCTGTTATGCAAATGAGTTACTTAAAAATACACAATTATCACCCTAAAGCACTGTCAGACTGCATATAACAATGGTAGTCCTATGATCTTGCGTTTGTAATATTTATCACTACATTTTTTTGCATCAAAATGACAAATATTATTCAAAACTTGAATGCAGCTTCACTTCATATGGTAACTGCCTATAAACGAAAATAAAATACAATGTAACAACAAATGTAAATTAAAGATAATTGTCAGATAGACATACTCAAGTTAGATGCCTGTTTCTTTTATTTTGCTTAACCAGACAAATATAATGAACAAAAGAAAATGGCACATTTTCAGCCACAGCATTGAATAACATTCAATTTTAACATCTGTTTGCAAAAACAATAGATGCAGTTTATGATACTTAAAAAGGTTTATTTAAACAACATTGACTTGCTGGATGGTCACACAACAGACATTCCTATAAGCAACATTTAAAATTGACATAAGATCAAAACAGTTATGATTAATAACTTAAACCACAACATTGAATCACATTCAGTTTTAATATCTGTTTGCAAAAACAATAGATGCAGTTTATGATACTTAAAAAGGTTTATTTAAAAACATTGACTTGCTGGATCACACAACAGACATTCCTGTAAGCAACATTTAAAACTGACATAAGAGCAAAACAGTTATGATTATTAACTCAAAAGATCCCTCAGATTGCAATGTCATGAAGCACAACAGCTTGACAAAGATATTTGACAAATGATATTTTAATGCCCCTGTACAGAAAATAAGTGAGCCCACCATAGAATTATTACTCCCATTTGATGAACTATGCACACAGTGTTGAAACTAATAAAACAAATTAAAAAACATAGTTGCACATTATATTTTACAAAACAGGAATACAATACTGAAAAGTATGTAATTCAAGAATAAAAATATAATTTTGGGTCTGCGACTTCTAGTTTCTTAATCTTTGCTTTAAAAAGGCTAATATAGTGATAGGTGATCAAATATATATCATTCTATCTATCTATAGGGTTGACTGGGAATGTCCTTGCAGGGCAGGTTGACTTGTAGTAATGCTCAGGGAAAGAGTTAGAATAAGCAGTCATCAAAAAATGCAAGTTTTTCATTAAATGTTAAACAAGGAGTGAACAGAGATATGCTTAGTAAACACAACCTGTACATCAGGTGTTAAACAATACCTCAAAAGAGTTATTTTAATATACACACTATAAGGAAGTGTTTACAGTATATATGGTCTTGTCAAAAATCATGTTCCATTCAGTGAACACATTGAATTAACAATAAAGTATCACAGTTTTTGCAGCTGCACTTAAAAAGAACAGTTAATCAAAATGTGAAAGGCTTGGTGAAAAAACAATACAGATGCAAAGAAAAGGAGAAAACTGGGATAAAGAACAGAAGAAAAGGGAACAGAGTCATGCCAGTTAAGAATAAAAGTGCTGAGAATAATGAAGATGTAAATGAAGAGAGTAATTAAAGTAAGAAAGTATTAGAAGCATGAAGATGGGGAATACTATAGCTAATTGATTCATTATGTGTCAAAATGTCTCAGGAAAAAGACAACATGTAGTACTTTGGAAATGGTCTGTCACAGATGCTGTGCTTCCAGTTTTCATTTTGCATGACAAGGACAAGAAGAGAAACATGAACTTTATTTTTCATCCACACATTTTCCATATTATCCAAGCTTGTGCAGCATTTGACTTAGTATAGACAGTGACAAAGGTAGAAGACTGTCCCTACATGTCAGGCGGGGATTTGCAGATTGTCTTGTCCCTCTGCAAAACATTTGCTAAGGTACATAATAGAGTGTTACATGACAGTATGACTTTTGCAGATTTAGATGCTTTCACAGTGATTAATTGCATGTTAAATTAATAATATATGATTAATCACATCAAACCCTGGTAGATGTAACTAAACTGCAACTTATGCAGAGAATTAAATGAAACAATAACTAACATCAAGAGGTAGCAGGAAGAAAGCAGACTTCAAGAATGTACCGAAGAGATGAGTTTAAAGATATTGAATAGTGGTCTTGTGGATCAGGATGGAGCAGAGTAAGGAGACAGTACAGAAGGAAGACAGGTGGGGATATAATGAAACAACAAGAAAGTTATCTGTCATAGTTAAAGCATGATGTGTACAAAGTAAATCAGATGGTATATACGTCAAAATGTCACCTAGAATGTCAGATGTCAGGCCTGCTATTGTGTGGCATCATATTATATTACAGTGGCAAGAATGGAATGCTCTTACATGTTTTTGATATCCTGATTGAAATATTTCATAGATATGTAGCTTTATAATGTTCTATGAAGAGTCTACAGCTTAACCAAATGTGATATGTATGTCCTGTCACATTCTTTATTGTTTGATTCTTTTACATATAGGTTTTGTTAGAAAGATGACCAGATAAAATGCTATGAAATCAATTAGAGGCATAAATAAAATATCAACTTTAATTTTGTAACACAATTAAGTGCTTTTGTCTGAATAAACTCCACAAATTCACAAATTACATTTCATTTGACTTATTGAAGGCTGTTTATTTCTGATTAATGATTTATTTACCTTGAATTTGTGGATGCTGGGCTTTGTTTTGATATTTGAGAAAGATGAACAACATTGCTGGGGATTCATTTGTCAGAATTGTTTGAAGTAAAGTGCAATTATTATTAGTGTGGACAAACTGAGTGGTAAAAGTACATTGGATATATTTGCATATTAAATGCAAATTAATGAAGACTGTGCTGTGGTGAGTAAAGGATCATAATCCAGATGTAAATTTGACAAACTTGTAATACCTACATTATGATTACTGATTAAGGTTGCTGGGATATTGGTAAACACAATATGCCCAAGGTTAGCTACAATTTAGTCTGGCAGTTAGCAGAGAGTGTTAAGAGCAATATTTTGTTATGTAGGGTGCAGAGTTTGACTTATTCTACCTCCATTCACCAACTATGCATCTCTACATAAGTTACTTTACCAGACAGTACTCCCAGGTCTCCCATGAAAAAGAACACTTGTGCCCAGTGGGATTATCCAACCAACAAATTAATAAAAATGAGGAGATAATAGTCTTCTACTTATTGTCAATAAATATATTGCACCATTAGGGTACCATACACTGAAAGCATAGCTAATTACTCTACCCCTATCATATATTTCACTAATCTTTATAGTTTTTATATTTCATTGGAACATCATGTGTTAAAGAGTCATAGCACTGTTGTATACCAACAGCATCTGGGTTTGTATTCACACTTACCTGCTAATAAGAGGAACCCCTCACATACATGTGGTATTTCATTTTGTGATGCCCCAGCACAGAGATGCCTACATCTCCTGTTTTTCATTAAAGTTTGCAAGGGTCTGGTGGGATCTGAAGCAGAAATACCTGGGAAGGGAGATGTGTCAGTTTGGAAAACATGTTTAGTGTGTACATAATATTTTCTTTTTTTGGAATCCACCATGTTTCAAGCTGAATCCTGAGAGCTTGTGCCTGTCTTAATTGTTTTACTCAGCCAGTGTGAATATTGCCAGTGTTGAAAGTTACAACATGGAAAACTGGAACTTGTGCCTAATAAGAAAATGCATAGATAAGGGATCTTCAAATCCTTAGTAAGCAAAACAATACAAAACTGTTTAGTTTTAATTTGGCAGTGGCTATATTTTAATAGATGCAAAATATGCTGCTGAAAAGCATTTAAAATACAAAAGAATAAAGTTTCTTGTTTTTGAGGTGACAAGACCTTGATTGGTTAGTCTCCCACATGTGTGTTTTTACAATAAAGGATATTATTCTACTCTGCTGAACTGTGTTGCCTGAAATTAATTTTGGCCTTAACATACTTTTACTTCTTGATAAACATATTTTTTGTACTTTATGGTCCTGCAGCTAGTGGTGGTTCCCGCTCTGCCCTGCCTTGCTAGATTTGACATCTCTTCACTCCCCTACCCTACCCCCTGTTCCAACCCACCCCACTTACACTCAACCCATATTAGCCCACAAGCAATTGTCACTAATGACACTACTATCCACAAGTATTTCATTATAGCCCCTAACTTGTGTGCTACATTTTATTCACCTCATAAAACCTATATTTCTACATCTCAAATGTCAAACACTTTAGCCCGTCTATAAAGTCAAAGTGATATATAATGTCCATCACACCATCCCCAGTCTGCCTAAAATTCTAACAATACAAGTCTGTGGTGACAATTGTACTAACCCAGACTCTCCACCCACACAAGGCAACACATATACCATCAACACAGTAACTCCAAATATAGCACAAGTCAATATCATAGACAGCTCAGGACTTCAACTCTACCATACTAACATTAAGAAGTATATATAATAAAAGTGCTAAACTACACTCCTGCTTAACAACCAACCCCTCAACATCCTTCTCATCAGAGGGATCTGGCTTAAACCTCACACTAGAAATGTGGAAATAATATATCACAGAAGAGCAGGAGGTATTGCCATTACTCACCGTACCTTCATTGAATTTTTTTGTACCACATAAAAATACAAATTTTGGTAAAGCAGAACTCTTAATAACTCTCTTTAAACTCAATTACAACAAAAATGTATGTATCATTGCAATATACATCTCTCACTACCATAAGAAAACAGCCAAAATCATATTCTCAAGGATTTCCTCCCAAGTCTACCAAGAAGCACTAATCGTAGGTAATCGTAACATAAACTGGCCCAACAAGGATCACTGTAAATCATCACCTATTCCCAGATTATTCATCTTTACAAAGCTTATAACAACCCCAAACAAATACATCATAATCAATAACAACAGTTCTACCCTTGATGGGACCATAACCAATTCACCCAAAATTAATCCAGTTAGACATCCTAATCAGTACCATAAGCAAACACCTATGCAGGTTGGCACTACATTAAGTCCATTAAAACTCAGCAATTCTGTACAGTCAGAAACCACATAAAATGTTCTAAGGAGTCCTTAACCACACTGAGATTCTATAATTGGAATAGACTAGAAATCCTCTGATTGGATGAAACCATAACACTATTCAACAAAGTTTTTTTTATCAATATACTAAATCAAAATGCTCCCAAATGGAGAAAAGTAAAACACCTGCTTCCTGGTTGACATTCTCTACTAAACAGCTAATGAGGAAAAGAGACAATGCATGGAAAATATGGCAGTATAACAAAACCATATCCAACTACCAACAATATAGGCATTTATGCAACTTATCTAAGGGTTGAGCTAATGCTGACAACAAACTCCTTTCAAAAAAGTAAGCCTAAAACTGTTTGGCCATCTTTTAAGAGTCTGCTGAAACCAGGTAAACCAAGCCAACCAAATTCCTTCCAATCACAAACCAGCAATGTTGTTGCTAATGACTTTAATACTTCATAAATATTGTTACATCACTCTTAAATCAGAATGGCCAAGCTCCTTCCAAAACATATATCCAACTACCACATATCACATCTTCCTTCTCTTTTACATTAGTCTCAATTGATACTATAATGAAATACCTTCATAAACTGAAGCCTACCACAACTGCTGCTGACAACCTGCTTACTGAATATCAGTAAATGGCTCCAAAAATAAATATAAAACCTCAACAGACAGCAACAATGACTGATAATGAAAATTCTAAAACTGTTTTATTTAAGACAAGGTAAAAACAAGTAAGCACTTTCACATTCTTCATGAATGCTTCATCAGACATAAAACATTACAAAAGTAAACAAAATTTAAAAAACAACTAACCAGTCATAGATGTTACATAACAATTGGAAGTGATCTACAATACTGATGCTTGTAAATATAACGATATACAATTAATAAATTATCCTAGGTATAAAATATAAAATACAACCTATCTTGTAATAAAAGCAACAATATTTAAAAAGTCTCATTCAAGTAAAACAGTACTATACAGCCTCATGAAGTGAGATAAAAATCATTATACGAAATCTCTACCATATGCCTCACCTATATCTCCAAATACAAACAGTCCATCGCAAACATAGAATAAATGCACAACACCCCAATAAACTTTCCAAATGCCCCAAAATG
The DNA here is from genome assembly GCF_019279795.1 of Protopterus annectens. NCBI lineage: Eukaryota > Metazoa > Chordata > Ceratodontiformes > Protopteridae > Protopterus > Protopterus annectens. The sequence goes on along the minus strand of NC_056738.1, from coordinate 391,675,915 downwards.
AATATAATGGCCCATGAGTCATTAACACAAACCATATGTTGATAAAAACAAAGAAAATATCTGTGGCACATTCCCCTATGGATAACATGTAAAAGGACTCCTTACCTATGTAAATATTGGATACTACTTTAGATTCTATCTAGCAAAATCATAGGAGATTGCTATGAATACCCTCTAAGTTAGGGTGAAATCTCTCTCATCTGTTTCTCCAAATAATGAAAGTAGTAAATTAAGAGAATGTGCAGTGCTGTCACGGATGAAACCATTGCAATGAACGGGAGACAATATGGTGTCGACTGAAATATACAGAACATCTATAATATTAAAATGTGTTTCAATATGAAAAAGCTTTTCACAAAAACCCTAATGATGAAAATAGAAATAATGAAACTGATTTGATCATGTTTAGATGCACAGGATCATCCTGTCCTAGTTTTATCCATTCATAAGATTATCTCATATGTAATACAGATGAAACTTATTTATAGCTCATAAACCTAATGTCACAGAAACTTAGTGTATCAGGGGTCTGCCTTTTAAAAAAGGCTTCAGAGATACTACCTCATTAAGTCTGAATAATTTGTCGGCTTGTAGATGTATAATCCACCTCTGCTCAATCAATTCTGTCCTATTTCGCTCATCTCCCATTCGATGATTCACATTAATGACTCTGAGCACCATAAATTTAAAAGTTTGCTGTGAGCCTGCCTGCATAATGTGCTTAGCTGTAGCTATGCAAGCATCATTTATATTAATTTTGTGGACATGTTTCTTAACCCACTCCCTGTGTATTCTATTAGCTTTATCTACATAGAAACTGGAGCAGCCACTGTAATAAGCTAAATAAACTACATTGCTGTCGAACAGTCTGCATAATGTGAGAATCTATAAACTCTACCAGTGGTAGGATATGTGAAGAGGTTGCCATTGGCAATGATTTACATATATTACATTGCCTGCAGCTAAATGTTCCTTGTCTCTGTGTAGGTATTGACTGTCTAGATTGTATGTTGCTGTAAAAATCCTCGTCTTAACAGATTTACATTTTCTGTATGTAATCCTAAGATGTAATCCAACTATTGTGTGTATGTTATCATCAGCTAACAAAATGTGCCAATTCCTATTGCTTAAATCTAAAATATTCCTATTATCAGCAGTAGAATACAAAAGCAATCTACATTCATTAGACTGAATGGAAGAGAATCTATATTAGGACTTTCAGTCTTCCTAGAAAAATATGGTCTTGCTCTTTTCTTCCTTTCTGTTGCTATTAAATGCAGGTTCTGTTCACATTCTTTAATATTATATCCCCTACTACTGAAATCTTTCATTGCTCACTTAAAATAAATTGCTAAGTCTTCATCATTCTTAGTTAAACATGCAAGCCGTAGGATTTGCCATTTAGAATATTCTTAAAATTGTAAGTTGGATGCATGCTAGATCTATCTAACACATTATTCCTCAAACGTGGTTTCTTAAAAATCTTAGTAGATATCTGTCCACCTTTCTTGCTAACAATTATGTCTTGAAAACTATGGTCTTCGAGACTTGCAGGGTGAACTTCAAAACAGTGGTATTGGAATCAATATAAGTTAAAAACTCATTCAAAGTTTGTTGATCACCCTTCCATATAACAAATATGTCATCCATGAAACATTTATAAACACAAATATTGTTCCTATACATTTCACTCTTCAGGGAATAATTGATCTCCCACTTTGCCATCACAAGATTGACATAAGAGTTGGCCCTTCCCAACCTCAGTCTTCTGTGTATAATAAATACCATCAAAGACAAAAATGTTGTTTTCTAGTATCACTTCTAAAAACATACAAATTAAATTAATGTTGCTTGAAAAATATCTAGAGTGTACTGATAAATAATCTTTCACAAAACCTATTCCCATCTGATTTGGAATGGAAATGAAAAGAGAATATACGTCAAGCGTTACAAAATAACTGTCATAAGGGATGGGGTTCAACTTATTATGGATATACAGAGATTCAAGAAAATCTTTTGTATAGCTCAAGACATTGGTTGTGTTCTCTGCAATAGCTTTTAACATTTTCTCAATGTATATGTACAAGGGCTGAGTTAGCCAGCCCTTGCCTGATACTATTGGTCTAAGAGGAGGATTGACTAATGTTTTATGAATTTTAGGTAAAGCTTTAATTATGGGTACTAGTGGTGTTTCAATCAAAAAGTAATCATATAATTCTTTGCTTATATATCTGCTAATAAGGCAGTCATATAAGTCCCCATGTACTCTATGTATCATTTCTTTAACCGTGTTTAAGCTAATCTTAATGTAAGTTCTATCATCTGATAACATATTGGACATCTTATTCATATAATATGTCTTATGTAAAATAACTGTCATCCCGCCCTTATCTGCCAGGCAAATAACTATATCATTATTGGTCTGTAGCCCCTTCAAGTCTAGCTGTTCCCTCTTAGAAAAATTAAAGAACTTCTTATGAGACCCTGATTGATCATTGTACATATTAAAAAGGTCTGTCTCACAAGAGTACATAAAGGCTTCCACTATCAGATGTAGGGAAAGAGTAAACTGACTCATTTTTTTAAAGATATTACTATTGTCTTTCAAAATTGTAAACAAAGATTGCAGCATAATGTTACAACAAAATATCTTAAGATCTAACACAGTATCACAGAACTTGCTGGGTGTGGCTGGAACAAATGAAAGTCCTTTCTGCAAAACAGCAATTTGTATGTCATTGAGTTGGCAACAGACAAATTGAACACTAGGTTGTTTTGTTTTGTGTCCAAAATTTCTTCACCGATGGTATGTGGCTGTGTTCTTTTGAAGACATCCATCCTTTCCTTCCCCTGCTCCATGACCTGTCATTCTTCATAGTGTTCTTGGTAGGTAAAGGTAACGCATGAAAATTTTGTTGATCAAGTGGCAGATGTGTAGCTCCTGCCTTCAGTCTCACATCAGTTTCCTTATGAATCAAAGTTATAGCATCACTGGTGTCCTCAGCGTGGGTGCTAGGGTCTCCTGTTGTAGAAGGGGGGGCTCAGCGTTTATGAAATAAAATTCATGTTGTTCAGTTCCCTTGCTTTCTCTTGAGACCAAGAAAAAACATGGCCTATTCTGAAATCTGACATATTTCTCTCTATCTTACATTGCTTTTGTAGCTGTAATGTCCTTGCAAATAATGTCATGTTATTCAAAACATTATCAAGGGCTTTAGCAGTTATACTTGTAGGAAAATATTTCAATATGTCCTGTCTTTTAGTGTCAACATCAGCAATCAATTTATCCTCCATTAGTTTGAAAAACATCAATAAGGAGCTTCATATAGCTGAAGCTTGTAGCTAAGTTGTTTTCTTCCAACCAGATAATAGTTCTAAATGTGTCATGCCATATGTCAGCATTTTTAAAATATGCAACCCCCTAGGAATAATTTTGTAAAAATGCAGGCTTTGAGATGTTTGCATTGCCATTCAAGCTTTTTTTAATTTGATGAGGAGTTCCTCAAACTTTCTTTATAAAGTCAAACATTTATGCACATCATAATCCATATACTCACTGTTATTAGTGTCTTTAGAAAACTCCACATCCAACAGTGGATTGCTTTCTGTTCTTAAAAAAATCTGAAAACATCTTATTGGTGTATCTCTGCTCATGGCCATTTATGGTATTATAATCAATTCAATGGATAAATCCAGTGTCTGTCTTTCAGCCATGTCCCAAGTCATACGAATACAACAAGACGTACGTATATAAAATAATAAAAATGCACTACTCAAAGTGAGTGTCTGAGAGGTACAAATAAGTAATCCAAAAATAAATGTAAAACCTCAACAGACAACAACAATAGCTGGCAATAAAAATTCTAAAACTGTTTTATTCAAAGACAAAATAAAGACAAGTAAGCGCTTTCTTGTTCTTCATGAACGATTTATCAGACATAAAACATAAAACATTGCAAACCTGAACAAAATTTAAAAAAACAACTAACCAATCATAGACTGTTACATAACAGTTGGAAGTCATCTACAACATCATTGATTGTAAATATAATGATATACAAAGAATAAATCATCCTGAGTATAAAATATAAAATACAACCTATTTTGTAATAAAACAACAATATTTAAATAGTCTCATTCAAGTAAAACGGTACTATACAGCCTCACGAAGTGAGATAAAAATCTACAAAACCTCTACCATATGCCTCACCTATATCTCCAAATACAGACAGTCCATCATAGACATGGAATAAATGAACAAAACCCCAATAAACTTTCCAAATGCACCAAAACCAATATAGTGGCCAATGAGTCATTAACACAAACCATATGTTGATACAAATGAAGAAAATATCTCAGGCACATTCCCCTATGGATAAAATGTAAAAGGAATCCTTACCTACATACATATAAGTTACTACTTTAGATTTTATCTGGCAAAATCATAGGTGATTGTTATAAACACCTTCTAAGTTAGGATGCAATCTCATCTGTTTCTCCAAATAATGAAAGTAGAAACTAAAACTTCTGTACAGGGCTAAACCAATTCTAACATAAACTGGTTAGGTGAAAAACACTTCTATCTACCTACCTACATCCCTCTCTAGTCTATTCATGTGTGGAATCTTTACCAATCTCCATGCTTTACAACTGTCCAAACTAGATCAATGTTATAATAAAATAACATTTGCAAATAGTTTTCCTAGTTTATCTCATCACTTTGCTACCATCAAACAACAATGGCTCAAGAAAGTTAACTATCTACACTTTAAATAATTAATAACTACCCATAAACTGAGCTGTACCACCATCTAAAATGCCCATCTATTGCACCCCTCCTGAGTTACTCCCACAGTAAGGAACTCTAAACTAAAGACATAGGTATTGTCAGCACATCAAAGTCACACATTTCCTCGGGGGATGCACTTTACTCCAGCTATGTTCAGTGATCTTAAAGCTTTCAAGACACAACTAAAACTTTACCAACTACATTTGTGGCTATACAAATACCACCAAATAATAAAGACAAAAAAATACCACTAGCGACAGCCTGTCCATGCTGTTTTTTTCTAGGATAATGCCCACACTCTCCATCTTACTTATTTGCATTCTCTCAATTAGTCCCCAACTCCCAGCTCCATCTCTTGTAGAAAAAGACCACTATTGTAGACAAATCTTACACTCTCAAATATGCTATTTCATGCCATTGTATCCCAATCTTTACCTCCTTTCTCGCTTTTAGCTTTCTGTAAAACCTCATCTCCTCCTCTCCTTGTCTATATTTGTTTTAATTAGCCATATTTGTACTACCCTCTTTGTCTAGTAATATGCAACCTAATAATGATTGCCCTTAATATTTTGTGTATATAGCCACAACTCTATAAATATTCGTGCTGTTATTACACCAACTGTTGTAGAAGTATAGGTTTTTGTTGTTTATTTCTGTCATATTGGAGATTTTCAATTGTATATCGGGGAAACTTTATGTAATGCTCATTGTTTATTTTTTCATGTTGGAGCTTTTCTCCTTAGGCCGCTAATGAAAAGGGCTTTTCACCTGGTTAGATTTTACTGGTTAGCAAAAGCAAATAGATAAATAATAATAAAACAATCAAAGAAATTTGTTTTGTTTTTGCTGTCATATTATAAATATGAATGTCAGTAGCAAATTTGAAGTTTGGATCAATGTAGAAAATGATTTACTTCTTCAACTATTGGTTTCCACGCAGATGAGATTAGGTGACTTTGTTGTTAAATGAGATTGAAGGTTATGTAGGACTGCAGCATGTGTTCTGATTCTGCAGGGATAATTTCAGGACAGGTTTAGTTAACTGTGTTAACTAAGTATTAATAGAAGTCTGAACATCATGTTGTGCTAAAAGGACTTGAGGAGCAGAGCACACAAGACTGGAATCATGAAATGGAAGAGTTGCATATTTTGACACAAGCTGTATGTGCCTGAAGAATTGTGCATTTTGGCATGAGGTTTACATACTTGTTGTAAACATGGTGAAATGAAGCAGTCTCAGTTCTGATCCTTGGAGGATTCTGTAAGATACAGTAACAGAGTTAAATACTGCAGTATTCCATCTGACTCCCTTTATGGCTATGAAGATAACTTGCAATTAACTTGCAAACCAGTTAGGATAATTATGGTAAATAAGTATACCTTACATCCATAAAGACCACAGTGGTCAGCTCTGTTTTTATCAAATTCATTTCAAATAAACTCAGTAACCCCCATTCATATAGGAACATCACCATAGTATGGCCAAAAGTCATGTTGGCAGCTGTTAAGGAGATCATTTGTGTCTGCCTAGGAAAGTAAGTGCCTTTGGCTTGCTTTTCCCATACTGCTGTGAGGGGTGATAGAAGATCAAAGTAATGTTAATTGAAAATGGATATGATAACATCTGTTTGTGTGGGGGCAGTATGAGGACTTGATTTCATATATAGAGTTAAATTGTCCATGACACTGAGACTGGATACTAATGCCACTGATGAGATGTCTTACAGGTAAATAGCATTACTTGTTTTAATTAAATTGTCTTTATTATAAAAGCCCCATAAGGCCTTAACATTTTGTGATGGAAGGTTTAATAGTGAAGAGAGGGTAAGTTTGTGGGGCACTAAGATTTGTATTTATCTAAACAGAAAGAAAACTAGTGTACAAGATAATGTTTTAAAATGAACACAACAACTGTTAAGTAATTACAAGTATCCTGTGACTTGAGTAGAGGACTTTTTTAATATACTGCCAGCATTTAATAAATAATGTGGACTAGGCTAGAAGAATTTGGAGTCTGAAGATGACTGCAAACTAGGAGCCATAATCAAAACTCCAAAAGATGTGGACATCCTACAAAAGGGCCTTGCTGAGACAGATGCCTGGTGTCAAAGCCATGGCCTCAAGCTCAATGCCAAAAAGTGCATTGTCATCCCTTTTGGTAAAAACTCTGTACCCATGAACTACCACATAGGCGGTAGTCTACTTAACACCAAAAGTGTGATAAGAGACCTTGGGACACAGGTGGACAGTAGTCTCTCCTTGGATAATCACATCGCCACAGTAGTCAGGAAATCCTACTATGTGGCACACCTCATCACAAAAGGTTTCTCATCCAGGAAAAAAGAGATCATTGTTCCCCTTTACTCATCACTCATTAGACCCATTATGGAGTACAATGCCCCTTTTGGTATGTACCTCACAAGATATCCACAACAACTGGAAAGACCACAGAAATACCTCACAAAGAGGATTGCTGGCTTCAAACAGATGCCCTACACAGACCGTCTCAAAAAACTGCAGCTTTACTCTGTCGCATATCGCCTACTCAGAGGCGATCTCTGTCTAATACACAAAGCTATGTCAAACCTAGAGCTTTTAGACATGCTCCACTTAAAGAAATCCCAATCCGTATGAGCTACACACTCTAGGGACCTAAACTTTGTCACCACAATAAACAGAACATGCTGGAGGGATATATTCCTGTCCTAGAGACTTCCCATACTCTGGAACAAACTACCTATCTATATCAAGCAAAGCTCCTCATTAGCACTCTTCAAGAACAAGCTTGATGATTGGTTGGGAGATAGGAAATTCCCCCCGGCGATCACTTCTGTGGCTCTGCTCAACAGTGGCACAGGAAAATAATTTTCTTGGGTGGCAAAAGTCAGGGTACCTTTTGGCTTAGCTTATATAGGCCCTAGGGCCAATAGCCAAGTACCTACCTATGAACCTATGAAAAAGGAGTTTTCTGCAGGGTGCTAAATAATGTTACTTGCTCTGGCAAGGAATTCCTTACAGTAATTTCTGGAAGTTTTACAATGCTGTGTTGTATCATTTGTTTTCCAGATGGTTTTAAGGAGTTTATCACTGATTGTTATTGCTTTCCTGATTTCAGATCTGAATCTTAGAAATAATTCTTATTTTACTTTGCCTAGAAGGAGGCAGCTATGTTTTTATATACAGGAGTCTAAAGCTGAACTATTCTAAAGCTCTGTTTAAAGAAACCGATGTAGTTATAAGAATGCAATTAATATTATGTAACTGTTGAACATGCATAGCATTTTGGATGTTGATAGTAAGAGGAAACCACCACATTACTGCTAAATCAGCTTCCTTGGGACCTTGTCATATGCTTTCTTCAAGTCTAGAAATGCCCAGTTGGACTCTCTCCTCATCTCTAGCTTCTTCTCAAGTATCTGTCTCAATGCAAACATCGGGTCAATTGTGCTGCATCCTGATCTGAATCCAAACTGCTCATCTTCCATATTACATTCTACTACTCTGCATATCCATTTATCAATCACCCTCTCCAGAACTTTCATGCAATGTGATAGGAGTTTGATGCCTCTGTACTGCCCACAGTTGTGGATGCCCCCTTTACTCTTGTGCAATGGCATGAGTATGCTTATTCTCCAGTCATCTGGGATACACCTTTTTCTCTACACTGCTATTAATACCCTTAGGAACCATTTCTCCCCTATCTCACCCAGCATCTCGATCATATCTGTTGTGACCTCATCTGAGCCTGCTGCTTTCCCTGACTTCATCTTCCTTAGTGCTGTTCTTACTTCTATTAGGGTGGGCTCCTCTTCTTCTCTTATTGTAGGCTATTTCTGGGACAGTGCAGCTTCTGTGAGGTTTGCTTCATTCAGAAGCTGCTGGAAATATTCCTTCCATCTGCCTTTGTTTGTCCTGTGGACTGGTGAGTGGGTTGTTGCTGGCATCCCTTATGAAGGGTGTCTGACTATCTTCTTTATCTTTCTGTTTTTGCCTTGCAACCTGATATAGTTTCTTTGTGCCACTTACTGAGTCACTTTCCAGAAGTTGCACAGTGCCTCCAATGCTCTATTTTCTGCTATTGCAACCTCTTTCTTAAATTCTTTGTTAGCCAACCAGTAGTCCTTCCTAGCCTGGTCAGGCTTTTCTATCTCCCACTTCTTCCTGCACTCCTTTTTTCTTTTGATGACTTCCTGGACTTCTGCATTCCACACCAGCTTTCCTTATGTACCTTATTTCCATACCTGACTCGGACACATATCTGTTCTGTAGTCCTAACACATGCTGTTTTTAATACCTTTTAAGTATGTGATACAAAGGGATATTTCTCTGAAAGGTTTTGGTAATGTTGTTAGCAGTTAAGTAAAATACATGTATTTTAATATCAGGTGTAGTGGAAGTGTATGTGGTATTGGAGACCTTGTATTTCAAGATAACATGTTATTATGGGAGGCAATATATAGAGTTAGCTGTGTCCCAGATAAAAGGATATAGTGAAGCATTTTGTATGAGTTTGCATTTTTGATGAAACACTTTGTGACTAGATATATAGACTGGATAGAGCATTTGGTGCAAATGTATATGAAGCCCAAACTCTATGAACAGGTGGATGAGGGTGCTGACCCTTATGAATTATCAGAAAAGTTAAATACACTACCCTAAAAATAAAACATTAATGTTGCCATTTCACATACTCCTCAGAAATTGCAGCTCACTAAATAAAATGCAGTATCTTACAAAGATTTCTTTAAGTGAAAATAAACAGCTAAAACAGGTAAAGGGAAAACAGCATTCAGACATCCATTCACCCATCCATCCATCAATCCTGCCATCCATCCATGCATCCATCCATCCATCCATCCATCAGTCCTGCCATCCATCCACCCATCCATCCATCCCTCGAAAACACCTTTTTGCCATTTTTGCACATGGAGTTGGGGTGTCACATCAACAATGACAGTCATCTGGAGCCAGTGTTTACAGCAAAATCTCACAAAGGTTTTTGTAAGGCAGAATGAACAGCTAAAATGGATAAAAGCATAAGACACTGAAAAGAAAAACTAGTGACTATGCCTCCATTAACTTTATGAGAATAACTTTAATGCAAACAAAGTCAATTCAGAGCTTACTGGCACAGTGACTGAGACCTAAGTTATAGAAGGAAATGAACCTGCAGAATGAATGTAATGCAGGATAAGTTATAATCTCTAGACAGGAAGGCCAGCAATAGTAATTGCATGTATTTATTGCAGTAACCAAGACTGATTTGCACTTTCCTCTGCATTCTCACAAAAGTAAATAATGTTTCCAGAATCATGAGTCTATTTATAAGGTGATACAGAAAGTGATTATACTTGACTCAGCTTTGAGCTATAACTTGTGAGTGCTTCGAATGACAAGCTGCAACAAGTAAGTGAATTGGTCATTTTACTCTAAAACAGTTTTAAAGCAATTCCTTTACTGAACTTAAAGGTTCTTAGCAAATCAGTATGTTTTGCTAGGAAACATGTTACCTGCTTACAGATAACTTAGGTGCTAAATCTTGCTGAGGAAACTTGCCAAAAGCAGTGCAGGCTAAACAAATGGATATTTAAAATGGACATGAAATGTGGATTTTTCATCCTAAGAAGAGAAAACCTGGAAAATAATTTTTTTAAACTGCATTAATGATTATTTATACAATGAGCTTTGAGACAATATCAACCAAGTGCTTTATGGAAGTAGAAAAAGGCATTTCCAAGAAGACATACAGCTTTACGCATATTAGCATGACCTAACGTAGCTACACTAAACTTGATTTGTAGTTGTTTTCAAGACGTTATGTGCATAAAAATAATAATTTTGGACAAATTCTGTATTATCATTTTCTGATCACAAGTTTCCTCAGCCACAGTCTTTCATATCATTGGGAAAATCTGCTCAGAATGATTATAGTCTTATAAAATCAAAGTGGAGTTTGTCAGAAAAGCCAATCAAAATATTTTCTGCACAACAAAAACATTTTAATGCATTTCATTTGTATTGTTGTATTGTATCAGAACAATGAATACCTAGCTGATCTGCCAAAATAGTGTAAAAGTAACAAATGAATGCTGCAAAATTACTTTTATTCAATATTTATGCTTCTGTGGGGAGTAGGGCAAACCTATCACACTCTCGCTAGTTAACACAATCACTCCCAAGTTCGACATTATCCAGAAAAAGGCAAATGTTTGGTTTTGCACGTCACCTATTTGCCTTTCACCAACCTTAAACAAATTCAGAAAAAAATGGAACTACTGTGTGTGAATTGGAACATTATGATTATGCATGCCTGATCTGTAAGCTACAATATACAGAAACGTTTTAAAACACTCAAGACTTTGTTGTAATAAGAATTGATGTTTTCATGCTTTGAATGACTAAAAAACAGTCATGGACCATGATTTTCTGATTACATGTTTTTTTCATGCTTAATAATAAATAACTGTGGACAACCTGCTGTTATTTAAATTAACCATGATCTCTCTCTCTCTCTCTCTCTCTCTCTATGTCACACACACACACACACACACACACACACACACACACACACACACACACACACACACACACACTCACACACTATATGGAAAAGTACTTCACAGTTGGGTATACATCAAATGAATGAATGTATACTCTTGGAGATTAACTGTTCAACATTTAACTTTGTGCTTTTTTTATATCTAGGGGCTAGAGTTACAGCACAGTATGCCAAGGCCTTGGACTGAAATAAGAGTCAACTGTCTCACAGAGGCTAACCTGCAAAGGGAATGACTATAATGAACATGCATATATCATACATGGAGAAAGACAGATCAACAGACATACTGATAGATATAAAGATAGAGAAAAGCTGCAGTCAGATTTGTCAGTCATCTCTGATTAACAGTCATGGACATAATTATTCCTGGAAGTTGAGCAGTGCTGCTTTTGGTACAGTAATGTGCAAATCTATATAACAAATGTTTCCTTGATATAAGTACCTCGTGTTACTGGTGTATAATATTGTCAAGTAGACTACTACCACTGCAGTTTTAAAAACTTTCACCTGGCTAAACGAAAGAAAAGATTACATTATGAGTACATTATGCCACTAGAAAAGGCATAGTCGTAAGTACCAAAAACAGTAGAATTGTAAGTTAGGGCACAGGTCAAACACTTGCATATCATTCTTTTGATATCATTTTCCTGATTCCTAAGATTAAGCAGTAAGTCTATACACTATTATAATATAACCTGTCTAACACTCAAAGTTGTACTCATATGCATTGTATACAATACATAGGCCCAGAACTCAGTAAGAGCTTTTAAACTCCATAAACCTACACATTCATAAATATCTCCTATAGATGGAGTATGTCTGTTTTCTCCACTGTTTACTTGGAACTTATCAGACACTGAGCAGAGAAATAAATAGATAGGGCTACCATTTTGCATAATTCAGAAACCATTGCAGCATGAAGGAAAGTCTTCTATCATTTAATGTATGCTACAGGCTCAGAAGGCCACAACTAAAACTACAGAGAAACAGCTGATTCTCCAATAAATGTGATGCACTGCTCATTTGAATATTTTAAACAATGGAAATGAATAGGAAATACACCCCAGGGATCACTTCTGTGTCTCTGCTCGACAGTGACACAGGAAAATAACTTTCTTGACTGGCGTAAGCTATGGAACCTTGCTGGCTAGGCTTACATAGGCCCTTGGGCCGATAGCCTAGTACCTACCTATGAACCTATGAAAGAACCAAAGTTTCTTGATGACTGCAAACTGGGAGCAATCATTGAAACCCCTACCAATGACAACATCCTACAAGAACGTCTTACGCAGACTAATGACTGGTGCCAAATTCATGGTCTTAAACTAAATGCAACAAAATGCATTATCATCCCCTTCAGCAAGGGTAATGTTTCTGCAAACTACCACATCAATAGCAAAAAACTAATCACACAGTCAGTCGTGAGAGATCCGGACACACAGGTTGCCAGCACATGTCTCCACAGTTGTAAGAAGGGCATTTTATATTGCTCATCTCATAAGTAAAGGCATTGCCTCCAGAAAAAGAAGTTATAACCCCCCCTGTACTCTTCTCTTATCAGGCCAATAATAGAGTACAATTGCTCCCTTTGGTATGTTCCTTTCCAAACACCTGCAGCAAATGGAGAGACCACAAAGGTTCCTTATAAAGAAAATTCAGGGTCTTCAAGATCTGGCTTATGGGGACAGACTGAAATCATTGTCACTTACTCTGTGTCATATAGATTGCTCATGAGCAGCCTGCGCCTTGCATATAGAGCAGTCTCTGACCCAGCTTTGATGGAAATGCTGCACATTCACAAGTCAAATATGGCACACAGGTCACTTGCTCAAAGGACCTTAACCTGGTATGTGACAAGATACATTTTTAATTGCACAGAGTTGCCTTGATATTCATGTTATGATTCGTGCTGAACTAGTATACGGCTGTTAACAGGTATGGCTGCTACATGCATTTAAATGCTTTAGCAGACTGAGCTGTCATTTTCTCACTATAAAATCTCAGCTTCTTTTTGGCAGAGGATTAGAATAAAATATTGGAACTATCTCACCTTTGGAGAAGGAATGTTTATTTTCTACAGCATCATAATCTTTCACATGTGGCATTAGAAGCATTAAATACTTATGAGAAAGGAAGACTTATGTGATGTTTTAATGGCAACTACATATTAAAATATAAAATTCACTAATATTCTGCACAAACCAGTCAAAAACACAATAAAAATTCAGATTCACTTTCATGTATACATGTGATAAAATAATCATTTCATTTATGAATACTGAAAATATTTACTGGTCAGAACCATTGAACGGTATACCAGAAAAGAATCAGTGACCTCATTTGACGCTTCACAGTAAGAGTGGTAAATTTGTCAGATAAGGGGGGGGTATAAAGTCACTCAGTCAGAGGGGCTGAGAATTCACCCAGGATGTAGATCAGCTGAATATATGTTTGCATCAAGACAAAGTGCAGTGCTCTGCTGAGCTCTCCATGAAAATATTAAAGGTCAGCAAAGAGTTACAGGTCTATGTCTAGAGACAGCTGCCTCATGTTCCGTTTATTTATAAGTTCCTGGAAATACATTCACTGAAAGAACATAGTGTACAGGCAGACACAACGCAGCTACACGACAGTCTTTGCTGAACTGTTCCATTTTGTTACCAAGAATGGAGGACACTTCAGTACTAGATCTGAAGTGTCACACATGGATTCACCCTGGCAAGCCACTTTCACACAAAAATTGTATGTATTCCCCATCTGTCTTATTGGCTTTGTCACGTCAAACTGAATGCCACAATCCATGCCCATGTCTGAATCAACTTGTGTAGGCTTGAAACGCTTGTGCTTTGAGAAGAAGGTGCCGTAGAGTTCAAACTGAGTAGCTGCACCATACGCTGCAGAACTTGGGTTCAAATAAATAAAAGCTTTTTGTAACTTCTCCCCTCTTTTGCACTGCACTTGCATCTGCCAGCAGTATTCTCTCTCTTCACCTGTAGAATAATAAAAAAGTCGGCTCATAAGTTGTCCTGCATGAACTAAAACTCTAACATTCTTAGTTCTATTTAACATACATTGACAGCAAAAGGTTGTAATATTTAAGACATAGAAGAATATGAGGAATTTGGGTTCCATTCAGCTTCTTCATATTCTGACCTTTGATTCATGGCTGCATGGTTTAATGCTTTTGATTTAACTTGTTTTAAATGTCTGTTGCCACTGAAAGGTAGACTTGGTCTACTTGTATCTGTACAACTAAAAGCACTTAAATCAGATTAACTTTCTTTGGGTATGAACAAAGTCGATGAATAAAACCAATGGAAAATAAATACTTGGCCTACTGAGTCTGCACATCTTTATTACCCTCTGCAATCCCACTGACCTCACCCTTCCTTTTCCAACTTCTTTCAGAAAATATTTTTTTCTGACATAGATGGAAAAATATGTTCCAAATATATTTATCTTGTTATTAATTGTTTTAATGTAAGTACTGTAAGGCATTTTGATATCTGTGTAAAGTAAAAATAACCTAATCTTGATATAAAATATAGAGTGTTTGGCAGACAAATGCTTAGGTTAGGGTATGCAGTGTGTGGGATATAGGAGAGAAAGCACATTAAGGAAGAGAGTTTAGTGGTCATGCAGGCAGGAATCAAGGTTTTATGGAAAGGGGGAATGAGTATTTAAAGAGTGTTCACAGGAATAATGTTCTTTTTAGCATAGACTAGAGAATATGTAAATCAGAAAAAAGTAGTACAATTGGAATGTCCACAGAGATACTTTACTAAAAGGATACAAGGCCTAAACAATATGTCTTACATGGAATAACTGAAAGCCTTGTCACTATTCTTGGTATCCTACAGACTGCTAAGGGGTGACCTGTGTCTTGCATGCAAGGCATCTTCTGACTTAGTACTGATGGATTTACAGCACATCCGCACATCTGCAAGTCAAATGACATCAGAAATACTTGGTTTAGGTTCCTAAACCTCTTTTGCAACATCAACAGTAGAGCTTGCAAGGACAGCTTTAGCTCTCAGATACTGCTGCTCTGGAACAGGGTCATTTCCACATAAAACAAATTTCATCCCTGCCTTTATTCTAGAACAACTTGGATTTATGGATGAGAAACAGAAGATTTACCCCAGGACTGCCCCCGTACTACTAATGGACAGTGGAAACTCCTAAATGCTTTATTACATGCATAGGCCCCCTCAAATGATCTATGGTATGATCCCAGTTATTCTCACTAGGAGGAATATATAATTATTGACCATGGGAAGGGTAAGGGCAATTTAACAACAAATGGGATTGGTTAATTCAAGCACCAAAAAGGAAATTGGCTAGGTTTAAAATTTTCTGCAAGAAATAATGTCAGGAGATGAAATTAGAACATTACAAATAAAATACAATAACTAACTAAAGTAAAGATTTTAACTATAAAAGGAAAAGAAATGGCATTCAAGGAGTCTGAAGTGAAATATTAAGGGTAGACATGTTTCTCTAGTATTATGAAAAACAGAAAGAAGAAAATAAATGTTATACTGGGCCTCACTGGCCATCTTCAAGAGAAATCTTGAAAGAGAAATTGAGTGAATGGGAAATAGAAAATTCACCCCAGGGATCACTCCAGTGGCTTTACTCGACAGAGGCACTGGGAACTAAGGTCGGGTGGCACGATGCCAGGGTAATCCTATGGGCTCGGCTTAGAAAGGCTTCAGGGCCATTAACCTAGTACCTATGAACCTGCAGATACTCAAGTAATAGAAACTAGCTTATGTTCCTACAATGTCAGTTTGAAAGGAGAAAGAAAAAAAGAGAAATAGAAGGGATGCGGGAGATTGTGCAGGCTCTCTTTGCCTTCTTTGTCCCTCTGAGCAAGTCACTTAACCAAATAGTATCCCTATTTTGCCTCTGAAAAGAGGTCTGTATATAGCAAGTTTACCCAAGTAACAAGCAAATAAAACAAAATGAATAAATTAAAATAAATAAAAAAATACAATTTCTATGGAAATAGACGGAGGAAAAATATAGGCATTTGGAAAGCAATACGGATTGCACTACAAAATTGTAATTATGAGGACTTGTCTTGGAACACAAATACAAATGCCATAGTCAAGAAAATGCACCAGGGATTGCACATTTTGAGAAGGCTGAGGAGAGCGAATCTCCCATCAACAGTTCTCACTACCTTCTACAGAGGTACTATAGAGGACATCCTGATGAACAACCTCATAGTATGGTATGGAAGCTGCTCTACCTCTGAGCGCAAATCCCTCCAGAGAGTGCTAAAGACAGCTGAGAGGATCATTAAGACCACCTTACCACCTGTCCATGACTTGTACCTATCCAGATGTCTCAGCAGGGCCAGAGGAATAATTAAAGACTGCACTCACCCTGCTTACAGACTGTTCCTGCATCTATCATCTGGAATGCGCTTCCAAAGCATATGTTCCAGAACTATGAGATTCAGGAACAGCTTCTTCCCCAATGTCATCAGGCTGCTGAACTCTAATAACCACTAGACTCCATGATGTTCAACTGAGTCAGTAGAATCTGTCTTAAATTGTGCATAAACCTGGTTACCGGTCTCACCTTAGTGCAATATTCACCATGACTGTAACTTATAGGCCATCTAGGGCAGTAACATTGCAGTAAAATATCTCTTCTTTCAGTGCAATGCATGCAAATTCATAAATTAACCATAGTGCAATATTCTAAGGTCCATAGTGCAGTACTCTAATGTTGCCAATGCAATACTCAGATGTCTCTTTCTGTGCAAGGATCAGTGCAATGTCTTAACCAAGTACCTGTGCAATACTAAATTCAGATGCAAGTAAGCGTTCAGTTTGAAAAGTGTTAAAATATGTTTCTAATTATGTGCAATATTAGTCTGTCTACCTGCATGTATGTGATGTAATATCTAGGTGTTATATGTGTAAATGTCTGCAAACATAGTCTATATGTTGTCTGCACACTGAGTCCGGAGACACAGAATTTCGTTCAGTTTTTGCACTTGTGCGATTTCTGAATGACAATAAAGTTCACTTTGACTTTGACTTTGAAGATTGTTCCAGGTAGTGCAGGGTGGTTGCTCCATAAGTGTAGATTGATACATAGCTATAAGGTAAGAGCAACAGGTTTTACATTTTTTAGTGAGAATACAAGTAAGAACTAAATGACCAGACTGATTAATGATATCGGCCTATAATTCTTGATTAATTCATGGTCTGAGTGAGGATTTAATACATAAACTGTTAATGACCAATTTACTTTCTGATTATGCAGCCCATCTATATCTAATATAATTATAATTATAAAGATTTTCCAAAAATGAAAACAAATGTGTCATAAAGTGATATGTTACAGCCATCATGGTCAAGTACCTTATTATCCATAGTCTTGAAAACTTCCTTAAGTAATAGTCTTACCAAGAGCTTTAGCAGCTTCACCAGATACATCTGAGTTTGCAATTTGAAAAGTTATTATAATTACCTATATCTGAAACATGGATATTTCTGTTTGAAGAAATGGTTACTTACAAAGCACTTTGTCATACTTTCATGTTCAGTAACAACATAATCATTTGCCTGCTTAATATGAATA
The DNA here is from genome assembly GCF_019279795.1 of Protopterus annectens. Lineage (NCBI taxonomy): Eukaryota > Metazoa > Chordata > Ceratodontiformes > Protopteridae > Protopterus > Protopterus annectens. Next base: position 391,657,964 of record NC_056738.1, on the reverse strand, counting down.
GTGGTTTTATCTTTGTCTACTGTTGTAAGATTTGTAATGAGTCTACAGGGAATTTGAGTCCAAAACGTATTCCACAAATCTTGCTTCTGAAGTAAATATATTAAGCTGAGTGGCATTCTAAAGCATTGGCTTGCATTTCTTTATGCTTATTTTTTCATTTCACTGAGATCACTTTGCAGCTCAAAACTGAGATTACACATATGAGATTCAACACCACTGATGAACTTATTTTCTTTATTAATATTTACAGCAGTGGTAAGATTACCTTTAATTATAGTCTTTAATGAGACCCCCTTGTTTTGTAATTGATATCTGAATCATTAATATTTACATAAAACTCTTTTAAATAGCATTCAAATAAAGTCACATCATCATCCCCTGAAACCAACAATAAGGGTCAGTTGTCATTTTTGGGAAAATTGCACTCATTGATTTACCTAATAATGAAAAAAACATTTCCAAAAGTTCAGAAAAGTTTTTTTGTCTCCATTCTTACTTTGAATCTGAAGTGGGTTAAATGTTTAGAGATCAGAAGACAGTTGATACATACCAATGATTCATGCACTACTAAATAAAAAGTACATTCCTTATTTGTAAGATATCTATGATGGTAGGACAGTCCACAGGTTTAATTAATTATTTAAATGATATACATTCTGCTTTGGGACACTAATTTATTTTTGATAATCTTATTCCAATTACAAGTTAGTATTACTGGGTAGTTGGTATAGGATCTAGCAAGTTTGAGCAAATATGCTGCTGCAGTTAAAACAGTATTGGAGGCATGATGTTTTTGGAAGCTTATACAATAAACTTTGGGACTCGTGAACTCTAAACTAGGAATGATAAAAATTAACAACACGTGAGGTAGTATGGTTAAAAAAAAAAACATACTTTTAATGGAATATGCATCCAGGAGCCAATGCTTGCATAACTGAATAGATGAGGAATGTCATCCAATAATCTGGACTTAAGATCCTTTTAAAATAAGTTTTGCAGTAGTCCTCATCTTTATTTTGCTTCTGTCGAACTATTCTAGAGACAGGTGCTACAAGATTAGATTTTAAGTTTAAATATAAAATAATATAAATAACAAACTCCAAAAAATGCCAGCTAATAGATTTAAAGAAACGGCTTGAAAAATAAAACATGTTTTAAGATCATAAATAAATGTTTTGTTAGTTACAAAATTCAAGTTGTTTTGCCTTGAAAATAGTTAAATGCAGCTACTTCTAAGATGAGCAAGAGTATGTGTTGGTTTCAGAAAACCATGAGGACTCAGATAAGATTGTTCTTGTAACAAGAAAGTTGGCATGGCTAGTAATGAGGTAAGGAAACATGGAAGGCTTTCTCAGCAAGCTAATTAGGGCTAGCAGTGTTATTAGGTCAATGCTGGCTTGCTGTATCAGGGTTTAAGTTTTATCTAGGGAGATGAGGATTAATGTACTAGAAAAAGGAGGTGGAGATGGTCTCCAAAATAAAACTGAGTTTGTGAAAAACAGAGAGAATTTCCTTGTGAAACCGGTCGTCAGTGGGATCAGATTGCGATTTTAGGATTTTAGTTTGATGCATTACTCTCCAAGGTTGATTAAACATTCTAAATCTCTGGAACCCGTCGTCATTGAGGAGTAGATTGCAAATGTCCAGTGAGCTAGAAGTTTGAGGGGACAATGGGAAACAAGGGGTGGAATGACATGAGTATATCAGTGAATTGAAGCCCATCACAAATATGTCATGAAGAACAACCACTAATCAGCATCTGGTGGCCAATCAAGAGTAAATAAGTGACCATATGTGTCCCTTTTTGGATCCTTTGGACATACTTTTCATTATCAGGTTAATTAATGGTTGTAATTTTGCCAAAAATGACAACTAAACCCTATTTTTTTCCAGAAGATGAAGTTATGACTTTAACTGAATGCTATTTTCAAGACTTTTATGTGAAAACTAATGATTCAGATATGTTTTACCAAATAAGTGGGATCTTTTTAAAGACCATAGTTTATGTGGTTTGGAGAGCAGTGGGTATAGAGGGGGGAAGGAGCCTAAAGCAAACTTAGCCAATCTGCAGAACTTAATTTATGATCAATGATCTGAGACAGAGGATGACAAGCCAATTGGAAGTAGGAGTCTTGAGCTAGCCTGCTTAGGTAGTATGCAAAGAGCTGCACCCCGTGGCATCAATGGGATCAGTATGATGACAAAAAGGGAAGGTAGGTATGAATGTGCAATGACATCTTGGTAAACAGGGTACAGGCTAGCATGAAAACAGAGTGAAAACAGATGGGGTTATTGCCAGGTCTCACAATGAGTCAAAGAGAATTGCTAAATTATACAAACTATCAAAACATCCAGGATGTGGAGTATTAACACCATCTGACATTAATCACCAACTGCCAGAAATGCAGCATTGCCTAGACTCCCAAACATCCTTACTGGTTATGCCTAAGTTATACTTACAGGGTGATATAACTGACTGCTACTGAGGAAATGTTACTGGTGTCTGACTTGTAGGGTTGTGGTATGGAGTATGTTAGCAGCACTGAATAGCACAAGGTTGTCACAGAGTGAGAAGAATTAAAAACTATGGATAATGATGCCGGATTTAATACCAGGGTTGTGGACTGATCCCAAATGGACCTATTTAGCCATAGCCACAGAGACAACAAAACAGATAGGTTTATACATACAGAACAAAATTTAGAAAAGTCAAACAACAAACAAAACAAGATTTTCAAGTATATATTAGGAACAAACTATAAAAATGTCCAAAATGTTAGAGATGGTACTGCAAATTAGCTTTCTGCCCACAATCACAACTTCAAGGCCAGCACTGGCCTACAAGGTGACATGCAACATTTAGAAAAATGGCAAGGACTATGGAAAAAGAAAAGAAAAAAGCTCATAATAGATATTGTTATGATTTACTCTTGCAGTCACCGCCCACTGAATAGCAGTGGGTCATAATATAAAAGAGTTCCTCAAATATGTCCTTTATAGAGTGGAGGTCTTGAGGGTGCAAAACAGGTGTGGGACTAATCGGCAAACATGATGCATACAGGTAATTTGCTTATGTAGTTTAGGAAAGTGGTAAGACTACAATTTCTGTAGAAGTAACATTGAGAAGTGATATACTTGGGTAATTTGAGACGGAGTGTTCATGGGAAAAGCTGAGGGAGGACATTTGAAAGTGTCTAGCACATACCATTTGAAATCATGTAAAGAGAATGGCACTTGAAGTCCACAAGAGTAAAGGCACAAGATTGCACTTCTCTAACATGTTTAAGACCTCTGGATAGAAATTTGTGAGCAAAATGTTTCAGAAATACAATTTTGTGAATGAAGATGTTTCAGTACGGCTGAAGTGGCTTAGTGAAGGTTTAAAGGCCAACTCTGGTATTGGATACTGCATGAAAAAATGGAATGATTGTGTTACACATGATAAAATAGGACAGTTTTCCACTTATCACATAGATTTTGGTCTAGTAAATGAGGTGTCCTTCTTTCATGTGGGCAAGACAGAAAACATTAAAATATCATGGCAGAGTGTATGTTAAAACAGAATGCTGTGCAGAAGTGTTTAATCTAAAATGAAATAAATCACACCAGTGAAACAAGAAGAGCTGTATCATATTAAGAAAGTAGCCATTATTTAATTAATAATTATTAAGGAAAAAAGAAACTGCACAACATTTTCCATATTGAAAATAAACTAAAATGTTTAAGTTAAGCCAGTAAGAGGCAGAAGAAACAATATAAAGCAAGGTAAAAAAAAATGAACCCGAGTGTGGACTGAGGGCACAGAAACAACTGCAATGTAAAAACACTACAATATTTATTTAAAGAATATATTTAAGTGCTTTTGTCAAGCTTGTATCAAAAACTTCATTAGAAATTAACATAAAAAAATCCACTCAACTAAATAACCATCCAAACAAATTGCCTGATATGAAAAAACAATCAATGCTTAAAAACATATATACTAAATGAAAACGTTCTTAAACAACATAGGATCGGAGCCTCAAAATGCTAGCAATGGAAACATTTTAATTTAAACCAGGGTGAATGTAAGCATTCAACCTGATCTGCCACTTCAGTTCCTTGAATTCAATTAAATAATCCCACAGCCCCCTCTTGGATTCCTTTTAAGACATATCAATCCGTATGCAGCCCAAACTATGTCCAGGATGACTAAGAACATGTTTTGCAAATTAATTGTAAGAAGTCATTCACTTTCACCTCATTTTTTGCCAGTACATATTTACATTGATTATAAAAAATGCAGCTAAAAGTCTCCATTATTTTGGTTAGAACTATGTTATTGTAATTGTTATTCTGTTAGAATTATTTATTTAGTGTTATGCTAGCAATGGAAGTGTTTTCATGTTGGTAACACACAGAGAAGATTTAGAGAATGTATATATGAGTACATTCTTGGTATTAGGAAGCAGAACAAGAACAATTCACTTGCAAAACATGTTCTTGGGCATTCTGAACATAGTCTTTGGCTTTATAGGAATTGATATGGTTAAAAGGAATCCGGGGGGGGGGGGGGTCATGGAATGATTTAATTGAATTTAAGGAATTGAACTGGCAGATCAGCTTGAATGGTTACATTCACCCTGGTTTAAATGAAAATGTTTCCATTGCTAGCATTTTGCAGCTCTGGTCCTATGTTGTTTAAATGTATTTATATTTTTTTAAAAAAAGGTTACATTGTTTTGTAACAATTTTAGCTGTGCATTTTATTTTTTAGGTATTTTATTAATTTTTGTTACTGCTTCTTTAAGAATTGAAGTTGTTTGTAAGAACATTTTCATTCAGTATGTATGTTTTTAAGCATTGATTGGTGTTGTTCCCACTGTAAGATCTAAAATTGAAAATTTGATTATTGACTTAAAAGGTTTTTTGAAAAAATGTAATTTAAAATTGTTGTTTAATAACAAAAACATTGTTTATGTACCAAATGAGTTAAATCGAGACAGTATATGTAACGCCACCCCCTTGCATTCCCCTTAGTGTTTTTTCAAAAATTCTGTGAGTTTGATTTTAGGGCATTTTTACAAGCTAAACCAGGAGCAAGGTATGTAACCTTTCTGATACTGAATTTGAATTACTGAGGAAACTAAATCAGGAAAAAAAAACATAAGGGTCATGAAGCCTGACAAGGGTGGGAGGTAGTTATTATGAGTAACTCTGACTACCTGAACAGAATGCACAAGATTTTATTTGACTGTGATTTTTTTATGAAGAAACTTCTTTGAATTACATGCACATATATTATGCTAAAATTGATTGGCTACTCAAGGATATGTTGGATCAGGAGCAGATCAATTTATGATGAATGGCATTTTTTACATTCAAAATTTCTTATCTAGCCTTCACTTTTTGGCCTCCCAAGGATACTTAAGTATTTTATAGACCCCACCATGAGCCCTGTTGTTAATCCATCTAAGTCAAAGATCCACCACCTAGTTAAATTATATTGATTTAAAATTAAAACAATGTTTAGGATGATTTTCATGCACATTTGCAGGGATTCCTGGGACTTTCTTTTGAAACTCAGGAAGGTGGGTTTTTCTGAGAACTTGACTTTTGGTACGGTGGATGTTGTGAATATTTTCAGTGTTATACCTCATAATATAGGCTTGAATTGGTTTCATGATTTTTAGTGGAATCCACAAAACTCACAAATGATGACATCAATGTTTTAGATAATTTGATGGAACTTCTGCTAAAAAATTATTATTTTTTTTTTTTAGGCAGTCAATATTTCTTACAAAAGAAGGGTGTTATTATGGGCATGGTGTGCTCCCCCCATATTTGCTAAAATAATCATGTTGCAATGGGAAAAGAAACAAGTGCTTGGCGTGTTTAACCCACCACCCTGGGAACTGTATATCCTTTTTCCGGACGATTAGTTCATCATCTGGAAAAGTTCTATTTTTGATTTTGAATAATTTGTTTATTTGAACAACACGTTGTCCTGTTTAAAATTTACCTTTTCATATAATGCCTCTCATATTAGTTATTTGGATGTGGAAATTTCAAAGAATATTAATAACAAGAGACTGATAAGTAATATTTACAGAAAACCAACTCATTCAAACAGTCTCTTGCATTACAATAGTAACCATCCTGAACATCAAAAAAAAGGGAGTGATTAAAGGACAATTTGTATGGTTAGCCAGAATGGTTATGGAGGATGATACTTTCCATTTTGAGGCTCAAGTCTAAGCTGATATGTTTGAATCCTGGGCTTACCCACATCATATGGTTGAAAAAGTTAGGACCAAAGTTACCCATAAAAGACAAGAGGGCCAATACAAGTCTTTATTAAGTCAGGATGAGGGTGATGATTTAGATTTATTCTGAAGTAGAGTGAATATTAAAAAGGATTTTTCTCACTCTTTTGTTACTACATATACTACCGACCATGTTCATATTTATGAGGTTTTTAAGAAAAAATTGGAACTTTTTTTGCTTGTTTTGAGGGGTATCTAGAAATTGTGGGAAGTACACCTTGTGTGGTGTATAGAAAAGGTAAGTATTTTAAACAATTTCTAGAGGCCATTAGTGATAATATTCAGTTATCCACTTCTAAAAAAGTGGGGACTTTTAGATGCGTTTTTTGTAATCAATGTAAATATATACTGGCAAAAATTAGGTGAAAGTGAATGACTTCTTGGTTAGAACTGTGTTTCATTGTAATTGTAATTCTGTTAGAATTATTTATTTAGCATTATGCCGGCAATGTAAATGTTTTTATGTCGGTAAAACACAAAGATTTAGAGAAAGCATCTATGAGCACATTCATAATATTAGGAAGCAGAACAAGAACAATTCCCTTGCAAAACATGTTCTTAGTCATCCTGGACATAGTTTTGGGTTTATGGGTTTTGATATGGTTAAAAGGAATCCAAGATGGGGGTTGTGGAATGATTTAACTGAATTTAAGGAATTGAAGTGGCAGATCAGGTTGAATGCTTACATTCACCCTGGTTTAAATGAAAATGTTTCCATTGCTAGTGTTTTGAGGCTCCGATCATATGTTGTTTAAATTTATTTATATATTTTATACAGGTTACATTGTTTTGTAAGAATTTTAGCTGTGCATTTTATTGTTTAGGTAATTGATTGTTTTTTGTTACTCCTTCTTTAAGAATTGAAGTTGTTTGTAAGAACATTTTCATTCAGTACATATGTTTTTAAGCAATGATTGTTTTTTATGTCAGGTGATTTGTTTGGAGGGTTATTTAATTGAGTGGATTTTTTATGTTAATTTTTTATGAAGTCTTTGATACAAGCTTAATGAAAGTGCTTAAATGTGTTCATTAAATAAATATTGTATTTTTTTTACATTGAGGTTGTTTCCCTGTCCTCAGTCCACACTTGGGTTGTTTTTAATAGTTTTTCTGTGTGGTTCTTGTTTTTTTAGTAAAATAATTAACCTGTTGATATGAGAAAAATGAAGTTGAAGAAATGGAGCATAGAGAGAATCAAATAAAATGGAATAAATAAATAAATAAATAAATAAATAAAGTAAACAAAATAAGTAAGAAAATCTGAATTTTCCTGAATTTGCAAAGTGAAAAAAGTCCTCAGAAAAACTACAGGGAAAGAGCTTATCGGAATATGTACCATGTCATGGAAGACAGGCTTCTCTAAAGCAATTGTTTATAATCTTTCAAAATTTAAGAACTGTGACTTTATTATAGAAGGAGACTAGAACACAATTATTTGCTTAGTTTATGACACAAAGGTCTAATAATCAACCAAATCAAAAACATTTTATTTTTGAAAAAATCTAATTACTACATTTAATCATTTTGATCCCTGCAGAAATTTGTATGTTGAAGTCAGAAATTTTGCCTTTCTTTCCAAAGCATTGTCTAGAAGTGATTTCCTTATCTTGTAAAGTCATGGTGCAAATATGATCTGAAGTTTGTAAATGACCCAAGAGCTCTCTGAAGACACTCTTGTATATATTGTATAGTTAAAATTCAAAAGACAAATAATGTAACTACTGAATGCAGACGAAAGTCATACCTTATAAAAGTATTCAATATAGATGGTACAATTCAAAATATTCCTAAATGTTGCTTTAGTAATCAGACACCATTATCTCTTTTGATTTAAAATGGGCAGCTTGAAATGCAGCATTTATAATGCTTCTTGCTTGGAATTCATCATACTACACGAAGATTAAAATGAAAATTATAAGCAATTCTGGAAATCAAAACATTCAGTCAACCAAATAAATTAAGAAAAATAAAGTGATGGTAAATTTTGGGAATTAGTACCAGCCCCCCCCCCAAAAAAAAAACACATTGCTCTCCAGGCATCTTCTCAATCTGTATTCACCTCAAAAATGTTAGCCAAATATGCCAAATGACCTGGTATTCTATCAAAATATTTTGATTAGTTTACTACAGGTAAGTCATGTGTCTGATAATATTTCTTCCATAGAGGAAAAAGGTGATCCAGTTACTAAACCACAATAAATTATTGAGACCTTTCATTAAACTTATAAATTCAGTATTATTAAGAAAATGTCCACATATATTCATTAGACAATAAAACTTTTTCTTGTAAATTTTAATTTCACTCAAATATGAGATAATATTGCTGAAGTGTATGACAAGAAAAGAGGAAGGCCCAAGATAAGGTTTATGGATGTGGTGAGAGAGGACATGCAGGTGGCTGGTGTGAGAGAGCAAGATGCAGAGGACAGGAATAAATGGAAACAGATGATCGGCTGTGGCGACCTCTAATGGGAACAGCCGAAAGAAGATGATGATTGCTGAAGTGTTGGAGGCAAAGTTAACTCTGCAAAAAGTGCTGGATGTTCTCTCATCACTTAAAACGTTGCCAACTTATGTTTATTTCAAGCATCATTGTATAAAATATATAATTCTTCTATCCCCAATCTCACCATAATTATTTAACAATAAAGACAAATATACAAGTCAATAAAAAACATTTTTATCTATAAAGTAAATTTAGACCCTTGTTTCATTAGCAATTATCATTTAATATCATAAACATAATGTAAACATTTGTTCATTAATCCCGGCTAGTCATTGTTAATTTATTGCACATCTCACATTTTTTTAATTTTTATCTGGGTTTATCGGGGGGGGGGGCAAACACAAAATAACGCTATAATGCTTTAAATAATTTTATATCACAATAATAATCTAAATATCTTAATAGCAGTATTTGTGTTAGATGCCAATAAATCTTTTGAGCATGGCCTTATACATTTCTTATACAGTACTTTGTAAATCTGCATTTCCTGAAAATTCAATTAAATCCATAAAAGTCTTAAATGATTGTACCTTAGAATCAAAATACTTTGATGGGAACATTTGTGATAGATGCCAGTAAATCTTTTGAACATGGACATATACTATTGCTCAATGCAGTACTTTGTAAATTTGCATTTCCTGAAAAATATATTAAATCCATAAATGTCTTATATGATTGTAGCTTAGAATGCCTTGCAGTAAATAGGCAATTCTCCATTCCAAAATGACCTGTAACAACTGGAACTGTCCTTTATCTATTTATCCTCTACATGTATTTTTTTTCATAAAGCATTTGTGCATGATTTAAATGATGTTTTTTAAAGGAAAGTGAATATGATTTAATTTACAGGTGATGTAGTACTACATCTCAATAAGCCTACAGTATTGATACCCAGAATTCTTAAAATTCTTCAAAACCATATAAAAAACATCTAATTATATGTAGGTCACTTCCACACCCTATCGATAAACTTTGCCTGCTGCAGACTGGTGAGGAGATATCTATGCCTGGCATACAAAGCATCTTTGGAACCCCCACTGATGGATCTTTTGCATATGTACAAAATGAATAGCATCCGAAATACCTGATCTAGGGACTTAAACCTTGCTTGTGACATAAACATGTCGGAAGGACAGATGTGTCATAGAGAATATCCTTCCTCTGGAACAGGCTTCCAGTTCTTGTGAAGCAGACTTCTTCCCTAGGCCTATTCATTTGTTATGTGGACCATTGGCTAGGAAATCAGAAAATGAACCCTGGTCTGGCACAAATGTCTCTAATGCAGAAAGGCAGCCTGTACATTCTTGACCACCCATTCCCTAGTTTACATATACCTGTTAAAATAACCTCTATGGCACCAAAGCTTGTTAGATACATTTGGAATGCATGGTTAGGCTTATAAAGGCCCCTGTGGCATTCCAACCTCAATGGGACAAACACATACTGGTTTCAGTGGTAAGCTCCACCTTCTTCAGTGTAATCTAGTTCTTATATGCATTTTGCCATTATTAAATTATAACTGCTTTAATATGTCTTTACCTTAATTAGAGACAAATAAAATGATATAATCCAGTAAATAATTTTTCTTTACCATTCAACTTCTATTACAATTGAGAAACTATGAAAATTAAAAAATACAACTTTGTTTCTTTATAAATTAATATTTCCTAATAGAAATTGTTTCTTACAAGTCAGGGTGACCTCTGACAATCCAAGTTATATGCACCAAAAGCTCATATATAGATATTTAAATGTAATTAAAAATATTAATTTAACCTAGGGCAAAATAAAGCACCAAACTCACAATATATTGTTGTCTTTGATAGCTAAGGTACCTTGTCAGCTTAATATGTTAGGTACCTGCCCTTCTAACCTATCAGTCATAGACATAAATCAAGCTGTAAGACTTTTCAGTATATGTTTGCAAAGAGCATTCAAATGTACTTGTTCCATACATCACTCATATGTTCTCAAATTCTGACTTTTAGCATTCTTGGTTTATCAACATAAAAAGCAGAGAGTGATCAGGTGATCCTTTTGACCACCAGTTTACTTCTACAAGTGATTGACTGTCTAATCTCAAATATCTTAGATATTTTAGCAGAGGTTAATTCTTTTGTTTTTGGCTACTTATATAGTGACATAATTTCCACGAAGTATACAACTATTCTGTTTGTTACTTGTGAGTATAACTTGATTTTCTCTTTTTATATTACATTTGTTGTGATGACTTACACTCTGCCATATTGTTCATCTTCTTCTGTAAATAGTTTTACCTGTATAGAAATGATTTGTACAATCTCTCCATCTGATTGAAAAATAGACCAATATTTATGAATAACCTTAACTAAAGCAGATATTTTGGAATAGTAAGTAGTAATTCAAGATCTTTATTAGGTGTTGTGGTCTCACATTTAAGTAACTATTTCCTATTAGAAAAAAACAGCCTTTTCTAAGACATCCTGTAAATCATAAACAGGATTCATAACTATTTGAGGTTCTTCTACACAAATCTAGTAATTTATGTCCTTTGTGTCTTTACAACAAATCCTTCTTACCCTCAAAAAAAATTGACTTTCAGATGACAGCTAGAACTTGTAATAATGAATTCTTGGTGTGTGGTTTTCTAAACAAAGTTGTCACAATAGTAGCATCACTTGCTTTTTAATGCCAAAACATTTATAAATGAGATTTCTTTAAAATGGAAATTTTATGAAAATCTGATATCCCATTTATTTCTATTAAGTTATTGGTCAAAAACCTTTTAAGTCAGGCACATCTGCTATCCACACACATCAATAATCATCCAAGAAATGTCTCCAGATATTCATTACATACAAAAAGCAATTTATGACTAGAACAGCAGGTTATCCTTTTTACTATTTAGCCCATAAAAAGACATGTATACATGGGAACAAATGATATATCTTTAGCAATACCCTTTGTTGAAGAAAACATTACTTTGTAAAATAAAAACATCATAACCAATCATTCATTAAACACCATAAGACATTTATTAAATTCAGAGCTATATAAAGATGTTTCTGTTAGCCAGTATCCTAAGATTTATAAACTAGCCCAGTTTATATACTGGTATATAGAAAATTAATATCCAAAGTCCATAAATACCTGTGTGATTTCAAGTGAGCATTTTTCAATATTTGTTGAATTTCAGCTGACAAAATCCAAAAGCTGTATAAAATAGTATTTTAAGTATGCAAACAGTGTTTCTATTAATGACCCTCCTCCTGAAACATATGCCTGACTGGAGGATGTTTATCATTCTTAAGCATTTTTGGTAATAGATAGAAATATAGGAATTTGGGATCATTCACTTTCAAATCCTTAATTGTCTTGTCATCTATATCTAACTGATATTGTTGTTCCAAAAATGCACGCACCATACTTTTACATTTCAAAATATAGTCTAACAGAAACTGACAATAAAACTGTTTATTATTTAATAGTGTATATGCATCCATCCAATAATCTATCATCTCATAAATCACAATGCTGCTCCTATATCAGTATTACTAATGAGAATATTAGTATTTATACATCTGGATTTTAACCCTTCATGTTCTGATGTAGTACAGTTATCAAACTTATTTGAAAAATGTTTACACTGAAAAAATGGATTTTAGCAATGAAACTTGTATGTGTTTTCCCCATTGAGGACAAAATACTAAGGAAATGAATGGATGTTTGTTCAAGAATGTTTTTTAATGAAGATTTTTTTATTCAGAGAATTGAAGATTTCTGTGATTGTCTCCCATGCTATGGGCTAGGTTATTGTGGAAATCTAGGAGCCAAAATGCCAACGGTTACCTTGACTTTCTCATGGAAGAGACTGTTTCCTCCCCATCATTAAATGGTCATCCTGCAGTTTCTGCTGTAGTACAGGACCCAAACTGAGTGGGTTGTGCAGGTTGAATTAAAACACTAACTAGTCCTAGGTCAGAGGATACCATCCAGGGATGGTCAACGTTGAAAGGAACTGGTCAGATCATAAAACTTCTTTTAAAAACAGATCTCTGTTTTTGACTCTGTGCTTGATATCCAAGCCCAAAGTATGCCCAAAAAAATGTGAGAAGCAGCTGTAACAGACTGAGCAAACCTAAATCACTTCATGATACAAAGAAGCTATTTCATAAAATCCACTGACTCCTTGTCCATCCAGATTTTGAAGTTACACAGAATAAGCTACATAGGAGGTATCAACCTTGTAGATGCAAGAACATCAGTGAACTCCTGAGGAAACATCTTCACACCGCCTGATTGATGGTAGTACCTGCAGTTTAGTCCTGAACCCATGAACACTCAAAGGAATTTGTAAACTTGACTTTTACCTTCTTCATCTCAGTGATTGATCAATAAAACATTGAAGCTAGTCCTCCAGCCCCATCTTGGACACTGTGTAAAAGAGAACCTGGGACACCAATGTCATCACAATAAGACCAAAGCCTTTGTCCATTCAGGTTTCTGTTATAAAAGCAATGCATGTTGCATATAGCAAGTCAGTTATAATACTCAGCTTGTTCCATGTGGACCTGGCTTTAGAATTTAAGCATATAAGCTGGCACCACAGGCATACAGGTCTCTCTTGTCAGTTCTAGATGGTCTAAGTGATGCTGAAATATATAACAAAGAAAAGAGATGGGTCTACCAGCATAATGCTTGATTCCACATTGAAAGAGATAGCAACTGAACTTAGACAGGGGCTGTAAATTCATCCCTTGTGTCTTTTAACTTGTTTTTTTACTTTGTCCTTATCTGATTAGTTTATGGGTAAGTACTAGGCTAGCTGCTTTTGTGTTCATAGGGTGTCAGGCCTCATAACACCCCTGGGCAGGTGTTAATTACACATTAACACACACCTTGTTGGGCATTATTGCTTGTGTAATGGCTTATCACTTGTAAGCATGTCCTAAAGACTTTGTTCCTCCTTTGTAAGATTGTGACACCTCGATCTGCAGTCCACTCTATAACATTTGTAAATATCACTCACACATGCCCTTTTGAGAGCTTAAATCAAGTGGTGCATAACTGTGTTAAATGTGTTCTTTTTAATAAATGTATTTTGTCCTGTTTTAACTTATCAGAATCATTGAAATAAACAGCCTGAGTCTCAAAAAGTAAAAAGTAGTCTAATGTGATGGTTAATTGACTTTAATTAAAATTTTAAAACCTTTGCATTTCACTAAAATGACCCTATATTCAAAGTTTAAATCATTGTTTTTCTAAACCTTTGGGTGACAGATTTCCATCTATTACATCCCTTTCCAGCTTCTTCCTCTGCCTCTCCCACTTGTTCCCTTGTTTCAGCCTTATAGACTAAATTCTCAACAGTATTGTTCAGGATTGTTTGGGTGAGATCATGTCTCCCTTATCATCCTCTCTGACCTGTGTAAGGGCAGGAATTCTTTAAGGGTCCTCCAAAACCAAATTTACCCAAGAGTTATCCTGTTTCATGGTAGTTCCTAAATCATTCCCATAAAGAACTTACTGCTTGCTAACTTGGTACACCTTCTGATACCCTAAAAATACATTCTGACTAGGTCACCTGATTCTTTAGTTTCATAGTTTATTTCATAGCTTATTTAACTTCTGCATTTGGTCATTATATCTTCAAATAAGACAAACTCCCTCATTCCAAACATATACTTCCTGTCACCTAAATGTTCATCCAGTCTGATTTAAACATATGTAATTAATTGATTATTCTGACCTAAGTAGGTAATTTTTCCATAACATAGATATCACTTGCGCTATATAATTTTCACTTGACTTTTTTATTAAGATGAATTTTGTATATGGGTAAAAGATTCCCATGTCCAGGATTTTAATCTTCTAAGTTTAAGCTTATTTCCTTTCTTAAAACATCATTGGATATGGCCTTCTTGGAAAGACATAATGTGCCTTTTAAAGTCTTCATAAATACTATAAAATTCATTTGTTTAAACCTCTCTGTTTAGGCCATGCTTTTAATATTTATTATCAAATTGGTGAACTCTCTTCATACTGATTCTAATATTCTTACTTCAGCCATTTGATAATTTACTAAAACTTATATTGTATTCTAATATGGGTCTAACTGTGGATATAAACAATGTTGTTAATATTTTATCCTCTCTAGTCTCAATGGTCTTAAATATTAGTTCAGCTTGTCTCATTGCTCTATTTTTATATACTGTTATGCATTGTTTAAATGTGAACCTTGTGCTAATTGTTGTATCATGGTCCCTTATATAATAAAGAATTTTCAACTCCTATTTCCAATCATTCCCCTGATGCCTAGCTTAACTCCATATAATACAACCTTACCTTTTTGAATATTAAATGTTATTCTCTTATTAGCAGTCCATACCAATAAAGAGATTAAGCATGCATTTAGACCTTCCACATCATCATGTTTCTCAATCATAGCACCAATGTTACCATAAAATGTATATTTGTGAATACAAAATTTGATAAAACTTGGAAGTTCCGAAAAAAACATGTGAACCAATACAGGCCACTGTACGAAGCCTTGGAATACACCATCTTTATTCAATGCTTTTATTCTCAAGGGACTTCATCAGAATGAAAACCTACAGCACCATTGATACATTTTTAGGGTATTGTATTTAATGGCTCACAAAATTCATCTATTTATAATTATTAAAGAAGACTGGTTTTAATTAGATACTAATGGAAGCTGCTGATTGGTTTGTAATAGGTATATATTTTCAATGGTGTTGTCGTTTTTCATTCTGATAAAGTCCCTTGAAGATGAAAGCATTGAATAAAGACTTGGCACACTATTTGTTTGTTTGTTTTTTTGTCTCTGAAGAGTGTACCAGTGGTTCATTTGTACATGTACAGCTTTTACCACTATCGGTTTGGGCTGACTTTTTATTTACTTTTACTTTATTGACTAATCCTTCTGTGTTTGCAAAAACAAATAAAAAAAAATGACAAATGTGTTGTACTGTGTATCAGCTGCATGCATATTTAGTGAGTTGATGACATCCTAAGATCTAGTTAAAATCAAGATAATTAAAATCACCAGAAGGTAGTATAGGTTGTTAGTCTAGCTTGTTATGGGTTGACATCTCTTAAATTCATGCTAAAGATCTCTTATCTCTTTCTCTAATCTTTTCTAAATAAGCTTTTAAGATTCTTGTATTAGCAACATGATGCTACCACTCATTTTTGCCTGTTCTTATATTACTTTCATATTTTGTAAATCTTCTAAAGGAGCCTAAATCACCACTGTCTCATCTTTCAGTTAAAGCTATTATTCTATCTATCTATATATATATATATATATATATATATATATATATATATATATATATATATATATATATATATGTTGTTGTTGTTGTGTCTTTCGGCTTATCCCGGTTAGGGGTCACCACAGCGAAACTCCGGTCCGCTAATGTTTGTTTGGTAGTGGACTTTTACGTGCCGAGTTACCAGCCCTGATGCACAACCTTCAACGAAGGCATGCCCATTCACTCATGCCTCCATACAGAAGACGCTCTAACTAAGAATCGAATGGAACAACGTCTTGCTGTGAGGCGACAACACTACCGCAGCACCACTACCGCGGATCCATATATATATATATATATATATATATATATAAAATCAGCAAATCTAGCTATATTTTCCTTTGTAAGCTTTGTGCATAGGTGTAATAGCATTGTATCAATACATTCAATTTGCCATCTCTAGTGTTTTGTACTGTGCCTATTTTGTTTATTCAAAACTTTTGATACTTTTTCTTAAGTAATCTTGTAAGAAAGCTATTCCTTGTTATACTTAAAGCAGTAAAACACTTGAGAACATGTTATCAGCAATTAGTTCTTCCCACAGTATAATTACCTCAAAACATTTTAAGTAGCCATGCCTTCTTAACCAGGTATTGACAATTTTGACTTTGTAAATGTATAACCTGAAAAACTGGGGCATTGCAGAATCTCACTGAAACATACCCACAATACATTTCTTGAATAAAGTTGAATATTGTTGTTACATGTTGCATGGAAATAGTTAACAAGTCAGTTGTTTCTGCAAGGATGCATATTGTATAGTAGATGTATGTTTTAGAAACAAAATGTGAGCACATGAGGGTGAGAACCCTCAGCTTTGCACTCTTTAATATAGTACATGTGATCTGATTAGAGACTTTGCTTACTTATGTGTGAATCCCCCAGTATGAGTATACTCTGTTTTATTTTCATTCTACCATTGATATTTAGTTTCACATTTTGAACCATGTAGATCATATCTATATCTGTGCAGTTCCATTTATTCCAGTAGAACATTCTTCAGTCTGAATATTATCTTGGTCATTCAGTTTTGACCTTCTTTTCTTAATGTTTCCCTTTGTGAGATCTACTGTATTGACTGTTTTGGAAGGAACTTTTTGCCATCTATTAAACTGCTTGTATTCTTTTCGCATCTATGATTTTGCCTGCTGCCAAGGAATTTTTACTTTTAAACTTATTAATAGCACAGTACTTTTGGCTACTTTTTTACAACCTCCTGCAGTGGTACTACAAAGTGAAGACTCTAGCTTTGATGAGTCTTTCTTGTAATTTTTAGTAAATGTTGCCTGTGTGACCTTTTTACCCTTTTGCTTGGATGTTATTTGAAATAATTTGTGGTCACCCTAATGTTTTGGACATAAGCTCTGTGTTTCTAAAGTATGGCCAAACAATTCATTTACTCTGTACTGAGGGGGTCAGAAAAAGGGCAAACATGGTATGTCTACAGCTAGTGGGGTATATATTAGCCTAAATGCACCAGTAAAAACTTAAAAAGTGAAAGTAAAAAGTCATGAGCATTCAGAAGCAACATAGCTGAAACACTGGTATGTCCTTAAAGGGTCATTTACATATATCACCTAGGTCACCGCTAGAGGTCATTTAAGGTAATACTCTGTAGGAATTCTAATATTGTTGGGTCTTTTCTGTAGTTTTTACTAAATGGTTTGTCAGGATGATCTTTTACCCTTTGATTTGTGTGTTTGTGTGTACATATATCTATATCTGTCCGTGTATCTCTATCTGTATCTATGTATCTACATATAAATATATATCTATATCGAGCTATATCTATCTATCTATCTATCTATCTATCTATCTATCTATCTATCTATATGCATGTATGGATTCACTTCTGAATCTCGAATTTCCAAAACATCAAATTTCATATCATCGAGACCATATGATCAATGTTTTGGAATCCCGACATTCCAAAATAAATCCAAAAAAAAAAAAAAACAACTTTCTCAAGCCCCTCTACACCCTGCTACTTAAATATACCAACTCCGAGATCACACTACATTGAGGAAAAGGGAAAACTCCCATTCAGCGCTGTATGCAGATCTCCATTCAGAATTCTAAAGTTCTAAAACTTCGATCAAATGGTCTCGACCATATGAAATTCAAAGTTTTAGGATTTCTAAGGGTATATATATATATATATATATATATATATATATATATATATATATATATATAAATAAATATATATTTCTCCTACAACTGGTTGAATGACCAGTTACACTGTTATCTGTTCGATGCAGACAGATGATCAACAGATGTGAAAGACTGACAATCCCTGGGTAGAGGAATATTTCCTTTGCTCGAGGACTGTGTGATGTTGGAGTTTAAATATAAGATCAGCAGGGGGTGTGGGGGGCACAGCCCCTTTAAAAAAACACTTGCATTTGTCATACTCTCCTCAGGGATAATCTTTGAAGCATGTGCAAAATGTGTTCACATTTGTAGTTTTAACATTGTTACATCAATATTGCAGTCATCAGTGTAACTGGTCATTCAACCAAGTGTAGGAGACCAAATATGTGTGAGTTTGTGTGTGTGTGTGTGTGTGTGTGTGTGTGTGTGTGTGTGTGTGTGTGTGTGTGTGTGTGTGTGTGTGTATATATATATATATATATATATATATATAGATATATATATATATATATATATATATATATATATATATATATAGATATATAGATATGTATGGATCTAGGACTTTTGATCGAAAGATCAAAAGTCCGAATCCATTATCACCGAACATACTTTACCGAAAGTGCTTTCACCAAAAAAGTGCATACAGTAAAGTATGTTTAAAATAAAAACAACAACATTAATCCTACTTCTATGCAGGAGGGCAAGCCCCCCTGCATCCCACACCCCCCTACTTTAATATTCTCACTCCGCGGTCACACTACAGTGGGGAAAAGGGAATTTCCCCTTATCCGCACCGTAGTACAACTGGCACAATGAGCATACTTATCCGAATGTGCTGCTTCGGTGAACAGCACTTTCGGTTAAGTATGCTTAGTGATTTCTGCTTCTGTGGAAAGTGCATTCGGGGATCTGTATAGATCTCATATATATATATATATATACATATATATATATATATATATATATATATATACACACACACATATATATATATATATACACACACACATATATATATATATATATATATATATATATATATATATATATATATATATATATATATATATATATATGTATATAGGTTTACTATTGAAAGGTCGATCCCGACATGTGCGACTTGTCCTGCACGAATGCGGTACTGCGATCGCCACTACACCGACTCCCAGATGTGCGAACGGCAAAACCTCGCCCCTATCCAACCCATGGTAGCATGAGTGTGGAGGTGTTGCACGGCCGGTAATGTCGATCGTCGACGTTTTCGCGGTTTTCGGTTCGCTAGCGAACAGTTTTCGCAGTTTCGGTTCACGCAAACACGTCGATGAGGTCGCCGTTCGAACGAAGTGCATTCGCACATTCAATGGTAAACCATATATATGTATCTACATATATACACACGCATATGGATGCAGATAAAACGGGATATATCTATATCTATATCTATATCTATATCTATATCTATGTCTATATATCTATATCGACATTAAATGTCTTTTGAAAATGTGCAGTTTTATTCACTGATTTAAAATATATATAGGTATATATAGGGGGGAAATTGGATATGTGTTGTAATATATTATATATATATATATATATATATATATATATATGTGTGTGTGTGTGTGTGTGTGTGTGTGTGTGTGTGTGTGTGTGTGTGTTTTCAATTAATACGTGTACTGCTTTAAAGCATTTATCTATTTTAATTAATTAAGTTCTTGTCACTGATCTATTTGAAAGTATATTTAACATAGTTCTTTTTTGTTTTGCACTAAAGTTCTGAGAAAGTTATGATTAATGGATGAAAGCATTTAGCTTTATATTTGTGCAGTGGTTTCATTTTTCGTATTGTCTATTTTAAGTCTGTATTGAGCTGCAGCTTGGTTTGTTGACTTCTATTTTTTCAACAGTTTTTAGTTTTCAAACTTTAATTTCACCAAAATATGAATGGTGATATCCAGAAAAAAATACAAATTAGGCCTACTTTACAAAGCCAGGCCATTTTTCACTGACCACAGCAGGAAGGTTACTGTAACATCCCTCTTACCTCCTAGGCTGTTGTATGCATATACATTGTTTACTAATCTTTAGACTACATAATAGGTTCATAGGTTCATACTAGGCTATCTGCCCAAGGGCATTTATAAGCCTAGCCCATAGTTATTTGGCTTTCGCCACCCCTTTAGTTTGAATAAAACTATGCCTATTATTTTGCTGTGCCTCTGTCAAGCAGTGACACTGAAGTAATCCCTGGGGTATATCTGCGATCCCCCATCCATTGGTCAAGATTCCTCTTGAACAAGGCCAGCGAGGTGCTCTGCCTCACATGTACCGGGATTTTGTTCCACAGCATAGGGAGTCTCTGGGTGATGAATCTGTCCCTCCAGCATGTTCTATTAATAACCGTGTCAAGGTTTAAGTCTCCGCCCTTGTGGTTCTGAGGGATCTAGATTTTTTGAGGTGAAGCATATTCATCAAATCAGGGTTTGACATGGCCTTATATGTCAGGCACAGGTCACCTCTGAGCAAGCGGTATGAGACTGAATAGAGCTGGAGTTCTTTCAGTCGGGCAGCATAAGACATATTTTTGAGACCCTTTATCCTTTTGGTGAGGAACTTTTGGGGCCTTTCCAGCTGCTGCAGGTGTCTGGTCAGATACATTCCGAATGGGGCATTGTACTCAATCATAGGTCTAATGAGTGATGAGTACAGGGGGGCGATGACCTCCCTTGATCTAGATGTGAATCCCTTCATGATCAGGTGGGCAATGTAGAAGGTTTTCCTAACTACTTTAGCAACATGAGTGTCAAACGAAAGGCTACTGTCATGAACACGCTTGTTTAGTTCTACAGTAAAATAAGTTAATTTGCCCATCTAACTTCATAAACTGAACATATCACTGTATTCCCTTGCAGAACCTAAACTAGATCGAACTACCATACCAGATATTACAGAGACAATTCATAATGGCACATAAAACATTGCACCATTACTCAAACATTCTAGTGATTAACAGTACAATGAAATGGTAAAACTTAGAAAGAAACCTTTGATCAAAGGGTCAACACCTTGTAGAATCACAAAAATCTAGCAAGTCATATAGGACATTCTTATACTCAGTAAGCATTAATGCAGCATCATTCTCTCTACAGATCCATGTCAGTTTATCAAAAAAAACGCATTCCCCTGGATTCAGTAATCTGCCGTGCAGAACTAAACTAGTCCTGCACATAAGTGGCAGTTGAAGAGGAGGACGGCAGCGCGCCATGCATAACAATGAAGACGTGCCACTGGAGCTCCAAATCCTACACTGGACGAGTGCAGGGGGCATGTCTGAGAGCAGAGCTCTCAGAATAAACACGCCCCTGCAAAGTAGAACAGAAAAAAGTGTAAATAAATGAGCAAAACCGCTCATAGGTGTCCGCATATCTCCACCAACAGTCCCCATGTGTTCAACAGCAACAGTACATTGAAGTAAAACGAAGAAACCCTTGTATTTATTTTTTTAAAACCTTGAGTACAGCTAACCGTAGGTGCGTGGGTTTGCCCATCACTTAGCTACAGTTAAAGCAGTTGAAAAGGCTGAAGAGATAAACAAATAGCATATATGCAAATTAAGCAGCACAGCAATAGTGGAGTAGTTAGAGCATCCGCCTAACAAACAGGCATTCCCGGTTCAAGTCCTATTGCAGCACAAATAATTTCCCATGGGAAATCTGTATATGAACATAATTTTACATCATTTTGCTGTATAACCTACATAATAACATTTAAATGTGAGCTGGAGTACTGCATGAAATGCACATGTGAAGTGTAAGTATCATAATGAATAAGGCACAAGTAAGCAGGTCTAAGCACAAATAAGCAGCAGGTAAGCGTGTGCAAGTGCGTTTGCGGGGGGGGGGGTAAGCATTGCCCACACAGATTAAGCAAAGCAGAAGCTAACTGAGTGTAAGAAACTGTAACCGGAGGTTAGCAGTGCTTACTGTCATGCAAACCCATGCAAACCCACTTACAACTGCTTTAAAGTGCCTAATCACTCTGGATCCAATGGCCCATGTTCTGGCCAGCAACAAAATAAACTGCTCTGTAAGGCTCAAACCCAGGACCCTGTACACTATAGTCACAGTAGTTAACCACTAAGCCATCATAGCAATAGATAAGTGAGATTAAGGCCATACATCCCATACATCTACATGGTTTTATATATATATATATATATATATATATATATATATAGATATATATATATATATATATATATATATATATATATAT
>NC_056738.1:391555402-391630402 GCF_019279795.1 Protopterus annectens | reverse complement strand
GCACAAGCTCACCACCTTGCAAAACCCTCCTCCCCCACCTCACAGTCTATACCACTACATCAGCTAGTGATACCAACACCTCTTGTCCTGCCTCGCATACAAATCCCAACATTCGACATACCTTCCCTATTGCTCCCCATCCAATTATACCTACGGGCTACTATACAGTTACAATGTCACCCCCACTACCTACCTACCTACTCCTTAGCTATTCACCTCTACTGTACCACACAGGTATAGAATAACTACACCTACCTCAAATACCTGCATGTAACTTATCCAGACCTGCGAAACAGGAATCCAACCTCACCTTAAACTGACCTTGGTCAACAGTCATACCTGACATGTAAAACTGACCTAAGCATGAATAATACTGACAGTTTAATGTAAACTAAGCAGGACATAGCTATGTTATGTCTGTTACCCTCTATGAATGTGAACACCCCAGTATTAATTGGGATACGTAGCTTAGGTCAATGTGGAGCTCTACACCCCGGGCCACCACTGACAATGGACAAGCATACAGTCTGTGTGTCCCAGTTGACAGATGTGAACAAAATGCACGATGTTGCACGTGTGTATGCAGGAGCAAGCGACTGCACAGGTAAAAACCACACTCTCCAAAGCCAAGAACACAGCATCCATGGGACCAGACAACATCTCAGGCTGCATTCTACATGAACTACAGAACGAACTGGCACCCCAGCTAAGTACCATGTTCAATCATAGCCTCACCTCAGGCTTTGTGCCTGCTGAATGGCGCTCAGTGACAGTTATCCCACTCCACAAGGGAGGAGCCACCATGGATCCCAGGAACTACTGCCCCATTAGCCTGATGAGCCTGGTCTGCAAGGCCATGGAATGTATCATCATGGAACTTATAAACAAAGACATTGGGAATCTCCAAACTCTGGACCCCACCCAGTTTGGGTTTGTAAAAGGCAGATCGTCTCCTAAACCTGATAGACTTCTTTGAAGCAGTCGCCAAAGCCGTAGACAAGGGTAAGGTGGTTCACACAGCCTATCTAGATCTTGCCAAGGCTTTCAACACCATCCCCCACTCTGGAATTATAGATAAACACACTAAACTAGGTATAAATCCCTATGTCACAAGATGGGTTGCCAACTGTCTCACTGACAGAACCCACACTGTGAAAGTAGCAGACTCCAAATCCAACTTCAGACCAGTGACAAGTGGAGAACCACAGGGTTCAGTCCTGGGACCTCTCCTGTTTGGTATCTACTTCTCTGAAGTACAGACTAACACAGAAGGTCTTTGGCTAATGAAGTTTGCAGATGACTGCAAACTAGGAGCCATAATCGAAACTCCTAACAATGTGGACATCCTACAAAAGGGCCTCACTGAGACAGATGCCTGGTGTCAAAGCCATGGCCTCAAGCTCAATGCCAAAAAGTGCATTGTCATCTCCTTTGGTAAAAACTCTGCACCCATGAACTACAACATAGACGGTAGTATACTTAACACCGAAAGTGTGATAAGAGACCTTGGGACACAGGTGGACAGTAGTCTCTCCTTTGATAATCACATCGCCACAGTAGTCAGGGAATCCTTCTACGTGGCACACCGCATCACAAAAGGTTTCTCATCCAGAAAAAAAAGAGGTCATTGTTCCTCTCTACTCATCAATCATTAGACCCATTATAGAGTACAACGCCCCTTTTGGTATGTACCTCACACGACATCTACAACAACTGGAAAGGCCACAAAAATACCTCACAAAGAGGATAACTGGCCACAAACAGATGCCCTATGCATACCATCTCAAAAGAACTCCAGCTTTACTCCATCGCATATCGCCTACTCAGAGGTGATCTCTGCCTAACATACAAAGCTATGTCAAACCCAGAGCTGTTGGACATGCTCCACTTAAAGAAATCCCAATCCCTCCGAGCTACATGCTCTAGGGACCTAAACCTTGTCACCACAATAAACAGAACATGCCGGAGGGATAGATTCCTGTCCCAGAGACTTCCCATACTCTGGAATAATCTATCTATCTATATTAAGCAAAGCTCCTCATTAGCACTCTTCAAGAAAAATCTTGATGATTGGATGGGAAATAGGAAATTCACCCTGGGGATCACCTCTGTGGCTCTGCTTGACAGTGGCACAGGAAAATAATTTTCTTGGGTGGCAAAAGCCAGGGTACCTTTTTGGCTGGGCTTGTATAGGCCCCAGGGCCGATAGCCTAGTACCTACCCTACCTATGAACCTGTGAACCTATATATATATGTATATATATATATATATATATATAGATATATATATATATATGTGTGTGTGTGTGTGTGTGTGTGTGTGTGTGTGTGTGTGTGTGTGTGTGTGTGTGTGTGTGTGTGTGTGTGTGTGTGTGTGTGTGTGTGTAAATATACACATGTATATAGCTAGGATATGATACAGCACTTACGAATTACATATGTTCACAGGCCATGCAAATAGGGGTGAGGGGTCAAGGGGTCAAATCAACAAACGTGTAACACGTAGCATCAACCCCCCCAGCTAGATCGGTGAAACATACAGACACATAATAAAAGTAAATACACCATTGCTTCCCGGACTACAGGCAGGATACTACCAATGGGAGAGACCCGCCAAGTCTAATCTTGAAACAAAGACATGTATGACCCTTGGGGACACTCAAAAATTCAAACATTTTTGGGTTTCCTGCCATTACACCGATGTCAAACAGCAGGCCATGCATGTTCCCAGTGTACAAGGTAGGGGAAGCCTGATGATCCATGGGGCGAGGCAACATACGTGATGGGTCCCAAGAAGTGGGTAGTGGGGACAGTGTACTGTTGTGGCCAGACCCGACCTGCACCCAGAGTAAGGAAGAATGCCGAAGAGGATGTGCAGTTTGGGAACTATGGGTATGAAATTATGGGCCTAGCTGAGCAGGTGTTGGCTGGAGTGGGTCTATGTGGACCGCCCCAAGGATGGAAGCAATAGTGTGCATTGGGCAGGGCGCCACCCAATGGACAGCCACTCCCGCTATGAGTCCCACTGCAGCACAGTCTATTGTACATGGAAAAGAACAGAATAACCAAATTTAGATGTAGAACTGTAGAGATGTGTGTGTATATATACCCATACCCACATGGAGTGAAACCTCCCCTCTCCATAGTACAAATGTGTACATACACAGACAGAATATAATTAAATACCCACATATAGATATATACATATGCAGACACCCATAAATCCATATGTCGTTAGACATATATATTTACAGCAATATATATATATATATATATATATATATATATATATATATATATATATGTGTGTGTGTGTGTGTGTGTGTGTGTGTGTGTGTGTGTGTGTGTGTGTGTGTGTATGCATACAAATACAGATATATATATATATATATATATATATATATATATATATATATATATATATATATATGTATATAGATATGTAGAAATATATATGTATATATGTGTGTAAACATACACATATATATATAGCTAGGATATTAATAGAATTATATATTTAAATTACATCTGTTAACCAGGTAAGTCTGGCTCAGGTTTTGGCTCATTTACAGCAGAGACCCAGGGAGAAAAGCTCCTCAGGACTAGAAAACAATTTATTAAATAGTAGTATACAGCAGATATATATATATATATACACCCCCTTTGTGCCCCATGCACACCACATACCTATCAGCCCCTGTTCCATTTCTATTAATTTCTACGGGTACACATAGGTGACACCCTCTTCCCCCACTATATTGCCAGTATCTGGAACCCCAAACCACATGTAGTATCACAGCTGTCCCACAGGACACATGTAACTAACATATGAAGGAACACCACAAGCACACCTGGAGCAGCACAAGCTCACCACCTTGCAAAACCCTCCTCCCCCACCTCACAGTCTATACCACTACATCAGCTAGTGATACCGACACCTCTTGTCCTGCCTCGCATACAAATCCCAACATTTGACATACCTTCCCTATTGCTCCCCATCCAATTATACCTACGGGCTACTATACAGTTACAATGTCACCCCCACTACCTACCTACCTACTCCTTAGCTATTCACCTCTACTGTACCACACAGGTATAGAATAACTACACCTACCTCAAATACCTGCATGTAACTTATCCAGACCTGCGAAACAGGAATCCAACCTCACCTTAAACTGACCTTGGTCAACAGTCATACCTGACATGTAAAACTGACCTAAGCATGAATAATACTGACAGTTTAATGTAAACTAAGCAGGACATAGCTATGTTATGTCTGTTACCCTCTATGAATGTGAACACCCCAGTATTAATTGGGATACGTAGCTTAGGTCAATGTGGAGCTCTACACCCCGGGCCACCACTGACAATGGACAAGCATACAGTCCGTGTGTCCCAGTTGACAGATGTGAACAAAATGCACGACGTTGCACGTGTGTATGCAGGAGCAAGCGACTGCACAGGTAAAAACCACACTCTCCAAAGCCAAGAACACAGCATCCATGGGACCAGACAACATCTCAGGCTGCATTCTACATGAACTACAGAACGAACTGGCACCCCAGCTAAGTACCATGTTCAATCATAGCCTCACCTCAGGCTTTGTGCCTGCTGAATGGCGCTCAGTGACAGTTATCCCACTCCACAAGGGAGGAGTCACCATGGATCCCAGGAACTACTGCCCCATTAGCCCGATGAGCCTGGTCTGCAAGGCCATGGAATGTATCATCATGGAACTTATAAACAAAGACATTGGGAATCTCCAAACTCTGGACCCCACCCAGTTCGGGTTTGTAAAAGGCAGATCATCTCCTAAACCTGATAGACTTCTTTGAAGCAGTCGCCAAAGCCGTAGACAAGGGTAAGGTGGTTCACACAGCCTATCTAGATCTTGCCAAGGCTTTCAACACCATCCCCCACTCTGGAATTATAGATAAACACACTAAACTAGGTATAAATCCCTATGTCACAAGATGGGTTGCCAACTGTCTCACTGACAGAACCCACACTGTGAAAGTAGCAGACTCCAAATCCGACTTCAGACCAGTGACAAGTGGAGTACCACAGGGTTCAGTCCTGGGACCTCTCCTGTTTGGTATCTACTTCTCTGAAGTACAGACTAACACAGAAGGTCTTTGGCTAATGAAGTTTGCAGATGATTGCAAACTAGGAGCCATAATCGAAACTCCTAACAATGTGGACATCCTACAAAAGGGCCTCACTGAGACAGATGCCTGGTGTCAAAGCCATGGCCTCAAGCTCAATGCCAAAAAGTGCATTGTCATCTCCTTTGGTAAAAACTCTGCACCCATGAACTACAACATAGACGGTAGTATACTTAACACCGAAAGTGTGATAAGAGACCTTGGGACACAGGTGGACAGTAGTCTCTCCTTTGATAATCACATCGCCACAGTAGTCAGGGAATCCTTCTACGTGGCACACCGCATCACAAAAGGTTTCTCATCCAGAAAAAAAAAGAGGTCATTGTTCCTCTCATCAATCATTAGACCCATTATAGAGTACAACGCCCCTTTTGGTATGTACCTCACACGACATCTACAACAACTGGAAAGGCCACAAAAATACCTCACAAAGAGGATAACTGGCCACAAACAGATGCCCTATGCATACCATCTCAAAAGAACTCCAGCTTTACTCCATCGCATATCGCCTACTCAGAGGTGATCTCTGCCTAACATACAAAGCTATGTCAAACCCAGAGCTGTTGGACATGCTCCACTTAAAGAAATCCCAATCCCTCCGAGCTACATGCTCTAGGGACCTAAACCTTGTCACCACAATAAACAGAACATGCCGGAGGGATAGATTCCTGTCCCAGAGACTTCCCATACTCTGGAATAAACTATCTATCTATATTAAGCAAAGCTCCTCATTAGCACTCTTCAAGAAAAATCTTGATGATTGGATGGGAAATAGGAAATTCACCCCGGGGATCACCTCTGTGGCTCTGCTTGACAGTGGCACAGGAAAATAATTTTCTTGGGTGGCAAAAGCCAGGGTACCTTTTTGGCTGGGCTTGTATAGGCCCCAGGGCCGATAGCCTAGTACCTACCCTACCTATGAACCTGTGAACCTATATATATATATATATATATATATATATATATATATATATATATATATATATATATATATATATACAGATAGACATGTGTATATGATTTCCACATGGGAACAGACTCCTGGCCCACTCCGTACTACATAACACACCATGAGCACAGTTAATGGGGGTGGGGCCACAAATGAGGGACACCTGGTAATTACTGCTATGTAACCCCCCCAGCCCTAAAAGATATGCTGTGCAATCCCATATCCAGCACATGCAGTACTTGGCAGCAGGACCCACCACAACACAGCTACAATGCTCCAACAGTTATCCACGTCACCTGTAAATGTCAGGCCACTATCTGTAACATATCATGCAGATACGCCATTGTACCACAGGGAATGAACTATGTTGAAGGGCTACACATTACAACGGTATAGATATGCACACACATACATACATTGACAATCATGTGCAGGGATATATATATATATATATATATATATATATATATATATATATAGATAGATATAGATAGATAAGATATATGGGATATATGGGTACATACACATATACACAGACAAAGGGTATTAGTAGCCATACATGTATAGGAGTAGTGTGTATGTACTGGGTGCAATGTATATCCCCAGCCACAAGCCCTGTAAACGGTACCTGTGACATGTGTGGTGTGGCAATCAGACCCACAAAGGGGATACCTACATTGCACATATATCCACTCACAATTCAAAGGACATGACACAACACACAGGTATGTATACACAGACAACCTTTATTTGTGTACCATACAATAATGTATGCCATTACTGGCAGCACATGGATGTTGATGTATATGATGGATGCAAGGCCCACACAAAACAGTAGATGCAGACAGTGTGAATATATAACATACTATGGTGTCCAGGCTAAGACCTTCAATTCGTACAACAGTTGACAACGGATTTGCCTGCATGATATGTAATGGTCAACAATATCAGATGTAGTTCAGCAGCCTCCAATTATACCCTGTAGTCAAGCCCTAGGGAGACATTCATTACTTGTGGTAATGTCAATGTATCTGTCACATGTATGGTCTGGCCAAAAATATTGTGGGTGTCTACGCTATGACTGAGATGATAGTAGGAATGCTAGCAGTAGTTAATGATAGGCCATTACCTAACAATCCCTACCCGTATCACAGCAGGACAAAGGCTGCCATATATGTGGAGGACAAAGGCAAGAACGTAGGGCCATACCCGCAATATTGCAGTTACACACCCTGGAACATGCTGGTGCTACAGGATGTGTTGCAACATACCCTTATGCAGGAATATGACATCAGGTATACAAATGGATATAGCCATGTACTGCTAGCATGCAACACACACACTGCCAGTATAATATCCGACACAGGACCTGTGTGATGGACAGACACACATGATAGGCACACCTCTGTTCAGCTAGAGGATAGGCCCACAGTAGTGAGCTATGCAGACAGTCTGCAGTCCAAGGTAAACTAGTATGTACACACACACACACACACACACACACACACACACACACACACACACACACACACACACACACACACACACCCTGTAACACCAGTACTATGCAAAGCATTACACTACTCTACTCACAGTCTGTCTGTATGTCCTGATCCTCCTACATATATGTGCCTGCCCTGAGTGTGTACGTTCTCCTGTAAGAGGTATTGCTACCTGCTTTCTGTAACATTGATCCCCACACACAGGAACGATGTCCATCACGCAGGGAATGTACAGGGAATACGCCCACATGATGTAGGGAGTCATAGTGGGTGGTTGCCATGACAGTGGTAATTGGAAGTACTATACATGTGTACTCAGATATATATATGGCTATCTGGATAGGTACATGTCCATATCCTCCCACCATATGTCCAGGACATGGAGTGTAGCCCTACCCCAGCACCTATAGCCCCAATGTAGTAGTGCATGGGGATGTCTGGTATGTATAGCTGGTATATTAATAGACATTTGCTACTGTCATTGGGATTGTTGTTACAGACACAGTGTATGCAGAAGGTGACATCTGTTCATAACATGTGTGCCATTGGCTACTGACAGATATCCTAAGGTTATCATGGTACAGTACCTGCATATATAGCAGGCTCGACAGCCATGTCACATGACAGGGTAGGATACATCTGTGTAATAGTGCATAACTACAACCAATGTGAATACAGCCACATATGGTATGCTAGCATACTAGTACAGTATATGGACTATCTGTCCTACACCATCCTCATATGTGCCCCTCACAGAATGACCCTACATATACTGGGCTGCTACACAGTCTGGTCTGATGGCTGTCTGTGGTATGGGACATGTGTGTGTATGGCCCTACACACATGTAAGGTAAAATGGTACCATACAGTGGGGCAGCATGTAACAACAGATAGAAGGGGAGCTAGAACAATGGCATCTACCACAGTCTGTACACAGGCCATAGTACATATTAACAATACACACACTGCCGACATTCACCATCACTACACAGACCTCAGTACTGTACAATCATCCACAGAATTTCCTGGGTATGGCATTAAGTGTAACCCCTAGTGTACATGACATGTAGCACTCTGATATATCACTGGCATGTTATCAGATATGATGACACTATTTACGGTGTACAGCACATATGCACCACTTCATGCACGACATATGTACAAAGGTTGACAGAGGTGTGGCTGACAGCACATACACAGGGCCAGTATAGACATGTTGCTGTGATACCCTCATTAATCTACCATTGTAACGTGGTTTGTTGCAACATATGTCCAATGAGGGATATGTAGTCAGAAACTGTCATGGCCTTCACCATCAACAGACTGCAATCCCCGCACTACCTTCTGCATTCCATGGATAGATGCATCGTGGCTAACACATGACACCAAAGGCACAACACTGCCCAGTCTGCAGATGAACCTGCAGAATGGGAATCCTGCTATAAATGGAACTGATATGGCAGGTATTGCGACATGTATGAAAGACATATCCAGACAAACACTGTTAATCCATTACTCCATATGCAGTATAGCAGCACTTACAGTTTGTAGTCAGGTCAGGCACATACCCCTCTTGTTTGTTGCCCTCTTCCCACAGTGTATGTTGTTAGAGGTAAATCCCAACCCATCTGAAATGCTGTTTGCCAAACGACAGTTCTAGCTTCTGCTCACAGTGACAGACAAGGGCCAACACCACCAGGATGCTCCCAGGTACTGGAGTGCATTTCCATGCAATTGGCTATGGGAATGTTACCACACCTGTTCCACATGCAATTGGCTAGGGAAGGGCTGCAATTCATGCAGAGGCTATCAGCTGATCATGAGCATCACATTAAATACACATGCTGCTGCCTAAGCAATGCAGGTGTGGCGCTCCCTATCCACCAGAGAGGGAGTGGGGGAGGCAGACACAGGGAAATACATGTCAGAGAGGGTGGGAGGGTAAAACCGATGCATGTTTGTGTCACACACCTACCAGCACAGGGTATCAAACACCCAACAGCTATGTAGAGCTATCACAGTTTGATGCTGTTATTGGATGTGCCACATGGGTTATCTGGTGGGGAGCACTCAGAACATATATGTGATGGTGAGTGACATCTGCAACAGGGATACGGTAGATATACAGTAGGTGACGTACACGTGCTTGTCTGCATGAACAGGTGCCAGTGTCAGTGCAGGCACACTCACACAGGGACACACACACATTAACACACTTGGCAGGGCCAGGAGTGCAACCCATCACTAGTGAGATTGCCACAACACATCAATGTGCAGGGAAGACATGCACCACACGGGTGATATGGAGGTCGTATGGGCAGTGAGTATGAGGGGGTGTCAGACATAAGGTGGCATGCTTTACTGTGCCCTGGGGGGAGTAGTGCGTGTGGATGTGGACATATGCACCATACAACACACACAAGAACACACAGGATCCAGTTTGGACATGCATGGGTGCATGTCTGCATGGGTGTGTGGTGGCCAACAGTGCCAGCAGGATATACAAGAGTAGGCGATGGGTATACCTTGGCATCAGCCCACATGACAATGGTCTGCATTGTGGCACAGGCCTATAGTTTCTGCATTTGCCCGCACAGGTGGGTATTGCATCCGTCTTCCAGTCACCTGGGTGACTATTGTGTGTGGCCAATACTGTGCATCACTTGCCATGTATGTGTTCCCTAGTCCATGACTTGGATGGTGTCTAGGATGTGCACCACCTCCCACATGCATGTACAGTGACATGTGGAACTGTACCTGGGGTGTATGGCCCATGCTGTGAACACAGCTTATCATCAAATGTGTCAGTTTTGCCCGCGTGTGTCAGGGAGTGGTACTGGTCAGCAGATTTACCCTTCACCTACATTGATAGCATGCTAACAGCATTTCCTGAGGTCAGTGTCATCTGTCTATTCAGGCCATGTTGTCAGGCATGGTATGTCCATTGTGGGTCACACGTGAAGGCACAGTGGGGTTGCTAACTGTGATTGGCAGGCCTTGATGTTACATGTATGGGTATGGCTTTGCACCCCAGCCTCTCAGCCATTTACATCTGTTATCCCTGTATGGTTGACATTGTGATATATAGTAGGGCCACCATGAATGAAATTTGCAAAACCCTCCACATTGCCCACAGGTGTCACAGACTCACAGTCACCTCTACACAGGATACAAGTTACAAACACACACACAGACACACACACACACCTGTCATATCTGGGAGTAGAACCCCTACCTAGTTTACTACACTACAGCACTATGCAGTTATATTATGCACCATGGACATTACTGAAGTACATCTTCCCCAAAGGTGAAGTTCACAATTAATGATATCAGCAGGACTACCAAAGTAGGGCATTTGCAATGTACTGCGAGTGAGTAGCCTATAATGCATTGCTCCATACACTGACACTGAGACACACACATCACATCCGGAACTGGCATGGATGGAGATGGAACACTACCACCATTCTAAATAACACTACAGCAGTACGCACTTACAGAACACGCTATGGCGATTACTGGGCTATCAATTTCCCAGAGGTGTACTTCTAGGTGAGTGACATCAGCAGCCTTGGCAAAGTAGAGTATTTGTATTGTATAGAGTGTAAGTAGCCTAAAAAGCATTGCTCTCTACCCTGTCAGACACACTCACACACAGTTGCCAGGGCTGGGGATCAAACACCTACCTAACTAGTTTATCACACTACAGCAGTATGCAGTTACAGGATGTGCTACGACAATTACTGGGCTATCATGTTCCCAGAGGTGTACTTCTAGGTGAGTGACATCAGCAGCCTTGGAAAACTAGAGTATCTGTATTGTATGGAGTGTGAGTAGCCTAAAAAGCATTGCTCTCTACACAGTCAGACATACACACACACACACACGCACACACACGCACACACACACACACACACACACACACACACACACACACACACACACACACACACACAGACACACACACACACACAGTTCCTAGGGCTGGGGTTCGAACACCAACCTAACTAGTTCATCACACTACAGCAGTATACAGTTACAGGATGCACTACAGCAATTACTGGGCTATCACCTTCCCAGAGGTGTACTTCTAGGTGAGTGACATCAGTAGCCTTGGCAAAGTAGAATATATGTATTGCATGGAGTGTGAGTAGCCTAACAAGCATTTCATTCTACACAGTCAGAGGCAGACAGGCACACACACACACACACACACACACACACACACTCACACAATTGACAGGTCTGGGGATAGTACTAATAACTAACTACTCTGTCACTACAGCAGTACGCAGTTATGGGATGTGCCATGCACTTTACTGAGCTATAGCTCTCCCAAATGTAATTCACATTGGATGACCTCAGCAGGCTGGTCATACTACTACTATGGGGAGGGCAGTGTGTGCATGGGCCATACCCCATTCATGTAGGGGTTGACATATCACATGCAGGCACACACGGGGTCATATGTCACAGGTGCATGTATACAGCTGCTTCCTTGTACAGTCTTGTTGCACAGCTGGCACGTACACCACATAATCTGTCATGCTGACAGGTACTGGTGGCTAGTATCCACAGTGGGTTATATCCACACCTCATGTGTTAGTGGCCCTTTGGCTGTGTGCCAGTTTGGGCAGGCCTGCATGGCTCCTTGTCATGATCACCCTCTTCCACACATCTATGCCTGTGTACCTGTGGCTTATTATAGTGTGTTGTCCTTACATATTTGTCTGTATTCCTATCCACTGTGTGTGCAAGGCAGGAGTGGTGCATACTGACATGTGTCTGCAGTGAGAACTGCAACTTCCAGATATGTCTGGTCCATTGGTGTTTGAAGACATGGCCTTCATGTGTTTCAATGTGTGAGCATGCCCAGTATGACCTCTCAGTATGTTGTTGATTGACATTGCCTTCATTCCTCTAAGTGTGTGAGCATACCCAGTATGGCCATGTGTGTTGCATGTGTGGATCACGTCCAGGTAGTTTGTACTGCACTGCTGACATTTTGTTGTACACCGACAGGTAGCATGGTGTGTCTGCAGGGTATCCATTGGTCATTTGCCATTGACTGCTGCTACATTTCTGCATAGTGGGGGGACACCTGACTGTTTCTACTGTTCTACACAGGAGGGGGGGCACACCTGACTGTTACTCTATGTGTACGTTGGATGGGGGGCACACCTGACACTTGTACACATTTGCTAGGACTGTACTGGTATGTCAGGTACTCCATTTCATTCTGTAGTCTTACCTATCCTGCTGGCTAGGGCTTACCAGTGTAGCACAGATCTTAGCTTTGTTTACCTACATATTAGTGTCTGACTTCCTAGCCTTCACAACTTACATAAGACTGCCTGGCCTGCTGCGGTCAGTCTGTGTAGGCCTGGGGGAGGGGTTAACCATAGGCCACATTCGGAGGCCATAGTACAGCATTTGTTTGTGTTTGTCTTCACCTTTCCTGCTGGCTGAGACTGTTGTTGGGTATGTGATCCTTCCTGAATGGTATGTGTGGCTCTAATGGACACCCATGTCGCTCAGGCCATTTCCTGCAGTGGGTTTTGTCACCCTGTGCAGTACTGGCTACTATGGTGACTCCAGTTTGTGTTATAGATCTCATGCTGCCATTATGGGTATCTACTCTCTGCTGACTTGACATCTGGCCACCCAGTTCCCTTGCATGTTCACATCCATACCATAGCTACAGGTAAAAACACATTTTACTCCATTTGGCAATTGTTAGGTTGATTGACTTACCTTGAGGGTGTGCTGGACTTGAGGATGGTGCTTGACGGCTGCCTATGTTGGATTCACATAGTACACTCCCTATACAAGGTTGGGCACAGGTAGTGTCATGTTTGGCATCCCTTTTACTGTCTGTGTGAGTCAGAGAGAGGTGTCATTTCCTGGGGCCCTACTGTGTCAGTGCATATGCTATGTGTTGCCTCTTTGCCAAGGCCAGGGCATACTGGCACGTCCCCTTCTACCTACTGGGGCAGGCTCAGGTTGTTCCTCCTGTCACTCTGTACCTGTACAGGCCTTTGCATTGGTAGGGGACTGTGTGGCCCTGCCCCATGCTGTTCCTGCTGCAGCTGTTTCCGCAAGATCATATTGTGTAGCATAGCACATACCATTACTATTTGGGTACATGTAGCTGGTGAATACTGCAGGGCTCCACCAGATGTGTCCAGACACCGGAACCGTGACCTGAGCATCCCAAACACATGCTCTATTATATGTCTGGCCTGTGTGTGTGTGTGCATCGTTATGGCATTGTTGTTCAGGTGTGTGTACATTTCTGATGGGTGTCATCAGCCACAGCTCCAGTGTGTATGCAGCATCCCCCACTAGGTGGCCGTAGGGGATGTCCACATTGGCAAATCTGTGGTACAGCTCCATCAGTTGCCATATGTGGGAATCATCATAGCTTCCAGGGCAGTCAGCAGACACATTCAGTATAATGCCCTGGGTATCACATAGGACCTGGCAGTTGATGGAGGGGATGCCCCTGTGGTTGATGTAGGCCCTACCCTGCTTACCGGGTGGTGCTTTGATGCATAAGTGCATGCAGTCTATAGCACCCACTACCCCAGGGTAGTTAGCTATATGGTGGAAGAGATGCATATTGTGGGTCAACACCTCATGTGTGTTGAGGAAATATACGTGCTCACTGGCATGTGCTGACATGGCATCCAGGAACTGGTGGAATACTCTGGATGCTGATGCCTGTGAGATTCCCATGTTATCCCCAGTTGTAGTTTGGGAGGTACTTGTGGCTAGTGTACCAAGACCTACACATACCTTGGTATCCACTGGGATGGGTTCCCCTCGGCCAGTGTGGTGTGTCAGGTGTAGCCTGCACAGCTCAACGATTTGCTGTAGGATGTTTCTGTCCACCCTATAGCGCTCCACTATCTCCAGCTCATGTAGCCCCTGGTAGGTTACCCTGGGTCTGTACACTCTTCTCTGTCTCCTCACTGTGGGTTGTTCGGCAGCATTGACATCCTCACCACCCTCAGCCTCTTACACATGTTGTTTTGTGTTGCCTGCTGCAACCCTTCTCATTTTGTAGGTTTGGTTTCAAAATTTCACCGCTTGTATACACCGGTGGTGTAGAGTGTGGAAAAACCAGGGGGGTAGGTGTTTGCTTGGTTTATAGTGGTGTTCTGGGCTGGTCTGCTTCCTGTGTGATTAGCTGATTCTGATACATTTCATCTGCCAGCTAAGCTAGTTCTACTTGATTACCTTCCTACTGCTGTTTTCCCTCCCCATTGCCTCCCTGTTTAGGCCCATGTGTGCGTCGCGCAAATGGATTGCTCAAATGTGCACAGAGCTGCTTTTTCCTGGTTTAACTTCCTTTTTCTTCCTGTAAAACCCAGTGTGTTAGAAGCACACCCGCTTACACTTTGTAAAGAGTGCTAGGCAGCTTTAGACACACCCCTAGCTTAGCTGTGCTAAGCTAAGAGCAATTCCGAGTCACAGGTCTCCAATCCACTTACAGTATGCCTGACACCCCCCCCATGATGTCACCTATATCCTAGTCTTGCATCCAGCTATTTATACTGTTACACTCTTGGGACCTGCCTCACACCCTGGGAAAATCTGGGATTCACTAACCTTTCCCTCATTTGCATAGGATTGTCTCCTAATACATAGTTACATGTCCCACACTGAGCCTCCCCCCTTAGCAACCATTACTCACTGGCCAGGTTGTCTTCTGCCTGTCATTGACTTGCATGGCAGAAGACTGATTTTAGTTAGCAGGCTTATTTTAGGTTTATTAAATGATTTTCCCCCCAATCCTGTTTCCGCGTCGCTGCCCTATGCTTAACCAGGCGAGCTCATCGAAAAGAAAATTAAAAGTTGTTTATTTTTTTTTTATAGTTTGCAATGCCAATGGCCTTCTACTTGGACACTGGCATGCTTTCTCCGTGATATGCAGCCTTTATTTGGAGCTGTCATAGCTCCATTTTATAGATTGCAGAACTGTACTCGGTTACTAACCGAATACATTTCTGCACAATGCACTCGTTCTGCACGGACATCTGCCAGTTTCCTGGATTGCATATTACCCTCATTTGCATGATTTTCATCTGCAAATGAGGGTAATTTGCATACAGGAGCCCGATCCATGCAGGATTAGCCTAAGAGCTAACGTAAATGTCCCTGGAGCTCTTTCCTGGATCGCACGTCGGCCATATTGCCCTTAAACTAATCCTGCATGCTAAAAAGGGCTTCATAAATCCTGGGGATTGTTGAAATACATATGGCTAAGACTGCATTGTTGAAAATGCGGTTAAATCAAAAAACTAACATAAAGCCACATAACACCTGACAACAGCACAAAGTTTTTGGTATCCACTCCCCCCTGTAACCCCCATATCCCCTGGTATCTGCTCCCCCCTGTAACCCCCATATCCCCTGCTAATTTTTTTCACCAACTCTGAGATCACACTACAGTTGGGAAAAATGGCAAATTCACTGATCCCTACTCTTCTGCAATCTCAGTCAGAATGGCTTGACAAATCAAATTGTTGATCATATTGTCTCAACCATATGGATTTCGACAATTTGGCCTTCAAGAAATTGACATGACCCAAATAAACAACCTCCTCACTTTTAAGACTAACCTCAAATTGTAGTTAAATCATACTAGAATATGCAAATTGTCCTGAATTTCCAGGTTACAATACCCAAATATTCATAGTTTCCTCCTCTTACATCATAAAACATCTCTTGCCAAATGGTGTTTTATGTCTTACTGAATTGAGTGTTATACTGCTCTTGTAAGAAACATTAGCACTACTGCTTGTTTATCATTTTTCATATCAGCTTGATTATATATGCATTTCACATTTGTTTTGCTACCAACTTTTGATGGTCTCTGCTGCTTAGTGAAGTGATTACAGTTATACCAAGAATTTCCTGCTTCATTGATATACTACACATTCTATCTTTATGCAGTATTTCTTATGTATTCAGTTTTAGTTTTCTTGTCTTTCAGCTTTTCCCAGTTAGGGGTCGCCACAGTGGAACTCCAGTCTGCTAATGATTGGCAGTAGGTTTTTACGGTGCCGACTTGCCAGCTCGATGCCCAACCTTTAATGAAGGCATGCCCTTTCACGCATGTCTTTGTAACACCACTCGACCGCGGGGAGGACATGCAGACTCCGCACAGAAGGCACTCCCTGCACTCCAGCCGAGAATCAAATGGGAGAACCTCTTGCTGTGAGGCAACAATGCTACCACTACACCACCGCGGATCTATGTATTCAGTTTTAGAAAATTTCAGTAAAATTCTCTTTGTTCATATTTCTTTAAATCTTCTTTAAATTTTGTTTAAATGTTGTTATATTTTGCTATGATTGTTTCATCATTAGGTGAATTGTCAAATGAGAAAAAAAAAAAAGTGTTTTATGCAGTGGAAGCAAGCATCCCCACTGCAGCCTCCACACGGGGTATCCTGCACATTATGAATACCAGCTCCAAGACGGCACAACAGCAGCATAAGGGCAAATTTACAGACCCTGCTGTACTGCAATTTTTCATGCAAAGCAGTCAAAAGGCTGAAAAACAATTCTATAAGAGCATCCACTCTTATGAATGTTTGCTCTCAGAGACTGCAACTGTATATTTCTTTTCTGGCTCTGGTTCCAGATGCCTGCCAACCTGCTGAGTTTCTGGGAGCCAAATAAGGTAGAGTTACTGCTTGACCATATGGACAGAAAGTGCAAGGAGTAGGTTATTATTTTATAGTGGGACATACTTTTTCTTACTTATTTTCAGTTCTCCCACAACCCCAGACAGCAAATAAGCTGGTTCTTCAGTTCCACAAACTGCATTTTCAATTATTCTCAAAAATCCATTAGTATCACTGATAAGGTCCTTAAAAGTTTAATTATTATTTTTCATCTACATTTTCTTTCAGTGGTGACTGTAGAAGCAGATATTTCTCCTGAATGCGGAAATGCTTCTGCCTCTTATTGTCTTGTTAGCGTTTGGAAAGAAAACTAAGCAGTAATTTGTACTGGAAGCTTTGACATGATATCATTAATAGAATACAATTATAATATTAGTGGAAAAGCCTTCCCTGGGTACCTTTAATTTTTTTTTTATTTTTTTTATTTTTGCTAATCTGAGATACATCAGTGAAGTTAAAGACTACACAATAGAAGTAAAACAATACTGTATTCTTACTATAAACTCAATGAAATTCATTATGTGCCATAGTTAAAATCAGTTTTTTTGCATAATATTTGAATGTATTTTCCATTTATATTCCCATAATTATAATTAATTCCTACATAAATAATCAAAATATTGGCATCATATTCTTAGTACAAATGTAAGAAAAGTGAAATACATTTTTGTCCACAGGAAGAACTGATGCACTATTGCCACACTAATAATGCTTTGTGAAAAAGTTTTATCCATAGTGGAATAGTATCACTGAATTAGTGAGAGTGTTTCCCTACACGATTGCTGAATATTTTTGGTATAAAGCATATGTCATTAAGTAACACACAATGGGGTGAATTCAGATGGAGCATTCTGCACGTGTGGAAACTGCTGCAAGCAAAACTATCAGCTTCCACAATCCTAGAAAGGACAATTCAGAGACATGTCAGCCACAATGAGTAAAAACTTCATTACCCATTAAAATCTGTGGTGTTAACAGTAGTACTAATCAGCAGTTTCCTGTGCTGATCACCTCTGTCAGTACATGCATTGTATTGGCACAGACACATTCTCCAACACACACATGCTCATATTCAGACAGACATAGACACACACACACACACACACACACACACACACACACACACACACACACACACACACACACACATATATATATATATATATATATATATATATATATGTATATGGATATATATATATATATATATATATATATATATATATATATATATATATATGTGTGTGTCTACTGAAAAAGGCTGAAAATCCACTTGTTCAAAAATGAACAGTGGATACTTGGTTACGCAAAAGTGCACTTAAGCAAAAGTGCACTTCCAAAAAGAGCGGTTCAACGAACTAAGGAACACAGGTGCCGAAGCACACTACAGTGGGGAAAGGGAATTTACGTGTTTCCCCAATGTAGTGTGATCTCGGAGTTGGTATATTTAATAGGGTGGTGTGGGGGGCAAAGCCCCTACATGGGGGGTGCAGGGGGGACTTGCCTGCAAAAACAATGTTAGTGTGTTCTTTATCGGTTAGTTGAACTGATGTTCGTGGAAGTGTACTTTCGTTTAAGTGCACTTTCGCGTAAGTGCGGGTCTACTGTTTATATTCGAAGAAGTGAGTTTTTGAATATATACAGCAGACCCATATCTATATATATATATATATATATATATATATATATATATATATATATATATATATATATATATATATATACATATACATATACATACACACACACACATACACATGCACATATATATTTTTATACACACATACACACGCACACATGACGCACGCAAACACGCACACACACACAAACACCCACATATATATATACATATATATATATATATATATATATATATATATATATATATATATATATATACATATATATATGTGTGGGTTCTCTTCATATGGTCGACATTTCAGAATGTGAAATACCATATGGCAGAGACCATATGATCGACATTCGAAAAGTCGACCATGCAGAACCGGCATCTCCGTACAGTGCGGAATGGAAAGATTTCCATCTTCTGCGCTGTAGTATATATATACACACACACACACACACACACACACACACACACACACACACACACACACACACACCATTATACATCTTACTTGTCCCTACATTTACAGATTGTCCCTGATGTAGCCCCTCATTTTTTCACCAACCCTAATAAATCACAGATGATTACAGTCACTCAGTTAGTAAAGCCAGACTAATTAGAGTTTCAGTCTTATTATTGTTCTGAAACTGCATTGTGATGCTACTCCTGTTGCTCTAGTAACTTTTTAGGTGACTCAGTATTTAGAAACTCTCCATGACGTCATCTAGTGTTTCTCCCATCTTTGTCCAGTAGTCTTGAGCACAACTGTTTAAAGGTATGCCCCCCATCCCTGTCACCTTTCTCAGATGTTACAGAATATCTCTGATGCAGCTCTTATACCTGACCTGTCCCTCACAACTCACAGATTATTACAGTCAGTCAATAATACTAGACATTAGAATTTCATAGTTCTTATTTTTCTGAAAAATACACGCTTATACCACACCTGTCCTTCAGTCTGCAAAGAGGGCTAAAACACTTATTATATAAATGAGCTGCTTCCTGTGCTAAGAGTACAGGGTTTACATTGTTCAGCTTTAAACTTTAGTTAGTTTAGGTTAATATTAAAGTGTCTTTAGAGACCAGTACTAGCTAAACTTATTGTTTTATTAACTGTTTGAGTATTTTATCACAATATGTATGTATCCCTAGTGTCTAATGTCTTTCATGCTGCAAAACCTGATGTTCTATTAACTTTATATGTGATGAGAAAAGTTAAATAATTGTCACAGGTATCTAGTGTCCCACCATATATATTTCATGCAGACGATCCTCCTATTGTTGGTCTATTAACTTTTTAAGTGCCTTTGGGTAATATTTAAAATTCACTCATATAAGGAAAAAAGACATTAAATCTTAAAACTCTTTAGTAAAAAAAAAAAAATCATACCATTACAGTTAGGAGGATTAATATTTAATTAAAATTCATTTGTGTTTATTTTCTCCACCCCAGTATTGCAGCATTTGCTTGTTAATCTAGGGGAGTTTACAGGTTTGGCAGCCTCCACAGAGACATACACACACACACACACACACACACACACACACACACACACACACACACACACACACACACAGTATCTGGCACACATTTTTTTTCTAAACATATCATTCAGCTGGATAGAACTCAGACATTCATAACTAAAACGATCAGTTGCCTCAAAAATTTTAGTTATCAGAGCAAAGTGGAAACCCTCTCTCTGTCTCTCTCTATACTGCCTCTTATCGATTCTTCTATGGAGATCTGTCTAGCCTTTCAAGTCATGAAAGATCCAACCATCTTCCCTATTTGACCTCCCATTCCTTCACAGAACATGTGGTACTTCCAATGCCTGGTTTAAGGAACTAAACCTTCATCAACAGATAAATT
The DNA here is from genome assembly GCF_019279795.1 of Protopterus annectens. Classification (NCBI taxonomy): domain Eukaryota; kingdom Metazoa; phylum Chordata; order Ceratodontiformes; family Protopteridae; genus Protopterus; species Protopterus annectens. Next base: position 391,609,589 of record NC_056738.1, on the reverse strand, counting down.
AGACACATTGGAATGATAGATTCATGTTCCAATGTATCCATCACCTCTGGAACAAACATCCACTGTATATCAAGCAGAGTAGCATCCTTGTCACTTTCAAGATAATTGAATGGGCAGTCTCAAACTTTTGTTTGAGTTAGCATGCATAGCTGAGTGAATGTCTGAATTGCACAGCTGCATAAATGTCTTACCACAGGCATTTTTGTGGGAGAACACATTGTTAATTGGCTTATGCCACTCCCCTGGCATGTGCCGCTAGCATTTACGTTGGCCATGGAGATAACACATTACTGTGATTCTACAGACCACATCGAATTACTGAGGAGGGCCTAGCGCTGAATCAAAAAAGGCTACAACCAACAGCAAAATGTCCAAGTTAGACCTTAATGCTGGTGGTAACCAGAGAATAAGTTGTAATGCAATAGTGCTACAATAGAAAACTTAATAAACTTTCTTCGATCACTATTGTTAAAATATTTATCTGTATTCAAATACAAATCCATCATATGCAATGACTAGAAATTGTGGCTGCATGTTTTAGTACAACCATGTTACAAAACCAAAACACATATTTTTTTACTATTTTTACTACATGAATAATAATTTAAATAGAACTGTAAGTGAAGTACTGAAAGTTGTAATGGAAGAATTGGATGTGGAATTTCCATTTTATTCAAAGCAACAAGCAAGCTATGTAAAATGGAATTTCTGTGAATATTACATGCAAAACAATGTTCAGTAGAAGGGGTGAAATGTCGGGGAAGGTAGGACTTGAGCCATTTATGCAGTGTTGGATTATAGGATAATTGCAAAAAAATGTTAGAAAAATAAAACTCGTATGATGCATGAAAAAGTGGTTGTAATGGTTTGTTTTCTTTTCTATTAATGTATGTGTACCCATGTCATTAGTAAATATATGTGAAATTAATAAAGCTATATAAAAAGACTGACACTGTGTTCTTACTGCCATTGTATGGCAAAGGTGAAAGGCATGTTTTTTTCCTCACATGAAGAACAAGAATATTACTGTATTAAATGTTTCATTAAAATGACCTGCCTGTTGTAGAACAGTATCATTCTGTTAGTACTAGATTTTTACCAAAATACTTTTTCCCCACTCTGCTTTGATTGAATTAAATATTGCACAATGTATTAGAATTGTGGTATTGTACACTTGGTGCAAAGGAAATATAATTCAGTAATTAGTTGCTGTAGTAACACCATATTTAAAATGCCTTGTGCAATACGGTTAAGGTGTTCTATTAATATAGTATATTAAAATAGGACAACACACTACTTAGTGAGTGGAAACAATGTGTCTATATTCTTCCTGCAAACATGCTACAAAACAGAAATGCATATGTTTAATCACAGGATAACATTTCAAATATAACTACATAATATGAATATAAAATTGATCTGCATATAGCTGCAATGGTATTAGCATAGTTAATTTATTTAACTGGGTGTGTGGGACAGAGTCCCCACATTGAGGGAGTCGGGGGGGTAAAGCTCTTCATGCATGCAAAGCAAGCTTTGTTTCTTTTTTTTTTTTTAACCACGCAACATGTATTGAGGGCATGTATAGATAGTGTTAAACTGTTATACTGTTACCTTCCTTTTGTGATTGGTTTATATTTAGAATGTTTTTTTTCAGATGTTTGTGTAGTCAAAATTCAGGCATCATTGAAATGAGTGTTGAATTAAAGGAACATAAACTATTAATAACTCACTCATATGTGTATGTGTGTGTGCATGTGTGCACACTGATAGATATATGCATATATATATATATATATATATATATATATATATATATATATACATATATCATTAATATAAAAATATATAAATTATAAATACAATATATATATATATATATATATATATATATATACTAATTGTGACTAATCTGTTCTGGAGCTGTAAAAGAAAAGCATTGTTTTGTTCACTGAAAAAAGAATATTCATTACATGTGCTAATTAAGGTAATACCTAATGCTGTGAGTAGAATGACAAGATTGTTATTTTATTTCAGCTTTCAACTGCAAGAGCAGATAAGGTTACCTTCTCTGGAGACTACATTTCCTATGTCAACACTGGCTACCAGATCTGGTAGTGACCATATTTATAGAAAGTTTGTCAGCAATGCTGGTCCAGTTTGCTGCCTTTCTGGCAAGTGGTCTTCTATAAGAAGTGTGTTCTATACTTATGCTCTGTAAGACGTATGCTCTATAAGATGTATGATCTATAAGAAGTGTGTTCTATAAGAAGTGTGCTCTATAAGAAGTGTGCTCTATAAGTATGCTCTATAAGACGTATGCTCTATAAGATGTATGATCTATAAGAAGTGTGCTCTATAAGATGTGTGCTCTATAAGAAGAGTGCTCTATAAGAAGTGTGCTCTATAAGATGTATGCTCTATAAGACGCATGTTCTATAAGAAGTATGTTCAATAAGAAATGTGCTCTATAAGAAGTGTGCTCTGTAAGATGTATGCTGTATAAGAAGTGTGCCCTATAAGATTTATGCTCTATAAGATGTATGCTCTATAAGTATGCTCTATAAGAAGTGTGCTCTATAAGACGTATGCTCTATAAGAAATATGCTCTATAAGTATGCTATATAAGACGTATGCTCTATAAGAAGTGTGCTCTATAAGTATGCTCTATAAGAAGTGTGTTCTATAAGAAGTGTGCCCTATAAGACGTATGCTCTATAAGACGTATGCTCTATAAGAAGTATGCTCTATAAGACATATGCTCTATAAGACGTATGTTCTATAAGAAGTATGCTCTATAAAAAGTGTGCTCTATAAGATGTATGCTCTGTAAGACGTATGCTCTATAAGAAGTGTGCTCTATAAGATGTATGCTCTATAAGAAGTGTGCTCTATAAGAAATATTCTCTATAAGAAGTGTGCTCTATAGGTATGCTCTATAAGAAGTGTGTTCTATAAGAAGTATGCTCTATAAGACATATGCTCTATAAGAAGTATGCTCTATAAGACATATGCTCTATAAGAAGTGTGCTCTATAAGAAGTGTGCTCTATAAGATGTATGCTCTATAAGACGTATGTTCTATAAGAAGTATGCTCTATAAAAAGTGTGCTCTATAAGATGTATGCTCTGTAAGACGTATGCTCTATAAGAAGTGTGCTCTATAAGATGTATGCTCTATAAGAAGTGTGCTCTATAAGAAGCATGCTCTATAAGAAGTGTGCTCTATAGGTATGCTCTATAAGAAGTGTGCTCTATAAGATGTATGCTCTATAGGCAGTGTGCTCTATAAGAAGTATGCTCTATAATAAGTGTGCTCTATAAGAAGTGTGCTCTATAAGTATGATGATCTATAAGACGTATGCTCTATAAGAAGTGTGCTCTATAAGATGTATGCTCTATAACAACTGTGGTCTATAAGAAGTATGCTTTTATTTGTAAAGCACCACTTCATTTATGAGCATTGAATTTTAAAGTGTTGCTATGATGTTGCCCTCCTGGCACTATTGTCATTCCATTTTTTTTTCTTATAAATGTGCCAATTAAGCCTACCAGTAGGATTGTTTATTTTCAGCATTGTTCGTCTTGGGAATCCTTGATTGTTCCTCTATGCTTTATGTAACTAATAAAGCTCAAAGGGCATCAAAACAGAAGTTATAAGAATTCCACTCATCGTATAATTAATTTATTTATGTTTTGTAAGTTCTTTAAGAAGACACTTTATATAATTATTTTGCACTATGTGTGATGTGATACTGATATTACAATTTCAGGGGGGAGGGCTGTTTTATTTTTTTTATTTTATTTTAATAATTATATATGTTGAATTTCTAAGAATATCTGTGGATTTATGAAGTGTCATTTTTTAATATTGAATTATAAAACAATGTGAAAGAATTTAAAGATCAAAATTAAATCTACAAGAAAATAATACAGTTGTCTTGTACAACATTTATTGGATTTTTATATCTTTTAATGTGTAAAAATCAGGTCTATAATGGCACCACTTGTAATATAGAAAGAGGCTAAAATAATACAATAGAAAATTAACTCTGTAATGTTATTAATTGTAAGAATGTCATTGTGTTTGGTAATAATATTAGGTAATGAATCATTGCCACTGCATTTTAAGACAGTTTTAAGACTCAATCATCTTTCTGACAGTTTCATTACTATGGGTTAATTAGCTTATAGACTTTTTTTACTTACTTTTAATAGTAACATGTTCACAGGAGCTTAATCCTGGCAATGAATTTATTTAGCATTTGTTTTCTTTTATTTTTCTTTATTAACTGGGTACAAGGACTGCACTTAGACCCTGTTCAGCCATGACTTAAGTGCAGAGGTACACAGTATTGCAAGTGATCATACAGAAATGAAGTACATACTTTTGTAACTTAGATTATGCTAACACAACCACAGAGTCATATCAAACAAACATTCATCATACATAGTAATGCAGATATAAACATATATCCATCATATGTGTGTTTGTGTGTGTAAATATATATATATATATATATATATATATATATATAGATTCGTATCACTTCACTGAAAGACCATTTCACTGAAACCCATTTCATTGAGACCAAATCACCTAAAGTTAATTTCATTGAAAGTTCATTTGACCTAAAACTGATTTCACTGACAAGTAGTACTCTAAGGCAAGTCAAAGATATATGTCCTTTTCCCCACTGTAGTGCAATCCTAGTGTTAGTATATATAGTTAGGGGGTGTGGTTTTCAGTTGTCTGGTTTTGTTTTACATTATTTGGTAAAACCAAACTTGGTCGGGTGCTACGCCCTCCACAGCCCCCAATGTGGGGGGCTGTGCCCCCCAGCTATATATACTAACACCAGGATCACACTACAGTGGGGAAAAGGACGTATACCTTTGACTTGCCTTAGAGTATAACTTGTCAGTGAAATGAGTTTTAGATGAAATGAACTTTAGGTGATTTGGTCTCAGTGAAATGGGTGTCAGCGAAATGGTCTTTCAGTGAAGTGATACGAATCTATATATATATATATATATATATATATATATATATATATATATATATATATATATATATATATATATATATATATATATATATATATATATATATAAATATATATATTATATATATATATATATATATATTATATATATATATATATATATATATATATATATATAGACACACTGAAGATGTTCTCCAGTACAACCTGACAATGTACACACTATGTGGTTGTAGTAGATATTTTATCTGGCTCTCAAAGAAACAGTCAGAATAAGTTTTCAAAGTTGTGTACTGGTGACAGTTGATGATATTAACCTGTATGATTTACTTGATTTTCACGCTCTAATATGTTTACCTTATAACTACATAATATTTGTTGTTACTAGCCAATTCTGTGTATCACAGCAACACATTGCATTGTTTTAAATTCTGTAAATCATTCCAAAAGAGCTTTGCTGTGAATTTATTGCAGTTCTTCAGAGTCTGTTGCACAATGCACTGGTAATATGCATAATGCATTGCTGTGTATCTTAGGAATTATATCTGTGGTGGCTTTGGAAATGCTTGCATCTGTGTATAATTTCAAAGTCAGACTAATGTTTGAGGTGAGACTAAGGTATTTATTTTGGTCTACTGTCTCTAGATGTTAATTGTTATGTTTCTTTATACTGAGATGGCTGATTTTGGAAATGAATGTATGTGTAACAGAAACACTGCTGCAGGTTTCGCAAACATGACAGTAATTTATTTTTTTAATCTGTCAGCTATATAGATTGAAGAAATCTTTTTCTGGTTATTTTGTACTGTACAGGATGCTGAGGCATCACTGTAATATTATATGCATAGATGTTGATGTTTGAAGGTGGAAGCGTTGAGTTTGTGTAATGATAAATTATGAAAACAGCATTATGCCTAGTACCAAGCATTGAGGGATAACCTGTGTAACGGTGCCCTCATCAGTTGTGGCATTACTTGCCTGTATTATGAAGGTTCTGTTTGATAAGCAGTTATTGATCTATTTAACTCTGTTAGAAATAGAGTTGTTGTTCACATGCTTAGTAGGTTTTTCTTGGTTTACACTTTGAAAGGCTTTGCATAAATTCATACATAAAATGCTAGTCAGACATCCTTTTTCCATTGATTAGTACATTTTGCCTTTTTTCTTTGAACAATACATTTTTCTGTAATGGTATAGCAAAAAGCTGCAGTTGTAGTTCTGTGACCATTTCTAGATTTGTGTTGGGCAGCACATACTACAGCAATTTGTTTAGATATTCAAAAACTTGATCGTAAATAAATTTTGTGCAAATCTTAGTGGCAGTACAGAAACATGGACATAGGACAAAAATCCTGATAGATAAATGTAGAGTTCTTTGGGATGGGAATTATTTATTTATTATTTTACTTTTTGGTGGTGAGGGCTACATCATCCTACAGCCTTACATCCCAGTACTTTGCATCCACAGAAGGTCTACCAGCTACTCGTGATCCCCTGGACTTTTCCTACTGCTAGCTGGACCCAGTTGCAGAACATTAATTCATCCTGCAGATGAACATTGGCAGTCACCATTCCACCAGAAATTTCTCATTATTTACTACCTGCCATTCCACACATGCAGCACCATGGTGATGCTCAAGGGACAGGCATACAGTAGGTGTATATGGCATACTGCCCAACCACCAGAGTAGCTCAGGCATGCCCACCACCCTTTTCCACTCTTTCAGCCATGCCCCTCCCAATGCAGTGTCCCCAACCTGCACCATGGTTTGCTGCAGGGAACACTGGCATAACTCACCTAGGATGGGCATGCTAATCCCTCCCTGCCACCCTCTCATTCCCCTGAGCTATGAATTGAACCCAGGTTGACTGGGTGGCATAAGACTTATAAGACAGTGTTTGAACTAGGGAGGTTAGACCTGAGGATGTAAGAGGGTTAAAGATATGTGAGAGAGAGGTTTAGCAAATGGTTTTGCACCAGTCTGTTGGAATGTGGGGTTTATGCTTTTGTGGTTTGGATTATTCTTTTGTGTGTAGTTCTTGTAAGATTGTCTTTGCTGCTTTATATAAAATTTCTCAAAATTAGAAAGGTAATATAACAGACAATGTTTCAGGGGAGTTTATTTGGACAAAGGTATGGGGAATGGGGAAGGATGAAGGAGGAAAAATGTTTATTTTGTGTAGGACTATGTGGGTTAGTTTTGGTTTTGTTAGTAACGTTAATAGGTGGAACTGAGATGATAGGGAATATTTAACATTTTGAAGCTTTAGAGAATGTTTGTGTTTGCCATAGTAAAAAATTGTTAGATCTGCTATTTTCAATGTATGCTCTGTCTTTTATTAAGTTCAGGAATTGTTTAGAATGGTAGGAGATGTTTTGGTCTTTGGAACACAAATTGGAATACATTGATTTGTTTATTTTGAATTCATACCTATGACTGAGATACAGAAAGAAATTATGGCTTGATTGTTTTGAGAGGATTTCTAAAATATGTAAGCTTTTTCATGACTGTTTAAGAGTTTTCTTTTTAATTTTTGGAGTTGACTGTGGGCAGCTTTGCCCTAATATGCTTCTTTGTTTTGGGGGGTTGCTTACTGAGTACCACATTAGTGAGGGAGCTAAACATTTGCTGAGCTGTAGTTGCATCAGATACACGTGTACATGTGGGGAGTGGTAAGACCAGGACACCACCTGCTAAAGCGGAAGCCATTCAGACACAGCCTGCACCTGTTACCAAAAAACAGGTGAGGGCATTTTTAGGGACAGCAAGGTACTACAGAAAGTTTGTCCCCAGTTATAGTACCATAGCTGCTTCCCTCACAGACCTGACAAGGAAAAACAGGCCAGATAAGGTAGTGTGGGCCACAGCATGTGAGCAGGCATTCCAGAAACTTAAAGAAGTTTTGGGATGATCCCCTGTGTTAGGCAGTCTAGATTACAGCAAATAATTTGTTGTGCAGGTGGATGCTTTGACCCATGGGGTGGGGGCTGTACTTCGCCAGATTTCTTCAGAGGGAGAAGAGCACCCAGTGGTTTATTTCAGTTGTAGTATTGTCACTGTGTTGAATCAATGAGCATTGTCTTGTGTTTTTTATTCATTGTTAAATATTTTTATACCTTTTAACTGTGGTTGTTTTGTGTAGAGATATTTTAAGCTCTTCGAGTACTTGCATGTATTTGGTGATACTGTACAAGCCACTCCTAAATAGCCTTAAAAAAGTTCTGGTCACACTTACCATTTGGATAATAGTAACATTACATGGTAGAATTGGTCACCCTTTGGGATGGACCTTATTTGTAGCTGATAAGTAGTTGTTGGTGGCAGGTGGTACTACCATATAGTCTGTGCAGAAGGAGGCATAGCTGTAGAACCTGTGCCAGCCTTCCCCAGGAGTGGCTGTGTGTTTGTATATAATTCAAATCACAAAGTGTGTGTGTGTCAGCTACTTGGACAGGGACATGAAGCACTGGTTGAACAGAGAGGGTGCTGGGGGTTTTGGCTTGACCACTCGGCTGAGATCTTAACCCTTTAGCTGTGCCAGTGGGGAGTCTTATTGGGAATCTGGAGAAAGAGGGAGAAACCAGACCCAGACTAATTGTGTTCTCTGTGTGCTCTTAAGGGAAATCATACTTTACTGTGTGTGTACTGTTTATCCTCCCAATGCGGATACCCCTCACTGGTGCTAGTAGTGAGGATTGAGGCTCCTTGATTACTGGGCCAGTACACGGGCATCACAACATGTTTAAGGGAATATATAGGTGTCAGGAATTGTAGCATCTTCTTTAAATTTATATACAACTCTGTTTTTATTACTTGTGGATTCTGTAGAACTTTGAAAGAGCAGATGGGTTAGATGGAGAGATGTTCACTGAAGCAGTGATCTAAGCATGTAGTTTCTTTTACTCTCTGGGGGGAATATATGCAGATGAAAATCTTTACCTGTGGATGTGTTTGGTCTTGTGGGAGAATTAGCAAGTTTTGGGAGAACATAATTAATCTGGTGTCCTTTGTTGATTGGTGTTGAGGTTAAAATCCCCTATGATCATTATATTATTTATGTTACAATGTTTTAAACTATTAATTATTGTGGATTTGTTTGTAGTCGTTGTGTACAGAATGTAAACAATAGCAACCAATATTTTAAGATGACAGCCAATTGTTTTTGAAGTCAGGATATATTGGGGGCAGTCTCAGGAGATGGGGAGGTATGCAGAATAAAGGACATAATGATGTTAAGGTTCTCCTTAACTAGCAGCACGGCACCATCTCCATAATTCGAGCCTAATCCATTATTGTGGTAGATGTGGAAGTTATTGTGAAGAAGAAAGGAAGAACAGATGACAGTTTTAAGCAATATGTCACTAATCGTTTGCACTTCTGATTTGTTGTAGTTATCCATAATTTAATATATAGTCATTTGTTCATAGTATTTTGGACATTAACATGAAGACTTTTAGTCTTTTATTTAAAGGGTAACAGGCTAGAATTTGGAATTTTGTTTGTTGTTTGTGAGTTATGGTTAGCTGAGATAGGATTAGTTGCTGATCTAAGAGGGCTTAGAGAACATAATATTGGTAAGTACTCATTCACAGGTTCATAGGTGATACTGGTCCTGTGTTCAGGATTATAGCACATCAAGGAATGAAGACTTCACTGCCTTAAAATCATAAACTCCTATGCGAAGCCAGGAACTTAAATGAATTTTAAAACATTAATGAACAAGATTTCCTCATATGTCTGGGAAAATTATTTCAAAAAGAAGGGACAGATTATGAAATAATCTGTTTACTCAGGCATGCGTTTCACACTGGAATAATATTTAGACACCCAGTTTGTTTTGTGATTTTGGAAACACATGTATATTCCAGCTCTATGGCCATGCTAAGTAAACATTTGTAATGTTCTAGAAATGTAACATAACTTTCCCTAAAGCTCTTATAACTTAAAATGTTTAGACTGTGAACATTACTGATGTTCTTGCAGGCAGGTATAATCTTTTTAAACTTCCTTTGAATCAGCTCAAGAAGCTGTAAGCCAAATATCTTAAAACAGCAAAAAAATAAATTATATTGCAATACAGGACTGATAACTGTCTTATACTAATTACGAAATACAGCAGCTTCTCTAAAAGATTAGTTTTAATCATTTTCCCCATTGTCCTCAATTCAGTCCTTGTAGTTTATATATTATTTTCTCTAAAACTTTTGATTAGATCAGTAACTAGGTTTGGGGGAAGAGGTTGGCTGCCTTGGGCACAGACTGCTAGGAGGCATAAATGGCAGTTGCCAATAGAGCAAGATTACAGTATCAGCATTCATTTAAGAAGCCATGGGTGATATTAATCTTGTACTTAGAAATGCATAACTTCAATGTGTTAGTAACTGCAGCTATGATATTTAGTTTTTTCACTATTTGTTCAGTGGGTTGGTGGGTTGTTTCACTGATGGTTTTCTGCCATGATCCAAGACCAGTGAGCAGCAGTGCACATATAATATAAAGTGTAGAATAAACAAAAAAAAAAGACACTGGTAATTAGCCAAAAGCAAGTCATAGCACAGAAAACTCTCAGTACTAGTAAATTGGCAATAACAAAAGTTAACAAGTGCAAATACATTTGGCAAAATATGGGCTATTAACATGAGTTATAAACATGACTTTATAAGCAAGATATATGTACGTATAGATAAACATGTAAGGATTCAAGCATAAAGACATAAGTGCAGTACTGTTAGCTTGAATGATTAGCAAATATTAAACATTGTATTGGTAGCACATGCACTGGGCTTTCTTAAAAAATCTTTGAGAACATTTTAAAGGCCTCAAGTGCACTGTGGGTTTTTACTTCTCTGGGGAGGTGGTTGCAAATAGTAGCTTGCTACTTGGTCCTCAGCCTTGAGTTGAGAGGAGCCAATGCTAGTCTGGGGAACTACACAGGATGCCACATGACTGAGCTATAGCTCTGATTTCGATTACTGGCGATCTAGATACATAAGCCTCTAATTTAGATGGTTAACTCATGTGTAGTTTATCTTTATTTATAGTTGTCACATACAGTCACCCAGACCTAAAACCTTACATTTATGAATACTAATACTTACTTATGAGGCAAAGTTTATTGTTACTGTTGTGAGGTTTTGGTGATGAGTGTTTCAGTAAATGGAGATCAGGACAAGATTTGGGTTGATGTCCAGGCAGTACAAACTTCAGGCTGGGAAGTATAATGTAAAATGCTGTATTTATTTAACCATTTTTGGACTGGGGTGATACAATGGGTAACTAATTTAAGTCTAAAAATAAACTGTCTTCTTGTTAGGGGAGAGACTGAGTTTAATATATTGAGAGAAAATTATAGGGTTTTATTTAAAATTGATCAGGTGTGTTTGAAAGTGGTATATGTGACGGAGCTAGGTTCATATATGTTACCTTACAAAATGAGTAACATGCAAGCATTGGTGTTAACAGTATGAGGAATTAAACAGTAGATGTTATTAGCATTTTTTTTTAAATGCTCCTTGTACAAAATAGATGACTAGTGAAATGGCAAATATTGTTAGATTGTTCTGACACAAGAATGCAGAGAGCACAGGGACAGTATGGGTGCTACTGGTAGGGAAGGAATGAACGCCTGGAAAATAGTTAGATTTTTTTTTACAGTGATAGGGGATGGGATGGGTTTGGTAGTAAGACAGGGGTGGAGGGGGTGTGGTTTGCAATTGTAGAGAGGTGAAAAAAGATTGCCAGAGAGAAAAACATGGGAGGTGAGTACCACTGTTGGTTGATTGGTTGTTAGTATGTGGGCGGATGAATTATCAAGTTTAAAGGAAGTGATGTGGGAATCGGGAAAACATAAGGGTAGGGTAGGGGTATAAAGTATAATCATTTGGCAGGATGGAACACAGAGGAGCACATGTCTGTACCATAAAGGCAACTATCCTGAGTTTAGGAGAATAAGGAACAGTTAAACAATAGGTGGCCATTCCCTGTAGAAGACTGCACTGTATTTGTGCATGAGTTGTTGGTGGTAGGACGAAAGCACACTTCAGATGTGGTTACAAAGGTCTTACAAAATGCAGATGAAAAACCAACAGCAACAAGCTAGATTACATAAGTAAGAGTTTCTCAAATGTGTGGGGCAGACGTAGGATGGAAGGTTCCTTACTTTGTTAATTTTAAATAGTATAGTATGCACCTAGATGCTTGAGATAAATTCTTTAACTGGTAGTTTAATTATATCTGAATGCTGAATGAACGTGATTGATTTAGAGAGGGAATGGATGAGTACCTCAGCAATGGGTAGCTTGTTTATCTTTTAATGTGCTCTCATGGAATGTTTTGCACTACTTTATGGAGACAATGGAATGCTTTGGTTTAGGAATAATATAAATGCAGAACAGCATGTGTAATATTAATAAATGGGGAGTATGGTTGTCTATTATTGTACATAAATGGATGATTGGGTGGCATGATGCCAGGGTAATCCTATGGGCTAGGCTTGTAAAGGCTCCAGTGCCATTAGCCTTGTACACACCTATGAACCTATAATATGTTTACAGTGAGGTGGTATGCATATTAGGAATGCTTAAGGCAATAGTTTTTGGAACATACAAAAGTACTGCAATATATGTAATATGAATAACATAATTATACTGTCATACCATGCTGCTGTAGCACCTCTATCATTCTGTGTTTTTATTTCTTTCTATTGATCTATTTGTTAATTTTTTCATGCACCTTTTAAAAGCACATCAGCAGAGTTGTTTGCAATCTAAAGTTTTGATTGGTCTGATTTGTTTTGTTTTCTTTAACCAATAAAGCACAAATGACATTTATACAGGGATAATGGGAAGTGTTACAGTGTAATGGGAATCATTTCAAAAGTGCTATTACAATATTTTAAGAACACATTTCACTTAATTGTGTTGCAGTTTGTGTACTGCATTAATAAAAGCTTACTTTTCATGAGGATATTTTCTGTTTATAGTTAATAAAAAATAACAATATCTTTGTAACATTTCTAAAAGGTCTATGAATTCTTAATGTGTATAATTCTTGATTTAAAGAACTGTAATGATATTAATTATGTAAAATAAAGAGGGTTAAGATCAGATATCCGATCATAACAATGTTATTTTGTGTCTGAGACATGGATGCCAGGAAATTCACCTTGAGAGTGAAGCTTGAGAGGTGTGTCTTGGGAACCATGTTGAGAACATGTAATACGTTGTTCTGATCAGTGAGACCTAATCATAACTCTTTGTAGTGCATGCAGTTTATCTACTCCATGTACTACCAGTTACAAGAGAAAGAAAAAGTGCAAAATGTTTTACCGGCTTTCAAAGCCAGTAAAGTACTTAGTGATTGCTGTCACATATTCAACAAGTAAATATAATAGGAGGAAAAAGTCAAGAACCGCTTTTAAATACTGATTTGGTTTAGCTAAGTAAGTTGCTTTTAGACTAAGGTCTATAAACATCTGTGGAAAAGAATGACAATATTAGGTAAAATATTCAGGACAATCTTGCCTAATTTTTGCCAGTGCTGTAAATCCAGTATATTCCACTCAATTACAACATTTTAATAGAACTAATGATTTATCATTAAACTTCTTGAAAATTCACAGTATTATATGTAGCTGCTGATCAGTATCTCTAATACTATCATACAATCATAGTCAAAGCAATCCATACACCAATTACTTCCAAAAATAGTCATATCCTTCAAAACTACCATCATCATCCTTTGCACAAGACTCTATATTTCTGTTAGAAATAACCTTGGAAAAGTAAACACCCTTGCCTTGTTACCCTCCATAACATTACTTTGTCCATGCCTCCCTCATTAACCAAATTCTTAACCCAAGGCTTCTTCTGCAGAGCTTGTATCATATGCAGCCATCATCTAACCCTGTGACTTACCTAACTTTGTCAAATAAAGTTTTTCAACTCATACTGTCAAACCTTTATATATATATTCATTAATGTAACTCTGACTCCTTCTTCACTTCACAGTTTTGCCCAATTAAAATTAGTCATAACCCTCTAATGACCATCTAATGCTCTACCTTTCACAAAAATCTAGTTTCATATTTTATTTATACTGTATATCGGTCAAAAAACATCAAAATGCAGACTACATATTCCCAGGAACAAATAAACCAAGTATTTAATGAATTCTTAAAGAGAACTAATGAGCTACTCTGCCTTACATGTAATGGTAACTTCTTCCACCATATCTAGCTATAGATTGAATTGTAAGCTTGGCCATCAAGACTTCTTTACATTTAGGAATTTGAAAAATAAAGTTCTCTCCTCTTTATGTTCTACAAGATGATAACACTTCAATAATTAAAATAGCCTAATCTATTCATCATAAAAATTATGATATGCTAAACATAATCACCTTCATAGCCAGTGGAGACTTATAAAAATAATATACAATAAGCTTTTCCAAACATTCATGATAAGACATAGTCTTACATGCTATAATTCTTTTTGTAAACTTCTTTTGAATGCATTCTAACAATGTTAAGTCATCTCTTGTGTACAGACTGAATAAATAATTATATTTAATGATGAGTCTATCATAAGTCACAAATAGTGATGTAGAATTATTTTTAATAAGCTTATTGCAGACATATACTTTCTCTTTAGAGAACATACATTCTCCTTGGAATTTAGATTTGAATTTATATACGCATCGCATCCTTGTATTCAAAGATTTCATAAACAGTGTTGTTACCCAAATTAAAACTATGTACTGATTTTAAAGTACCAAAGTACAAAACTTTACTTTGCTAAATTAATTTATAATCTGCAATTTGGTAATCAGTTATATACATCAAACACAGATACATTAGATTTCAGATAGTCATTTGTGGATGTTAAAAATGGATATATTGTAATGATATCTGCATATCTGAACATCTAGTAGGTGGTGTTATTCGGTCAAAGGGAGATAACAAAATTAAAAAAAAAATCATGGTCAAAAATAGAATCCAGAGGAACTCCAGAACAATTTTTAGAATATCTAGAAAATTTACTAAGTTAACACATTACATTTTATTTTTTAATCAGCATTCTGCTTCATTAAAAATGTATTATTACAATATGGGGATACTATTGAGGGCCTTTGATAAATTTAAACTTACCACATCTACACTGATGTCGCTATCCAAAGCTTCACTAAACTTTCATAGAATTGTACTAGATTAGTAGATGTGAAACTGTTTTTTCATGAAGCCACATTGATTCAAGTCCACTAAAAAGTCAGAACCTGTGTCTTACCACTCTTTAAATATCTAACCACATCTACCACCTCTACTATCCCAACAGAACTATGCAACATCTCCTGTTGACTTTGTTGTATTACCTCATCTATTCTCAAAAACCTATGTCTTAATATCCTTGTTAGTAGTATATAACTTTCCACAAAAACACATAAATTCCTCTGTATGTTTTCATCTTTTATTTATCCCTTGGTAATTAGGTTAGTCCCACTAGGCTAGTATCCTCTTTTAAGGGGAAACCGAGGAATATTTATAGTATTCGGGAAATTTACATGGGGCATTGGGGAACTTCCCACACTGTCTGAAACTGGTTGATGCTGTCTGAGGGCTCCTACCATAACAAGCAAGAGGCATAATGGAAGCAGCAGAATGGAAGAAGAGATAAAAGCTATCTATAGAGAGTTTGTTGGTGGAAAGAGAATTTTTAGAAAATATTTTTTGATATGGAGCTTCAGTATATAAACAGGGATTTGTGTGTAGTAGATGTTACTAATGAGCAGCATTAAACTGTCTCCTCAGAGAAAGAAGTAAGGGAGTCAGTGGAAGGGGTGCAGGTAACAGAACTAGTGTGAGCAGGGCCTGCACATGATCTTCTCTTAAAAATATTTGAGCAGGATGATCCAGGTGACACTTCTGCTGTTTCATGGGGTGAAATGGATGATCATTTTTTGGAGGTGCAGAGAGTAAAAAAAGAGCCAGATGAAATGGCAGCAGAGAAAGCAGCAGTAAACACTTATTCAGCAGTGACAGAAATTAAAAGAGGAAAGCAGAAACAAACTGAGGAGGAGTCTGATTTTGTGGCACAGATAATGGAGTAACTAAAACATATGCAGCAGTGATAGCAGGCAAGAAAGGAAAACAATAGCAATTATAAGTAAAGGTGTTTGTAAAAAGGAGAGAAGACCAGCTGTGAGAATAAGAACAGGAAATGACATTGTAATAGACAGATGTTATGTATGAGACAATTTGGCAACTGTTCTGGGTTTTAAAGCTCAACAAATTTTATATCAGGGCAAAGAATTTTTGTGACATTAACATTTCAAACTGATGGACTGATGATAACATTTCTGGAACTGTGTAACAAAGAGAGCATTTATCAATGAAACAATTATTTGTTTTCTAGTAGTAACATAAACGTTAACAAAGTGCTACTTTGTGGTTTAGAACTGAAGAACTGGAAAAATACTATGTTAAAAAATTGCATGCAAGGTCTGTGTGAAACTATTAATAATATTGTGAAAGTTCGTGATTACAGAAATGTATGGATTGAAGGGCGGAGATTGGAAATTGTTTTGAAATGTGAAAACAACACAGTGAAACACTTGCCGGGTGTTATGTTTGTGGCTGATTATAGAGGGACTTTAAGATATCCTGGCTAGTCTAAGTCATGTTCCCTTTGTGGGGACTTTTCTCATTTAATTATTGATTGTGACAAGGCACAATTTAACCAGTATGGGGAGAAAGGACATACAGCAAGAAGGTGTGTGCATCACTGCAGGTTGTCTACAAAAATAGGACACTTATAGATGGATTATCAAGAGCAAACAGTAAATAATGAAAAAGAAGGGGGAAGAGAAGAAAACATATGCAAGGAAAGACAAAAGTAAGCTGTGAGAGAGGGTGAACTAAGTGAAGAAGAAGCTGTAGAAGAAGAAAAGAATATGGAGGCGGAAAATGAGGAGAAAGAGTACATGCAGGAAGAGAGCTCAGGAGAAGAGATTGACACTAATATTGTTTGAAGTTCTAGCCAGTAACAAATCTGACTCTGAGAATAAATAATTATTTGAACATAAACCCAGGAAAAAATATTAATTTGAGGAAAGAGTAAAAATAAGAAAAGAAACATTTAAAAATATTTCCCCTAAACATAAAAAGAAGGAAAATATCAATTTTGCAGTACTTTCAATAAATGTGAAGAGTATTACTGTAAGAAGGACAGGGGTGCTGGAATGGTGTGCTAAATGTGATGTGGACGCTATTCTGTTAGAGGATGTAAGATTCCTGACAAGTGGAAAAAGACTGCCAACAGAAAATTGTGGGGTTGGAGATCTAATATGGAACTTAAGAAATGAACGCTGTTCTGAAGTAACCGTGTTGTGTAATAATACAATAAAAATACTACATGGTAAAGTTGGTAAGGATGGGAAGGTTAACTGTTGTGGATGTGAGGTGAAAAGAACATTTTTATAGAATTATAGCATTTATACACATATATAACTAGCAAGGAAAGAGAGAGTCTATTTCATCAAATATTAGACTAATGTGGTGGTTACCTTGAAAACTGTAATTCAGAGACTTTAATTGGGATTTAAGGGAAAATTTTAAAAAGAAAGGAAAATATGTTAAAAATGCACGAAGTGATAAAATGTGGTAAATTGTCTGTGGAGCAAAGGTTAATGGACTTATAGTAGGGGGTACTTGGATTTGAAACCAATTATTTTGTATTATTGGAAGGCTTAGTGACAGCAGATGATGATGATACAGTTGTGACAGGTTTTTCAGACCATTTAGTGATATTGATAGAAGTGAGGGAAGAAAGAGAGTATATTAAAATAGGCCAGGGAGCAAAAAGAAAAGAAAGAGAAATTATGGGATGAAATTGGAGAGTGGGAAGTACTGCAGTTATGGAAGGATCATATAACCATAAAGGACTTCTGTAAAAGCTGGTCTAAATGGTGGACTAAATTTAAAAGGAAATATAAAATGGCAAGATGATGTAAGAAGTGAAGAGAAATTGAACAATGGGAAAATTTATAGAAATGTATCAAAGTGTTTAAAGAATAATACAAGAGAGTATTATGATATGGAAAAAGAAATATACAAAATAAATCAAGAAAAAATAAGGCATGTGTAAGCAAAGATATTATTTACAAGGGAGAAGGTGTCTGCATATTTGGGTAAAACAGTAAAGGAGGATATTAATATATAGAGGAAATGAAAAATGTAAAAAGATCAGTAGAACTAGCACAACACATGGAAAATATGGTTACCATTTGAAATGTTGGGACTCACTAATTCGAGTCCTGAAATATGCAGACTGAATGGATAAAAGAATGGACTTAAATATATTAAGTCCAAGATGACATTTCTCAGAATATTCCCTTTTGGGGTGGTGGGGATGCTGGGGGCTTGCCACCTTACATAAAGACGTTTAAAGGAGAAGAGTGATTTTACAAGATTTCTTCTTTACTTGTGCTTTTTTTTTTTCTTGTTGGCACTCAGCATT
This sequence comes from Protopterus annectens, assembly GCF_019279795.1. NCBI lineage: Eukaryota > Metazoa > Chordata > Ceratodontiformes > Protopteridae > Protopterus > Protopterus annectens. The sequence continues at coordinate 391,591,071 of NC_056738.1, read as the reverse complement.
TCAAGTGCCAACATTTCTATAGGGAACTGGAAAAATATGTATAAGAGTAAAAAAAATGAAAATAAGAGAGAATGGAAGCAAAAATATCCAGAATGAGTTAAGGAAGACTTTGAAAAAAAATCCTCTTAGTGAACTGGTGATGTACTTAGGAAAGGAAATGCTGATTCAGTATTAGTCCCAGTTGGCATAAAGTATGAAATATATAACAAATAAATGGATTGGCAAAGACAGTATTTTGTAAAAGTACTGAATTAATGGTTGAAGGAAGGGTTTATTTATGAAAGGTTATGTAGTGGGATATTAAAACGTATATAGAAAAAAGATGAAAAGAATGAAATACAAAATGGAAACCCATCACTCTAAATAACACAAATTATTTTTTGTGTGAATACAGAGGAAAATGGGAAAGAAGGACAAGGGATATTATAGAAGAAAGTATATGTGGAATAAAAGGGTATGGATGTCAAGAATTGTTGCTGGTTGTGAGAGAAACTATGGATGATATATGTAAAAGGGAGGATGTGAAACATACTGTAGGTGATATTAGCTAGGAATTTGATAAAGAAGGACATAATGCTTTGTTTGATGTTATAGAGAAGTATGGAATAGGTAACAGAGTTAGGAGAGTGTCAGCACATCAAAATAATAGAGTAAAATATTAGTGAATGAGTAGCTGAGTAAAGAAATATGCATGAAGTGTGGTATAAGACAAGGATGCCCCATGAGTGGAATACTGTTTGCATCAGTAATATGAATACTGTAGTGAGTAAACTAGCTTATAAAATGAAACATGCTAGATATGTGATGCAGAAGGAGTAGTTTTGACATATGCAAATTATATAGTGGCAGTGGCTAAAAACAAAATATGGATGAGTGAATTTTTGGTTTGTTTGAATTTATGTTTAAAGGAAATGGAAATGACCTTGAATAAACATAAAATTAAGGGTTAGGGTGATGTGGTGAAAATTGGGGTATATATTTTTCAATGAACAAAGCATCTTTCCTAGGAATAAAATTTGGGAAAAATAATGTAGTTATGATGGAATGGGAGGGTTTGATAAAAGAAATGACAGAAATATGTCTTCTGTGAAGGACATATAGATTAGCTTCAGGAAAAAAGGCTTATCTAAAAAATGCTATATCATGGGGAAATAACATATATGTCAAATGCTTATATGATCCCAGAAAAATATGAAAAGGAAATTATGCAGTTGGTGCTTTCTTTTATATGGGGTTCAAGATTAAACCCAGAGAAAATAGGTGTGCTGTACATGAGTAAAGATGAAGTGGGATCGGGGATGCTAAGCCAATTGTTTATTCTGCTTCTTTAAACTTGTATAGAGTATTAAAGTGGGTAAAGGAAGAGAATGAGAATGTTTAACTATAAGTACAAAATGTTCTGACAGATGAGAATAAGAAAAAGAGAAAAATAATATGTAATTAATAAATTCAAAACTATGAAGTAAAATGCCATCAGAAATAAAAATTGGTGATATAGAGAGAGGTAGAAGGTTATGGTGTAATGATTTGATGAAACAATATTTTTATGTAAATCTATGGGAACATGTACCAGAAAAAATGATTAAAGTACCAAGATAGTAGATTATCAGGATTTCCTATGGAGACTGCTAATAAACAAATTACCAGTAAAGGGGACTATGCCACATAAAAAGAAACTTGAAAGAGTGTGTTTATTTTGTGGGGAGGAAGAGGCAGCAGAGCATGTTTTTTTTGAAATGTAAAATAGTGGTGCAATTCTGGAAAAAGTTGTGTGAAGACATTTTTTGAGAATATTAATGAAATAAACAATATAGATATGAATATGATTATGTGTGGATGTTATTATGCATGGATACTATAAATATAAGAAGAAATAATATTTGAGAATGGTAGATAAGAACTTAATTTATGTAGCAAAGGTTATTTGGAATGAAAGACAGAAATTTTGTTTAATAGAAAATATATTTGTCAGGTATATTCTGAAAAATTAGAATATGTGCCAGATTCATGAATGCCTACAATAACTGCTAAATGTACACAATCTGTATTCAAGAACATCTCTACCACAATTTTTTTGCTCTCTCTTTACTCTATTCTATTAACTTAAACTAAGTATAAATGTAGTTTACACATTGTGGTAACCTTTATGAATGTTCCTGAATATTTGATATTGTAAGAAAATTAGTAGAAAAACTAAAATTAGGAGGAAGAACGTGGGAGTTATTCTTGTGTTGTCTATTCACTCAGAATGGTGTACACTTAGTGTACACTTGGTGTAGGCATTAATAAATCCAGTTCTCTAGTTGTGGAAGAAGGAGTGGGGGGTCTATCATAGAAAAATAACAATGAGGACCTTATAAGAAAAATGATAAATAGTAAACTCTTTTCATTAGGTGCTGTGGGATCTTTTACATCCACCTGAGCTACCATCAACTGAAGTGGATGGGATTTCGGTTTAATGTCTCTTCTGAAGGGTGACACACTAAGAGGTGCAATCCCCCTATTCTGCACTGCACTGTTAGCTACCAATCTACTTGGTGTGGGAATAGAACCCACAGCCTTCACCACAAATGCAAATCCACTACCTGTTGCACTAGATATACTGTTACTTCTTCAATTGTCTTATCCCAAAGTTTTCTTCTTTTGATCTTTTAGCTTCCAGAATAACAATTGGTACAGCGGTAGTGTTGTTGCCTCACAGCAAGTGGTTCTCCTGTTCGATTCTTGTCTGGAGTGCCTTCTGTGTGGAGTCTGCATGTCCTCCCCATGGTCGAGTGGCCTCCGAAATACATGTGTGAATGGGCATGCCTTCACTGAAGGTTGGGTGTCGGGCTAGCAACTCGGCGCCATCAAAATCTACTGCCAATCATTAGCGGACTGGAGTTCCGCTGTGGCAACCCCTAACCGGGAAAAGATGAAAAGATAAACTAAGCTTCCAGAATAACAATTACACATCCACAATCAATTATTGATACAATTAGAAAAATTACTTTTGAAGATAATGAAACTATGTTTTTTACTTTAGCTATCAAATCTTTGTTTACTGGTATTCATTTTCCTGATGGTATAGAATTTGTTAGGATTATTTTACTACAGTTTCTGAACATTCCAAAATGTTTATCCTTATTACAGCTGCTATAAGAAATCTTTTTTTTTTCATTTTTAACTTTTAGTATGTGTAACAAGTACATGGAGTGGACATAAGGTCCACTGTGGCTCCTTTTTTTTTCCAAATTGGTTTTAAGATTGTGGGATTACAATTGTTTTGTCCAAAGTCCAAGTAGTTGTTTCTAGAGTAGTACTTTATCTAAGGTTTGTTGGCAATCTGTTTTTCATCTGGTGAGGTACTATAGAAGAATGCAACTCTTTCATTAAAGAATTAAATGAAACCACTACCTTCTTGAAATTCTTGACAGTTGCTATTGGATTAATGGTAAGTAAAATCATTTAGAAGTAAAATTTATCAGGACATGTTTGTTAATAGTTATCTCCATCATAAGAGCAATCATTCAAGATTTATGAAAAGTAACATCACCAGAAAACAGATGATTTAAGCCTCCAGGCTCAGTACAGGTGATGACAATTAAAATGTATTATAGTTGACCCAGCAGGGGGTTATAATACAAATATTTTACTCAAGACTAGTACTGACATCATTGCTTTGAGGACAGAACAATATGCATAATACTTTTCAAGGGGTTAAATTCTGGTCAGTTTGTTAAAAAACAGAATATTTACCTCACTTTTTTTCTTTGAACATATCTTTAGACAGGGAAAGAATTATGAATGCTATTATGAAAAACTGGAATGTATTAAAAGGCAATTCTGAATTAATTAAAGTTGTAGGGGTTCATACCAAGTTTGTTTATGGGAAAGGATGTAATCTTAAAAATATGTTACATCAATATATCACCAAGTTACATCTACCTATAACAAACAAATCTTGGGGAACATATAAGTGTGGTTAATGTAAAGCATGTAAACACATTGCATAAGATTCTTTTACATCATTCAACACATGGACAGAACTATACCTATTAACAGTCACTACAGCTGTAACTTCATTGGAGTGATATACATTGTTATATGCAATGGATGTGACTGTTTCTATATTGGTATGATTACACAGAGATTATCCAGTAGAATAAAGGAACATCTATATGGTATAAAAACGTGCCAACAATAATTACTTATATGTAATAAACCATGAACTTTGCGACTACAGAGGAAGGAACTACAAGAACACACCTGAGACCAAAGAAACTAAGTGGCACATATGTTTAAATGCAGATACATTTCCTGGTATTAATGATACAGTTAATATAAAATGTTTTTGAAAGAGAAATTGTTGATAAATAAAGAAATTAAGCAAATATATTTACACAGAATGTTATTCATGAATTACAAATGCATTGTATTTATTTTTCACTTACATTTTTTCTTGGCTTTTATGTATGTATCATTTTAAGGTATAGTCATGTGGTTATCATGTGATGAGTTACAGTTCATATGATGTGTAATTGCTTATGTGTTTCTTCTGAAGAAATCCTGTGGATGTTGTAGGATGAAAGCACTAAATTAAATTAATTTTGTTAGTGAATGTTTACTTTTTTCTTGTTTTGTTTTTTTTTACACTGGCCCTGGGAGTGTGTTTTTGGTTGTTGGATTTATTTATTTATTTACAGCTTTCTCAGAATTGGCCAGAAAAAAAATCCAGCACATGTGGAAGATGTCCAGTACATCATCCTGTCTGACCACCCTAGAGGTATACTTGTTATTGATGCATATTGAGGCACTTCCTCCTTTAGCCCTTGTCTGTGCAGTTAATTATCTAAAAGGTGTGGAAAGCACTGAAACCTTGCATTACAGGGGTACTCTCTGCTACTTTAAACTATGTCTCAGAACCTGCACAGATGTCTATATTCTTGAGAGTGAGGAAGGCTTGGAGAGAGTATAGTTTTTGTCTAGGCTCCTGGCATTGAACAGTAACACCACAATGCTCATTTGAGTTGATTTTACAATGTTGGCAGGTTTTTCAATTTGGCATTGCCAAAAAAAGGCACTATGAGGGTAGATAACGTTTTATCCAGTATTGGAAATCTTAGAGGGGAGAGGTGCAGACCATCCTTGGCAAATCAACATGTTGTTAGCTATGTCCTCCCAAGCTGACAAATATTGGATCACCTTACAATGACACCAGAACGATAACTATTTGTTGAAATCAGTCATTGTTTGCTCATATTGTGGCATCATCCTCAGTGAAGGTAATATGCTGCTCAGTGCTAGGCTCATACCAGACTGAGACACATAGTCTGAAAGCTCTGTAATGTCTCTCTTATATAGTCCAGGGAGGTACATCTCAGGTCATTTACAACTACATGGACTATGATGGAATGATACTCGTACCTGTGGTGTAATGACTTGAGTGTGTAAGTGATTTGGTGATCTAGGCTTCAGATAAGCCACTAACAGTTGTCTTCTGCTTGTTCAGGCTGGTTAGAGGGGCATCAGTATATCTTAAAATGGAGTCCCCTATGACTAGAGTCCAGGGAAGTGTGTTTGCTTGCCTTAGAGGATTAGTGTTTGGGCTCCACTAAGAATGACAGTATGTGTGATGTTAGGTGCTGTTTTTTTGGGTGTCTTTGAGCTCGCTGAGGCATGGCATTGACAATGGGTGGTCTTGGTGATCTTTGTTCTTTAGGAAGATTGCTTTTAAGTGCCTCAAAATATGTTAGTCTATGTGTGTGTTGTTTAAAATGTGAGGTTGGTATTGTGAGCCTGGGTTCGACAACCTGATGTGCACTTGTATGTGAGAGTTTAGCCTCCAGTGTCATTGTGTAAATACACATCTCACATACTGAGTCTGCTTCTTTAAGGATTAAGTGGTTGCCGATAAACATGACACAATTGCAACATTGTCTCAAGATGTCCATATCCACCATGTTGGCTACAGAGAAGTTAAGAAATGACATATCCATACTGTCCAGTCCTTTGTTTTGTGAGATGCAAGGGGGTGGTATATTGGGGTTAAAATGCTATTAAGGTTAGTTTATTGGAGCAGCTTATGCTAAACAGAGCTAAATTGTACTAACTTTATTACTTACACAATACTGAATTCAACTAAATCTGTAGGTATTGCTAGTTGCTCCCAACTAGCTGCTCTAAGCTTTTTGGTGTATAAGATATTTTTCACTATATTGCTGCTTTACATGGTCCAATTTTAAGAACCATTCTTTTAGGTTTTTGCTACTATACAGGGCACTACTAACCCATGCAAACATCCAAAAATTATAGCTAAGCAGAAGAAGCAGAAACTGACTAAAGAGTCCTCAGACCAACAAATGACTACGGTATGTGTCCTTTTGTGTATTTCACAGCTCAGACAGACAAGGCAAATGCCTCCTGCCACAAGATGAGTAAACCTAGTCCTCCTAATGTAAAAGCTATATTCTCTTGTTGTAACAATACTTTGAATCTTTAAAATAAAATAAAATAAATAAGTGATCCACAACTACAGTCCTACCACAAACCATTTGAACAACTAGCTGGAAATCCCTTGCTGAAGGCAATTTCAAGACAGTCATTCAGCAGTAACAGTGAAAGGAAGAACATTAAAAAAATCAGAGAATTGCACACATAAAAGCAGGAAACAGTAGCAATCATTCAAAATAACTTAAAAGTGTGATTTAGCAATCAAAGGTACTTAACATTGTCTGGATGGCACTGGATGCAAGTAAAAAACATCTGATATGCAGTCTACTATGCCAAACTTTTCTGAACTCCTTGGAAATAAGCAGAAGACAATATATAGTAAAGGAGGTTTACTTAAGAGTAATACTGGTTTACTGGGTGGGCACTCAGTATCATGGAACTATGGAAAACAATGGGTGGGAATGGTACATAAATAGCTTGTACAACAGTCAATAGCCATAAAGGAAGGGCAGGACTTTGGATATCAGATTATCATAAGGGGTGGAGGCCAGATACACAGCTTTATTATAAAACAACAACAGCAAAAGGGTAGGAGGATTAAGAAGTAGAAGCAGGCTAGCTAGAGAGTCATACAATTAAATAAATGCAATATCGGAGCTCTTTCAGAAATGTTAACTTAATGTGTTAGTGGGTGATAGGGCAGACTTAGAATGTGACTTTAAGCAGATAAACGATAAACAGAATATAAATGCAATAAAGCACAAACTGGAGCAGAGAGAACTCTCTCACTATTGATCTTTGACTACAGTTTAAGGCACAAGACTATACCTAAATTTACCATTAACACTGTTTATGGAAAAAATGCAGAAATAAATGATTAAGGCTCAAAATCTGGCAGGAGTACACAGTTCTGCCACAACAGTTAATTAAACTACAAGGCTATGAGCCAGCAGGGTTTAAGATATAAACAGATAGCTTTTACAAATAATTCTACTTGTGGAAATAGAAGTGCAGAATAACATAGAAACACAGTCTTCCCAAAACTGATAATTAAAATACAAGACTAAGGTCATAGAACAATCTAAAAAATGCAAACTAATGGAACAGTGTAGAACAATACAAAGTAATATTACCATACAGGTCACTAAGAACAACTCAGATATTCAAGTAGAACTGAAATAATTCAAATTATTTAATTCTCTTTCCTCTTTTGTGAAATGCTAGTTACTCAGAGTTTCAAACCTCTCTAAGTCTTGGTTAAAATACATTGGGTAGGAATAACTCTGTGCTGGAAATAGGAGGATAGCTAGAGAGCAATCTAATCAAATAAAGGCAATATTGGAGCCATTTCAGAAACTTTAGCCTAATGTGTTAGTGGGGAATGGAGCAGACACAGAATGTAACTTTAAACAGGTAAACTATAAGAAGAATATAAAAGCACTGAAGCACAATCTGGAGCAGAGACAATTCTTCACTATTGACCTTTTACTACAGTATAAGGCACCAGATTATGTAGAGATTTACCAGTAACACTGTTTGTGGAAAAAAATTCAATAATAAATGACTAAGGCTCAAAATCTGGAAGGAGTACAGGGTTCTGCCACAACTGTGAATACAATTAAAAAAGAGTATGGAGTAGCAGGTTAAAAATACAAATGGATAGCTTTTACAATTAATTTTTCTTGTGAAACTAGAATTGAAGAATAGTGCAAAAACACAATCTTCCGAAAGCTGCTAAAGTATGACACTAAGCTCCTAGAACAAACTAAAAAATGCAAATAGATGTAACAGAGCAGAAAAGTACAAAGAAGTCTTATCACACAGGTCACCAAGTGTGACTCAAATCTTTAAGCAGAATTGAAATACTTTTTTTGAAAAGCTAGTTACTCACAGTTCTGCACCATTCCAAGTCTTAGAAAAAAAACACTGGGTGGGCATAGCTCTGTGCTGGAAATTGCAAGCCAGATAGGGAGCGATCCAATCAAATAAAGACAATGTTGGAGCTCTATCAGAAATTTTAGTTTAATGTGTTAGCGTGGGGGGGGGCAGATAAAGAATGCAACTTTAAGCAGGTAAAATATAAGTAGAATATAAAAACACTGAAGCACAAAATGGAGCAGAGATCTTGTACTATAATTTAAGGCACCAGAGTATGCAGAAATTTACAAGTAAAACTGTTTATGGAAAAATGCAATAATAAATGACTAAGCCTCAAAATCTGGCAGGAGTACACAGTTCTGCCACAGCAGTGAATTAATCTAGATGACTATGGGCCAGCAGATTTTAAAATACAAATGGATAGCTTCTACAATTAATTCTACTTGTGGAAAAAGAAGTGCAGAATAATGCAGAAACACAATCTTCCAATAACTGCTAATTTACAAGACTAAGGTCCCAGAACAATCTAAAAAACAAATATATGCAGCAGAGCAGAAATGTACAAAGTAGTATTATCAAATGGGTCATTAAGTGCAACTAAAATATTTAAGCAGAATTAAAATAATTTAATTTTCTTTCTTATTTTTCTTTTTTTTGAAAAGATGGTGACAGTTCCACACCTCTCCAAGTCTTGGATAAAAGAAATGAAAAACATACTATCAAAAGAAATGGAAAACAAGTTATCAAACAATGATGAATATAAAGCTTTACAGCCTTTTGATGTATAAGAATGTTACAAATACATTGATTAAATTCTATGTGACTTATTAGATCAAGGTTCCACTGAACCTTCAATTTATCAGTTTATGCAAGTTGAAACTTCTAATCATGGGACACTTGTTTGGAATAACCAATGTGCAAAAAACATTGTTTCCTCTCCCATTCAAGCCTATTGTTTCAGCAGGGTGAAGGATTACTGAGGAGTTTCAATATACTTTGACACAATCTTGAGCCAAGTAGCCAAGAAGCTGGATAGTTACATCAAGGACTCATGGGATTTTCTTGATAAGATTAGACAATATACTTTATTTAGCAGTACTCCTATTTCTGATGGCATATAATTTGTTAGGATGTACCTTACTGCATTTTCTGAACATTCCAAAATGCTTTTTAACACTGTGTGTACTTTGAGAAAAGCAACCAGGTACTCTCACCACGAAACTGTGTAGGCAGGCAGTAAGTCCAAAACGAACTGAAGCTCACTAAAAGTGTAGCGACAATGCAATGAAGAAGCTGGTTCAATAAGCAATAAATCTCAATTTGCAGTAAACCAAAAAAGTCATTAAATCAGGAACCATAAATCCACTTGGTAGAATAACGAGAGATCCAATGTATAGGAACGCTTCTTCAGACAGTACAATTAAAACTCAAGCCATCTATTTATACTAATGGATCTAAAAAAGGCGCCAAAATAAAACAATCAACTCAGACAATCTATCAATAAAGGATTAGTACACAATTAAAACTTGAAAAGTTTTTTCAAAATATTACATTCATTTTAAGTGAAACCTAAATACATCAATGATGCTGAAATGTTCATGTAATGACCACTGGTCAATGTGCATTTTGGATTGTTTAAAATCTTTGAATTAATGTTAACGACAAGTGTTTTCATGAGCATTGAAAGTAGAATTAAGCTAAATAAAGCTAAATAAAGATGGAATAAAGTAAATTACCTGATGTAAAACATTTAAAACATTCAAAATATTTAAGTTATTTAAATATTTAAAAATATTAGGAAATATATGTGATTACATAGCATAATCTGTGGCAGTAATTTAAACATGGAACTTACTGTATATAAAGTGTAGTGTATTATATTACAGATTATTCTGTTGTAGGGTATACAACAATATGTAAATAAATAAATAATATATTTCTATAATAAGTTAGTCTTAATTTATTCATAAATATAGCTGTTTAAACACGATCAGTGGTCAAAAGAATTTATGAATAAAAAGTAAATAAATAAATAAATAAATAAATAAATAACTGTTAAAAACATTTAGCCTAATATTAGAACCTAGATGAAATCAATATTAGATGTTGAACAATGAATCGGTAATTATGTAATATTTTAAAAACATATGAATATAAATAAATTACATCATATGGTTAAAAATGAATGATATAAAAATACATATATATAATGTAAAAATGTGTAAATATGAATATATAAATGTATATAGATTACTGGCATAGATAAAATAAATAAATAAATAAATAAATGAATGAATAAATTAATGAATGATGGTTTGGAAATATTTGAGAGAATGTGTTATGTGTGGTACTGGAAGGTAACAAGTAGATTAAGTATAAATATGATACCTTACATAGTTGGATGAATAAAATTTTATATACATATTTAAAACATATTTAAAACCAGATGGGTACACCTTGTGAAAAACCTTTATATGTAAAAATACATTTATATTGGTTAATAAGTTTGTAATAAAGTGCATGGTAAAGAAAACAAGAAAGACAGAATACTTATAACAGTAATGATAGATCTGAAATACACTCCATTAATAAAGCTACATGTAGAAAGTTTTATCTGGATTCCAGAACTGGTTTAATAGAGACTTGGTTATTAATACCAGGAGGGATATGAGCAGCCAGTCTTAATATCCATTTTAACTCCTTGTTTCTTAGGAGTAATGAGCTATCCAATTTCTAGTACCTTAAATTCAAAACTATGATGGGGCTGTTCCAAAAGGTGCTTAGCTTAAGTTCATTCTTCTTCTGAATGTCATAAAGATGACCATAAATTCTGTCTTTCAGGCATCTTTTAGTAAGACCAATATAAAACGCTGTACAATTTTTGCATGTAGCCAAATAAATAAGGTTCTTGGTGCAGCAGTTGGCATAGAACCTGGGGTGAAAATTATAATTCAGAGTAGGGTGTTTATAATCTGTTTCTTTTGAAATGTAGCTGCACCTCCTACAATTATAGCAAGGGAATGTACCTTTCTTATTAATAAATAGTGAACTCAATTCATCGCTACTAGCTTTGTCATTACATAGTAGCTGTTTTAAATTCGGGCTATTATTGAACATGAATTGTGGTTTGTTCCCTATTGATTGTTTAACAAAGGGATCTACCATAAGTAATTTCCAATTATTGTAAAAAACTTTCTTGATGTCATTACTGATGCTAGAAAAATTCAGGACTATGGGTACATAGTCCTTACATCTTGTAAAGTATCTGCTGTTGGTGGTAGTTATATTCTGGTTACTGGTTAGTGTGGTTCTAATAACACTATTTCTAGTTTTTGTAACTAGATCTGGATCATAGCCTCTCTCCCTAAATAATAATTCTAGGTTGTCCGCTTCTAGTTGTAATAGGTGTGGATCTTTACAAAGTCTTTTTAATCTAATAAATTGGCTTTTAAGGATGCCAGGAAAAACATACCTGGGGTGCATGCTGTCAAAAGATAAAAGTGTATTCCTCCATGTTGGTTTTCTGTAGATGGTCGAGGTTATAGTACCATCATCATTAATATTTAATGTGACATCTAAGAAGTTAATGGATTTGTTGGAGCATTCCATGGTAAAAAAAGTGGAAGTGCTCTCAAGGTAGTTCCACATTTGTATAAAGTCTGACTCAGTACCTTTCCATATAATAAAAATATCATCCACAAAACGTTTGTAAGTAATTATCTGGGTGAACAGGGTGGGTGAACAGGTGAAAGTTGGAATAGGTGTTTATTTCTGCAGATAGTACTCATTTAAAAACATGAAAACATTATTATTTAATATAACATCCAATAGTTGGCATATAAGTAGCTGTTTGTCATTAGAAAAAGAATTATATAACAATAATATGTCTCTTATAGCCTCAATACCCAAATCGTTGGGAATTGAAAGTAATCAAAATATAGTTATTATGTTGGATATCCAGTTGTATTTCTGACAAACATGCCAATAGATGATATGTATCTTTTAAAATAGTATCAAAGGAGTCAACCACAGGTCTAAGTAAAGACTAATGGGATGGGAAAGGTATTCTTGTGGATTTAAGTCCTTTGATAATAGGTATGGTGGGATGGTCTCTTCATTGATCTGCCTGCATAAAGCAAGTCATAGAATGTATAATGATAGTCTTCACTTTACACAATTCTACTTTAATGTAAGTCATTTCATCAGTAAGCATTAAGCACATGTTAGTATTATAATCAGCCCTATATGTACCACAAATACCTCCTCCCTTGTCGGCAGGTTTAATAGAGATTTTATCAATTTGTTTTAGGTGTTTCAAAGAATTAAATTCATCTAGGTTTAGATTAAAATAGGTAGGTTTCACTTTAGTAGAAAATAATTCATAAAAATCTTGCTCACATATCAGTAGATGTAAAATCAGGTTTATCTTTAAAGAAAACTTTTACAAAACATTCTTAAAGTGATTAAAACATTGGTCAGTGTATCAGAACAGGCTGGAATAAAATTCAAACCACGATTTAAAAGAGAAATGTCAGCATCAGAGAGACTGTAGTCAGAATAATTATACAATAGACCAGTCACTTTTAGACTGGAAGCTTCCACAGATAGCTTCCTTTTCTGTTCTGAAACCTTTGTTTCACTGGGTATGGTAAAAAGTTTTTTGACGAGGAACCCAAAGGAGCTACAACACTAGGATCCTTTGGTCTGGCTCCTGGGTTAGTAACAGTTTTAACAAAGCTAGTTGGTGTCAAATTAGGAACCAAAACACTAGTGTTAGCTCCATGCAAGATAGCATTTGTCGGCAACAAAGTATCATTGACATTACTTAAGTATCTTCTGCAGAAATAGAATGTTGAATGTTTTGCCATAAGAACCATCATTATCATTGTGTGTAACATTATTGCTTCTAGGCCAAACAAATACCTGTCTTAATTTAAAGTCCTGGAAGTCTTTGTAGTTTACGATTTTGTTGCCTTCAGTCTCCAAGTTCTTTAAAATTGGCATCTACCTTATCTCTTAGCTCTATTTCTAAAGGAGAAAAGTAATCAAGAAGAAGTCTAATGTACCTGTGTCCGAGATCTATGTTCAGATCCTGCCATTTTTGAGGAGTTCTGTCTAAATGTTGCCTTTGCCAGGCATATCTTTGTAGTTTATACATATCATCCTCTAGAGCTTTAGATACAAGGTTGAAGTCGGCTATGTTGAAACCTTCTGTATTCGGTCAATAAAGGGTTAGCAGTATAATCAAGTTCAATGTCAACAATATCCATAAAATAAAGTGTACAGAAGTAATATTCAAAAGAAATGAGAAAAGCAACCAGGTACTCAAACTGTGTAGGCAGGCAGAATTTGCAGTAAACCAAAAAGTCATTAAATCAGGAACCATAAATCCACTTGGTAGAATATCCAATGTATAGGAACAAAACGTTTATTGTGGGCGCTTTCGCGTGGTCACCACCACGCTTCTTCAGACAGTACAATTAAAACTCAAGCCATCTATTTATACTAATGGATCTAAAAAGCAAAATAAAACAATCAACTCAGACAATCTATCAATAAAGGATTAGTACACAATTAAAACTTGAAAAGTTTTTTCAAAATATTACATTCATTTTAAGAGAAACCTAAATACATCAATGATGCTGAAATGTTCATGTAATGACCACTGGTCAATGTGCATTTTGGATTGTTTAAAATCTTTGAATTAATGTTAACGACAAGTGTTTTCATGAGCATTGAAAGTAGAATTAAGCTAAATAAAGCTAAATAAAGATGGAATAAAGTAAATTACCTGATGTAAAAGGGGTAGCACATTTAAAAATTTAAATATTTAAAAAAACATGGAACTTACTGTATATAAAGTGTAGTGTATTATATTACAGATTATTCTGTTGTAGGGTATACAACAATATGTAAATAAATAAATAATATATTTCTATAATAAGTTAGTCTTAATTTATTCATAAATATAGCTGTTTAAACACGATCAGTGGTCAAAAGTAAATAAATAAATAAATAAATAAATAAATAACTGTTAAAAACATTTAGCCTAATATTAGAACCTAGATGAAATCAATATTAGATGTTGAACAATGAATCGGTAATTATGTAATATTTTAAAAACATATGAATATAAATAAATTACATCATATGGTTAAAAATGAATGATATAAAATATTACTGTGCGTACTTTATCAGAGTTACTATTATAAAACATTTTTTAAATGTTTAAGTATTGTCAATAAGTACATGGAGTAGCTATGAAGGTCACTGCAGCTCCTTCTTTTTCCAACCTGGTTTTAATATAGTGGGCTTAACAATTTTTTTTTATCCAAGACCATTTTTTTTCTAGAGTAACACTTTATTTAAGGTTTGTTGATTATCTGTTTTTAGTCTGGTGAGGTACTATGAAAGAATGTAACTCTTTTATGAAAGAGTTATATCAAACCACTACCTTATGCAATTCTTGATAAGTACTATTAGAGTAAGGATCAGCTTTGTGGATGTAAGCATACATTCTCTTACAAAAATCATTTAGTTGTAAAATGTATAGAAAGGACACCATTGTTAATAGTTATGCACATCATGAGAGTTGTTACATAGGATTTATGAAACGTTAACATCCTCAGTGGTAGAAGATTCATTCCTCCAGGCTTACTGTATACGATGTCAATTTTGAAAAGAAAATGGCATTATAGTTGCCATGTTTACCAGCAGGGGGTATAATACAGTAGAGAGTCTATTATCTGAATTAATTGAGACCAAGGATAGTTTGGATAATCAAACTGTTTGGATAATCAACCATACATTGAACTGTATAAAAAATAATCTAAAATCTTGTTTTTTCTGAACTCAGGGAATTCACTTTTCAACCATTCATCAAGTCCAGTGGACAATAAAGAATACTTTTCATGGTTTACTATCAAAATAGCAAATGGATATGCTCTGTAAATGGAAAACTCTAAATATGAATGCTCGAGTTTCTGTTTTGCTGAACATCTCCATGTTCGAAAGTTCATGTCAGTAAAAGCACTGTGCATTTGCTGATATGAACTCAAAGTACTATACAGAGATTGCAGTACAGTGCGGTTTGGGTTATCAGTGGGTGTGGGGGGTGCAGAAGGGCTTGTCCCCCCCTGCAAAAACATGATGTGAGGTGTAGGACTGTAGTTTACCTGCACTCCTATAATGACATCATGTGATCTGTTCGATGATAATGTCGAATCTGCTGCACTCATTCAGCAGATTCAAAATTGTTATCTGTTGAATGCTTTTTGATTCACTATTATTTCTCAGTGTTCTGACCGGGATTTATTTTGTCCCAAGGCATTTTGATAGTAAACCGTTTTTCACACATAAGTGGGCTACAAGTTCAAAAAACATGCACAAGCTAATATGTATAATGTTTACATATTCGGACTTTATGATTTTCCTACCCAAAAACTTCGGAAGGCTGGGCTTGGAAAATTGACATTTTGGATAATTGACGTTCAGATAATCAACTCTGTACTGTATAGATATTTTATTCAAGACTGCTACTAATATCATTGTTTTGTGGTTAGAACGTTAACCTTTGCAAGGAGTTAAATTCTGGAAATTTTAAAAATGTGGGTGTACATTTGGGATGCATAGGTTCTTATAGGTTGGCTTACTTGTCTTAGGCTGCTTGTATTTATGTTTGAGTGCAAATCTTAGCTTTCATCAAGAAGCAAGAACATGATGGATTTTGAGGAATTTTAGGGACTCTGATCTACCAAGGATGTTGATAAACTAGTTATGGCACATTAGGAGTGCAAAGATAGAATATATACACAGCACTAGATACATGCTTATGTCACACTATTTATATTTATTTGGTGAGTGTGTTTGTATGTGTGAGTATGTGTTGATATCTTTATATATCTATATATATCCATATATATATATATATATATATATATATATATATATATATATATATATCTCTCAATATATATATATATATATATATATATATATATATATATATATATATATATATATATATATATATATATATATATATATATATATATATGTGTGTGTGTGTGTGTGTATAAATATGTTTTTTTTATATATACTTCATTTCTTTGGTCAGACATTCAAAATATTGAATTTGCTGGCTACTGACTTATGAGATCAAAATCACACACATACACACACACACACACACACACACACACACACACACACACACACACACACACACACACACACACACATACACACACACACACACATACACACACATATCGCAATAACCTGTAGTTTCATTATCCATCTCAAAACATGCATTTTCAATCGATCCATCATGCAGATCCTCTTCTAAAGCTGTTGAAAGCCAACAGTTGTGACCCCCTCTGTCAAAACTAGAGTGCTTGCTTTACACAAGCACTTTGGCAAAACCACAGTTTTACCAAACTTGGATTGGAAGAAATAAAAAGCAAAACTGAAAGAATATTTAAATTTTGCATTTTTTCAAAACAGTAGCACAGATTTAGTACTAGAAGAAGTGCTTCAACAGGTATGTATATAAACATAGTTTCGTGACTGAAACCTCATGTAATCAACTTGTCATTCATTCATCTGAAATTTCACTTTGTCAGTTATGCAGAAAATTGTTCATATATTAAAAGAACTATATTTTTACAACTATACCTTCCTGCACCCTTCCAATGTGGAGACTCTTCCTTTGTGTCCCAGTACTGTATCTATATTAACAAGAAGACTGTACTGCCTTGAAGCTGTGTGAAAATGTAAATTTAGTGGCTAAGCAAATATTCACTTTACTCCAAAGTACTGCGACCTTAGTCCACTCACAGAAGGACAAGCCTTTAAATTATTGATGCATGTTTATAATTTTCTTGGTATGTCTTATTAAATACACACGTTGCTTCAACCAAATGGACAGTGGACTACATGAAAGGATGGACTCATGAAGTCCTACACTAAGTGTACAATAAATGTATACCATTCTGAGTGAATCGACCTAACAAGCATAATTCCCAGCTTCTTCTTCCTGATATTTCTTGGAACCTTAAATATCTTGAGGGATTCGTAAAGGTTACCTCAATGTGTAGACTATGTCTAAAGTTAATCTAATCTTTCTGAGTGAACAGACAGCACACAAAATGTGATAGGGATGTTCTTGAATGCAGACTGTGTATACTTAGTGTAGGCATTCATGAATCCAGCCTCTCTGAGCTTTCAAACTTTTGTGTTTTTTGCCATATTTCTTCTCATTCATTTTTTCAGTGTATATAACAAAGTAAAAAAGTAAATAGTTCACCAGCTAGCCAAGATATAAAAACTAGTTAACTGAGAATAAAAGAATCAAAGTAGATAATTTGCAATATTTAAAATAGAAAGTAACAAGTTTATCAAGTATAATTGAGTATAACCAGTCCCAACCTGTAATAAGACCATGATAACTCAAGGTGAACTTCTTCCTAATGCTTCAGTCATGTTTTTTCCTTGAGAATTTGAGCAGCTTCTTTGCATTAAAATATTTGGTCATAAAAAAAGATTTTTTTGCTGATGAAATCTCTTATATTAGTGTATTGTCACATTTAACAAAACTTCATTAAAGCAAATAGTACTATAAACATTAATGTATTATCTTTACTTGTAAAGTTTAACTCAAGATTTAAGATGCATTTCTGCCAGGACAAGTCGTGTGTTATAATATTGAAATGCTAGTTTCTCATTAACACATGGCCACAGTTCCTTCAGATGTAGAGAGAGACACATACATGCAAAATATATACATTTGAATTACTGCATACTGAACAGGTAGGAAGGAACCCTGCATGAAAATAAACTTTTAGTATGAGTTGCATAAGCATTAAATAAATCAGAAATTGTGCATGAAACTAATTTAAAGGGAAGAAAAACTGAGCATTTTCCTCAAGTCTAAGTATTCTTTGTCATTCTTTAGTGAAAATCCTCATCAGGTCAAAAACAATGAGTGGAAACCCTGTTTTTTTTTGTTAATTTTAAATTTTATATAAGTATGCATGTAGAATCATCTGGTTCCAGAGAGAGTGTTTTCTATTTTAAGTATAAGAGAAGTGCAAACATTTCACAACCAAATTGCCAATAACTAAACAAAGATTTTTTAAAGTCATCCAGCAGATAGGTTTATAGGTGTAGATTAAAGCATGTGTTGTGACTTGAAAAAGCATTTCAAAGTGAAGGCACATGTGTATAAATAGAGAGCACGTGCAACTAGCAGTGCCATTTTGAGTGAACACCCAGTGTGTTAAAATGTATGAGGGCAGTAGTCAGTTTATTTATAAGTTATTTAAGTTTAAGTTACTAAGTCTCAATCCTGATGTATTTGTATGTAATAAAGCTGCTTGAACCGAACCCAAAACTTTTCGTCTGTTTTATCCTGACCGGACGAAGAGACATGGTGTCAGAAGTGGGATGCCTGAACAACACAGTGTTATAGGTGGCGTGCCTGAATAACATAGTGTCGAAACTGGTATGTCTGAACAACAAGAAGTCAGAAAGAAGCCAGAAGTCAAGCCATGAGGTGCAGTTAGAAATGGAGATATACAGGGGAATGACTCATGTAACCTGCTCAAATGATTGAAAAAGGTCAGAAACAAATTTCAGGTAATTAAAACTTGTGTAAATGATTTATTTTGTAAAGAAAATTATATGAAGCATTTATAAAGCACAAAATGCATTATTAATCAAATGAAAAGCACAAAATGCTTTATTGATTAAATGAAATGTTTGAAAACACAATATCTGATAGCATTATTCAAAATACTTATGAGAGTGTTCAGAATTACTTCTGATTTGTATAACAAGCATGTTAAAAGTAAAACGAGCGCAAGAAAAGTATAATGAGCATAATAAAAATCAAACAGGCATAACAAGTACAATAGAAGGACAAAATGAGTATGGAAAAGCAAAGCAACTGCATTTTTAGTAAATGACCACATGTTTTGATATGAGCTACTAGTTTGCATTTACTAAAGCTATTCAGAGTATAGCTAGAGTTGTTTGAAGTATCTCAGAGTGTGCAAAGTGTTTGCAGTCTATGCTTTTTTACAGTACAATTATTTTGGAGAGTTTACTATGTGCAAAGTACTGTTATTTCACAAAGTGCAGTCAAAGTACAGTCATTTTGAGAAGTTTCTTGTGCTGTATACAGTTCATTTTCAAAGCTCAGTCATTTTAAAGTGTTTCTTACACTGTACAAATTTATTTCAAGAACAGTCATGTCAAGAATTTTCTTGTTGTACAGTTCATTTGCAAAGTGCAGTCATTTCAAAGTGTTTCTTACACTGGTAAGAGTGGTTTTGCAATGTGCAGTGATTTCAAAGTGTTCTTGTGTTATGAAACTTATTTTGCAAAGTGCAGTTATTTCAAAGAGTCTATTGTGCTATTGAGCATAAATACAAGTTTCTGGCATAAATTTCTGATGTATGTGTGTGTATGTTCGGACATAATTCCAAGGGTCTTTATTACTGTCTGTTGGTATGGCAGAGGCATTTCACAGACCCAGTCCACTTGTATTTGATCATAATATTGCAGAAAATTGGAGAGTTTTTGAGCAGGAATATGATATTTTCATATAAGCAGCTTTTTCTAATAAAGATGCACATGCAAGGGCATTTATTCTGCTTAACCTAGTGGGGTCAGAAGCCATTGAAATAGAGCATTCATTTGTGTATGCAGCAGGAGTACATGCAGGAGAAGGGGAAAACCATCATATTGTTGTACAAGCTAAATCAAGGGAGGACCCTGAGTGCTTGAAATGTAAATTTAGAGAAATGTGTAACCCCCCCGACAAATGTTATATTGGAGAGGCACTTATTTTATATAAGAGACCAAAAGCCAGGAGAAAGTTTTGCAGCTTATATTACTGACTTGAGAAACAAGGCTAAAACTTGCAGATCTGGTGATTTGAAAGATGAGTTGATAAAAGACAGGCTTGTGTGTGGTGTTAATAATGCTACAGTGTGAACGATTTTCCTTAGAGGCAGCACTTTAACATTGAGCAAAGGATTAGAGATTTGTCAAATACATGAGCTTACAGAAAAGCACACAAATATGCTTTCAAATGATGAGCATGGTTTCAGCAGCCTCTAGAGCAAACATAGATAGCATGCAGCATGTGGCTAACAGAAATAGGCCTAAGCACATGGCAGCTGGAGCCCCTGCAGGATTTCCAGGGAGAGCCTGTAACTTTCCAACAAGTTTTAAGACAAACTCAGTAAAATGGGCATGCTCAGTGCAGCACAAAGGTGAGTCAGTAAAACCCAAGTCAAGTCTCATTGTTAACTGTCGTAATTGTGGTGCCAATCATGAGTCCAAAAGAGAAAAATCCTAGCATTTGGTCAGCAATGCCACAAGTGTAAAACAATGAAACCACTTTCAAAAGCTTTGTAAATTAAGCAAGTCTCATTCATTTATTAAGAAAGGTCACTCAAGAAAGCAAGTTGATTATATAGAAACCTGCAACTCTACTTTCTATGTAGATGGTGTATCAGTAGTTGGTGAAAAGGTTAGTGCAGTAGATTTGTTGGCAAAAAATAAAATGTTTTGTACTGTCCTGATTAATGGTAAACCCACAGAGCTCAAAGTGGACACTGGTTCAAAGTGCAATGTTATGTCACCAGAAATATTTCCTAGAGTAAGATCTGGTGAACAACTTAATTTGACCAATTGTGTGAAGCTTGTTGCTTATGGAGGTGAAGAGATTCAAACCAAAGCCTCAGTAGTGCTTTCATGCTATTCAGTTGGGAACAGTTACAGCTTGCAATTTTATGTAGTCAAAAGACCTTTACAGTCATTATTAGGTCTCAGAGACAGTTTAAAAATGAATCTGCTTTCTTTTACCAAAGAGCTCCATCATGTAAGCACTCATCTTAGTTCCAGTTTCGCCAATGCTATTTTCACAGAGTGTGCTTATATTTTCTAAGACAAGCTAGGTAAACTTCCAGTTGTGTACTCCATGAAATTAGACCAAGAGGTCAGTCCAGTGGTCAAAACAGTGAGAAGAGTTCTGATAGCTATGCAGGACATAGTCAAACTCCAGTTAGATAAAATGGTGCAGCAAGGTGTGATTTGTCCAGTTAAAGGACCTACTGAATGTGTGTCTTCCATGGTAGTCACTCATAGGACAAGTTCAAATGAAATCAGAATATGTATTGATCCAAGAGACTTAAACAAAGCCTTAAATAGACCCCACCATCCTTTGCATACAGTTGAGGAAGTTGCTACCTTCATAGGTTCATAGAATGATACTAGGCTATTAGCCTGTAGGCCCTTATAAGCATAGCCAAAAATTTTGCCCGTGTTCCCACAAAGTCTGCACCTGTTTCCCTGTCCAGCAGGGACACAGGTGGGGTCCCAGGGGTGTATTTTCAGTTTCCTATCCAGTTGTTCAGGTTCCTCTTAAAGAGGGCTAGAGAGGTATTTTGTTTGACATGGAGAGGGAGTCTATTCTACAAATGGGGAGTCTTTTGGAGACAAGTATTTTCTGCCACAAGTTCTATTAATGTAACAGACCAGGATGAGGCCTTGTGTGTCAGTTAAGCGACTGGAGTTTGACTTACAGATATGCAGCCACTCCATCAAAGCTGGGTCTCAGATGGCCTTGTATGGCAGATACAGATCACCTCTGAGCAGTCTGTATGAGACTGAGTAGAAGAACAGGGCTTTTAGCCTATATGTATAGGATAGGTGTTTGAGACCTTGGATTTTCCTGGTCAGGAACCTCTGTGGTCTTTCCAGCTGCTGCGTGTGTTTGGCAAGGTGCATTCCGATAGAGGCATTGTACTCAATAATGGGTCTGATAAGGGAGGAGTACAGGGATGTTATGACCTCCTTGTTCCTGGATGAAATACCATTGTTTATGAGGTGGGCCATGTAGAAAGCCTTCCGCAGAAAGGAGGCAATGTGGTGGTCAAATGTCAGGTTGCTATCAACCTGAGTGCCTAAGTCCCTCATGACAGGTTGCATGCTTAGTGCATTGTTATTAATGTGATAATTAGTGGGGATGCCATTTTCCCCAAAGGGGATAATGATGCATTTCTTAGTATTCAGTTTGAGGCCATGCTTCTGGCACCAGTCATTAGTTTTGGTAAGGCCCTCTTGGAGGATGTTTACATCACTAGGGCAATTTAAGACAGCACTCAGCTTGCAGTCATCTGCAGAGTTGGTTAGCCACAGACCACTGATTTTGGCTTGCACCTCAGAAAGGTATATCTCAAACAGTAGAGGCCCCAAGACCAATCCATGCAGTATTCTGTTCGTTACGGGTCTACTACTAGAGGTGGCTTCCCCTATTTTGACTGCCAAATACCCCCATTTTTTTTTCTGTCTTAGATGCAAAGAGTTCATTTTGGCAAGTAATGCTTGATCGCAAATCTTCAGTACTGACTACATTCAGTACATCATTTGGTAGATACAGATTTCTCAGGATGCATTTTGGAATACAATCTGCCACTGAAGTCTTTCAGCGTGCAATGGAACAAATCTTTTCAGGCTTTCCATGTGCTATAATAGTAGATGATTTACTAGCTGGAGGCAATAGTGATGCAGTGCATGACAGAAACCTCAGGAAAGTTCCAGAAAGAGCATGTGAAGTGAATTTTAAGCTCAATCCTCTGAAATGTAAATTCAGGCTACAATAAGTTACTTATGTTGGTCATGTATTTGCCAGTTCAGGCTTATGACCAGATCCTTCCAAGCAAACAGCCATTCTTGAGATACCAACTCCAGATAATGTGCAAGTCTTACAGCATTTTCTTAGTATGGTTAACTATTTGGGCAGGTTTATAGCAGACTTCAGTGAATTATCAGTGCCTTTAAGAGAGCTGACATGAAAAATGTTACCTGGTCATGGTTGGAACAACACCAGAGATCATTTAATGACTTGAAACAGAAAATAGCCAGTCCACCTACGTTAAGCTACTATGATGTCCACAATCTAGTAATTCTTTCCTGTGATGCTTCAAAGTTTAGTCTTGGTGCAGTTATTCTTCAAGAGGTCAGATCAATAGCCTATGTGTCTTGAATTCTTATCCAAACTGAGATACAGTATGCTCAGATTGAGAAGGAAGTTTTGGTAATTGTGCTTGCATGTTTGAAGTTCCATGATTATATTTATGGCCGAGCTATCCAGACTGAAACTGATCATCAACATCTAGTTACTATTTTAAAGAAGCCTATGCATACAGCTCCAGCAAGACTACAAAGAATGATGCTCATATTACAAAAGTGCAACTTCAAAATGGTAAATACAAAAGGCAAACGTCTTTATCTGGCTGATACCTT
The DNA here is from genome assembly GCF_019279795.1 of Protopterus annectens. Classification (NCBI taxonomy): domain Eukaryota; kingdom Metazoa; phylum Chordata; order Ceratodontiformes; family Protopteridae; genus Protopterus; species Protopterus annectens. The sequence goes on along the minus strand of NC_056738.1, from coordinate 391,567,443 downwards.
ATCCAGATCACCCAGAAATACCACAGAAAAGCATGATGCAGAGAAGTTTGACTTCCATGTCATGGAAGTGTGTAAATTTTCTACCACAAGACTTGATGAGGTAAGAAATCATACAAAGACTGAAGCTCAACCACTTCATCAATGTTGGCAATCCTGTGTACCAACAGAAATCCAACCTTATTTTCCTTACAGAGATGAGATTATGGAAGATAGTATCATTTTCAAAGATCCTAAAGTTGTCATTCCTATTTCCTTACAACATGAGTACATCCAGATTTTGTATTGTGGCCAACCAGGTTTGAAGCTACTAAAAGAAGGGTGACAGGACTAGTATTTTGGCCTTTTCTGCCAAAAGATGTTGATAAAGTACTTTCATCTTGTTCAGTATGCCATAGTACTTAACCACATTTGCAAAAAGACCCATTTCAGTTAAACCAGATTCCTGAACTACCTTAGTCAACAGTAGCCACTGACATATTCGAGTGGAATAGTCATTACTTAGTGTTGATAGACTCTTATTCAAATTTGTTTGAGATTGATCTGCTACCTAACCTAATGTCCAGTACTGACAGTACTAAGTTGAAATGTCATTTTTCAGTCCATGGTAGTCCACACAAAGTTATTTCGGACAATGGCGCCGAGTTTAACAGTCAGCTCTTTCAGAAATTTGCGAAAGAGTGGGACTTTATCCATGTTACCAGTAGTCCTGAGTACCCACAGTTAAACGGCTTAACTGAGCGTGCAGTACAAAGTACAAAGCAATTACTAGAGAGGTCAACACATGACAATACCAATGTCTTCTTGAATTTGCTTAATCTCAGAAATATACATCATGACAATTTACTTGGCTCACCTGCTCAGAGACTTCTGTCTAGGCAAACCAGAACAACCTTGCCTATCATTTCCAGTTTGTTGGAGCCTAATGCTAAAAACACCAGAGCAATCAAAGCCCAGCTATTCAAAAACATTCATTCCAGAAGTCCAACTATGATAAAATGAGCAGATTTCTTTGTCCACTGAAAAAAAGGAGCGATAGTGAGGATGCAAACAGCAAAACATTTTGGTCAAATTGGTCAAGTGAGTGGTGTATGTGCTGAGCCAAGATCTTGCTTCGTAGAATCTGAGAGTATAGAATACAAAAGAAATTGCAGGCATACTCTTCTGGTGTCTGAACTGATAACACATCATTGTACCTGTGATACAGTCTCTAGATCTCAGAGCAACCCAGACGATGCTCCTGTTGAAGGACATGTCCCAGTACCTATTCCCATTCCTGATGATGTCCCAGATTCCCCTGAATTTTAACATTCATTAAAGACAGTCCCTGTTGCTAAACCCAGTCTTAATTTTTATGTCACATGATCAGGTCATATTCCCAGATCTAGTGTAAAATACACAGCAACTTGGACATAATTGTTTTACTTGTAATTAGTTCTGTATAATTGCATATCAAAGGATTATTTCTGTACAATTGCATGTTAATGATTATTGCTATTATTACTTTGCATGGCTTATTTCTCAACAGAGCATGTGTTGTAACTTTAAGAAGCATTTCAAAGCGAGGGCACATGCATATAGAGAGCTTGTGCAGGCAGCAGAGCCATTTTGAGTGCACAGTTAGAGTGTTAACATGTATGAGTGCAGTAGTCAGTTTGTTTATAAGTTTATTTAAGTTTAAGTTACTAAGCCACAATCCTTTGTGCTTGTATGTAATAAAGCCCCTTGAACAAAACCCACAACTGTTCGTCTGTTTTATCCTGACTGGACGAGCAAAACTAGGTACATAGGTAAGTACTAGTCTAGCTGCCCTTGTGGGCCATTTTAAGCATAGCCAATTTCCCTTTTTGCAATCAAAATGACCTATCCATTTGGTTATAGATTAGCCTTATCCATCCCATGGTCGATGATTATATATTACTGTTAATAAGAATAGCTATGATCACACCATAGATAATTTGATGGGACCCATGCATGGGATAAAGCATTTAGGAGACAACTCTGTCTGTTAGTATTACAGGGGGCATACCTGGGTAAAGTTTCTGTTTCTATACATAGATCTAAGTTGCCCTTGAAAATGGATATAGATAAACTTTGTTTTATATGGATAGAGAGTCTGCACGGCTGTGATATCCTCTGTAAAATAAACCTGCCTCTCCAAACTGTTCTGCTGATGTTGCAGAAGAGGTTTAGATCCCTAGAATGAGTATTTGTAATGCCATTTGACTTAATGAAATCCATCAGTACTGGATCACAGGATGCCTTGTATGCAGGACAGTTTACTATCATTTTGTCGATTGCAGTTTGTGCAATTGACAAAATCTCAAATCTGGCTGTCACTGACTCATTAACTTGAAAAAGAAAATGTCAGAACGGACAACAGCGAATGCAATACAGCATTCACTGTTGTCAGTTCCGACATTTCAATGCAGCTCACACTATAGTGGGGATCGGGAAATGTACCCTTTCCCTCACTATAGTGCGTTCTCTGAGTTAGTATATTTAAGTAGCAGGGAGTGTGGGGGGCACAGCCCCCCACATGGGAGGGGGTGCAGGGGGGTTTCCCTCCTGCTAACATGTTATTTACTGTGCAACGCACAGTAATGGTGTCCCCAGAAGTTTGGTGACTGTTCGAAAAAATCTATGTCGACATTTGCAGTCACCTCACTTCGATTTTATTGTTGTTCGTTGTTTTTAGTTTTGAGGTTTTGCCTTGACATAACTGCAATTTGCTGTTTTCTGTTGTGCGATCCAGTTAAATGATAGTAAACCTGCAGGACGCAGGTCACCTCTTAGCAGTCTGTAGGATACCGCGTATAGTAACAGAGCTGTGAGTCAGTCCATGTAAGACATGTTGTTTAGCCCTTTTATCCTTTTAGTAAGGTATCTCTGTGGGCATTCCAGTTGTTGCATGTGACTGGACAGTTACATGCCAAAGGGGGCATTATATTCAATGACTGGTCTAATGAGGGCTGAGTAAAAGGAGACAATGACATCCATAGATCTAGACACAATCCCTTTGTTTATAAGCTGTGCAGTATAGAAGGACTTTCTTACAACAATAAACACATGTTGGTCAAAAGTTAAGTCATTGTCCACATAAGTTCCCAAATCCTGAACAGCTGAGTCAGCTCCTAGGGAGTGTCAGTGTGGTAGTTCTCTGAGGTAGATGACTTTCCAAAGAATATAATAAATCATTTTTGGCATTTAGATTCAGCTCATGATTTTCACACCAAGATCATGAAAGCGATAGTGTAAACTTTATCAACATAGCCTTTTGAGAAGTGATACACTTGCTAATTTCAGATGATGACATAAAGTTAATGGCAAATAAATCAGCTACTAAAAACGATTCTAAACCAGGGAAGTCAGATACTGATATCATAGAACTTCTCTTATTGATTGGATAGAAACAGAAATTTGGAACAGATTAATTTCACAAAGCAAACATTAACAAGTTCGAGTTAACTGTGTCAAATTAATATTTGCTTGAAATTTACTTAATAAAGCTTTAACGATGAAAGGTATAGCCAGATATTTATATCATATCAGGTGTAGAGATTGTCTTCATATTTTACAAGAAGTTGTAGACCAGGAATGGCTTTTAGTGCTAAGATAAAGAGAAAGAAAATGCTTTAAGGATCTTTAAATACAAAAATGCCAGTGAAAATGTGGAAGTTCCAGCCCAACACAAGGTCTTGTTGCAGATACTTTCTTGTTAGAAATCATAATTGATTTAGGGAACTTGTAAAAATGACTTCCAAATCAGTTGTTTATATTTACTACGTTCTGTTCTTTGGCTTTCATGGAATATGTTGTAGCTTTTCTCCATGGCCTTTTGTTACAAGTGGCTTATTGAGCAGTGACATCTTTATGCTAAACAGACATCAATAAATAAATAAACAAAAGATAAAGTTTACAATTTCCACATGTATAGACATTTTTTGTAATGAATGGCATGTGGCATGAGGAGCTGAGATAAAAAGATTTTAAAATGTTAATTTTACTTATTGTAATATTATAAAATATAGAAAATGTTAAGGTATTCCATATTGGTAAAGCTTAATGAACTAATAACCACACTTTGGAAATATTAGTATTATAGTTACGATTATTTTGAGAAAGCGCAACATTTAAGTATTCACTGATATAGATAATTTAATAAAAAATACATCCGATGTATTGATATGGCAACAATATTAAAACAATGGAAATAGAATTATCTTTGTAATAGTAATGGAACAATTTAAGTAAGGACAAAAAGTGTTAGTAACAGATAAAAACTGGAATATCACTCTGTGGCATTTGAAAAGTAATGTTAATGTCAGCAGCAAGAACTTCACACACTTCATCGCCATGAAGGACACAGACAGATAAGGTTAGAGAAAAAAGGTGTTACTTCTTCCAAAACAAAAAACACTCATAGAGCACATCTGTACAAAAGCAGAGTAGAACAAAACAGCATTTAAAATGCAAACAGGCTAATAAAGTATGCCAATACCCTTGTAAAGGCAGGTATTTTCAATTATCAAACTGTAAACCAGTGGCATAGCTAGAGTTTGTGCTGCCTTGGGCTGTCTTTGAGTTTGCCGCCCCCTCACAAGATTATGGTCAAATGGGTTGCCCCCATATACAGCCCTCCCCCCGCAGCTATTCCAGTGTCCCATTACTTGGCTATTTCTCCTCATTTACCATAATCACTGTAATGTGCTTACTATTTTCTGCTTTACTTATATAATAATTATTTGAATTTACTTTAAAAGTTTTATTTAAAATTTTATAGCACAAACACTGATAGACATTTGCTAAACAAAGCAATACAGTATCACAATGAAAAAACTTAGCATTAAATCATCTTTGCCATTGAAACTTACATTCACTGAAACAGCATTGAAACCCACATTCAAGGAAAATGCATCTGGCCAATGGTAGATAAAGTTGACCTTTGGGCTATTTTAAATCATAGGCCCTTTGCATACATATTTAGGACCATGCATACTTGCATGTGTTCTTTGATTTACCTTTTTGATTATATTAAATTATATTCCTTGTATAATACAGCAACTTGTTACAGCATATTTTAAATTTATTGTTTTGAACATTTTTCCAGTAAGCAATGAAATTAAATGTTGTTGTTGTTGTTGTTGTGTCTTTCGGCTTTTCCCAGTTAGGGGTCGCCACAACGGAACTCCGTTCCGCAAATGATTGGTAGTTGATTTTTACGTGCCGAGTTACCAGCCCTGATGCACAACCTTCAAAGAAGGTACACCCATTCACGTATGTCTCCACACAGAAGATGCTCTAGGTGTGAATCGAACCGAACAGCATCTTACTGTGAGGCGACAATGCTACCGCAGCACTACCACTGCAGATAGATGTATGAACCAATCATGACAGAACTGCCCAGTTCAGAAAATATCCATCATAAATGTCTACTCAAACTTCTGTCATCACAATCCACACATACCTATTAACCTCTTAGAGCAAGAAATCTAGATAAAGCCATAAATAAAAGTGGGCTATAGGGCCAAAAATAGGGGCAATTTTTAAATATTGCTCTTACAAACTTATAAAGTTGATAGAATAACAGGTTTTGCATTAGCATGAATTTTCTGAAAGGTATGAAGTCTGTAAGTCAAATGTATTTCAATATTTTCTAACTTCAATCCTTAATTATATGCCACTGGTTTGACAGAAAACCACAATTTTGTGAATAACAGACCAAAAATATGTGGCAAAAATCTGGACATTCTGCAAAAATCTATGCCACCAATATGAGTAATTTTGCACAATCTCTGCAGAAGTAAAAATCATCTAATTCCACATTAAAGAGATCTGCAACTAATGAAGAGGTTGCTGCTAGCAAACAACTTTATATTTCATTGTTTAATCTACAAATAAAGTGCCTGTTTCACTTGAAGAATAAATTGCCCATGTTACATTAAAAAACTGATAACCTGCTAATATTGCAATAAGGAATGGATGACAAACTGACAACATGTTCATAGTTTCCATGCATTTCATCAAAAGGAGGACATACTCCGGGCTGCAGCACCCCACCCCCCTTAAAGTACAACACAATATTAAGTCATTCAGTATTAATTGTGTAAGTCTTAAACTGTCATGTATTAGTATTAAAACAGAACAGACTACTTACCATAAAATCTCTAAATTTGCCATCAACCTTCCACTCACATCCCATCACTGCTCATCACTTTCAGCATTAAACTGGTTAGAGCTACCAAACCTTGTGACTATCAATCATCTAACCTTGACACACAAAATAATCTACAATCCCAATAACTGCCCTGCCTTATCCTCCTTAGTTCAACCATGCTCCAACCATCGAACTCTCAGATCCTCCAACAAACTCTTACTTAAGGTGTCCAACTCCCACAACCAACATAGCAACATCTTCTATTGCCACAATATAGCCAAACTCTAGGACACCCTCCCAGAAACCCTAAGGAACATACCCTCACATGATCAATTCAAAACACTACTAAAACACCACCTTAGCAACCATTGGTTATGCTCCTGCCACTCCCCTGCTTAAACCCCATCTCCTCTCGTGTTAGATACTCTCCAGTCTCTCCTCCTGCTTCTTTTGTAACTTAGTTCTACTCCCTCTACCACCTTTGCCATTAGCTCTCTCAACTTGTGAATAATGCTTTACTTCTTCTTCTTGTGTATTCACTACAGAGCTGCTCTATTAACAGGTTTTCAGTTCTCACCATCCTGTTGTGTTTGTTCATTGAGGTAGATCTTCCCCAGGGATCTACGCCAGTAAACACACAATACTTGTGTAATGTTTCTTCTTGATATGTAATGTTTTTTGATATTGTAAAATTGCATACTATTTTTGTGATCTTTGTTTTGATATTGTAAAAATGCATTCTAATTTGTGATAATCTGTGTATCTAAAATCTACTTGTATTGTATTTTCTGTGGAGCTTTTCTCCCTGGGCCTCTGCTGAAAATGGGCCTCTGGCCCAGTCGGACATTCCCGGTCAACAACATTTAAAAAATAAATAAATAAATAAACTTAATATCATTTATTAATTTGTTTACCAGGTAAGCAAACTGCTCATAACAGACCCTTTTCAGTCATAACCTGGCACACAAGGGCAAGGGTAAACAGAAAATATTATAGGCACCTTAGAATAGAGTAACTTCCTCTTTTCATTAAGAGGAATTGAAAGGAAGGAAGGAAGAAAAACCTCCTCAACTGTACTTGTATATAAAAGCTTGATATATTGATCAGCACTAGTCCCAGTAAAACAGTGGTTCCATTGCTATCTAACATTACATATAACTTCAAATAAAAATGGAAGTGCAACAGACACTGGACCACTGAACTTGTATTATACAAAAGAAGATAAACACTTTCATCTAAATACAAGAAACAGACTTCATCAGATCTGATGATACTGAACTTCAACAGATGCTCACAATACTTATTATCTAGTTAAATACTTGTTTGAAGGTTCTTCTCCTATACAGTACTTTTCAGATTTAGTGTATATGCAGACTTACACATGCTATTCATGTTTACCTTAAAGCTTTACTAAACAGCTTTATAAAATACTTTAAAACATGAGGGACTCTCACAAATACATATCCACATTTAAATAATGGTTTGTGCAATAATATTTTAATTTTGAATTTCTTCATTATTTAAAGTGATTAAAACGTGAAGTATTTGTTTCACTCAAACTTAAGTCCAGAAGGCTGGACCACTATCTCAATCAGTTTACAGTGACTCCCGCAGAAAGAATGGAAAGCCGCTATACTCCCAGTTTATTTAATTGCTGATACTCTCCACAGGTGTTTATGCTAGCCTGTTTCATCTTTTTATCATTGCCATTCTTTTAGACTTATTATGCTTTGATGCTTCCACATATCTAACAATGTTATGGAAGAAGTAATTGATTTTTAGGACAAGAACCCTTTGGTTCCTGCACCCTCTTGGATACTCAGTTTGATCTGTATTGTCTTTCCAACTCATGCAACCCAACAAGACTGTGTCAAACTGACTTAAGGCATTTCCACACACTCCAATTGTAGACTACAAACACTCAGGGTGTTTAAGGTTAATGACCTTCCTCCACCACCTCACCAGTGAGCCTCTTTAGAGAATGTAAGTTTCTTCAGAAGGAGTAAATAGAATCAAAGTTAATTTGTGACCCCCCTTGCCTTGCACAGAACATTAGTTACCGATATGTAACTAATATTAATGCTCTGCCAAATCAGGTCTCGTCGGGAACAAGTGTAAGAGTTGTGGCAGTAGAAAAAAACATGGCAGTAACCGAAGAAGGAAGAAACTTGTCGACAGCAAATATCCAAGTAGTGTCAGGACAACTTACAGCCACAGCACACCAGCTCATTCCTTGATCAAACTTAAGTCTCACATCTGCTCTCAAATGCTAGCCAATGTCTGCATGTACTAGGAAGTCTTGTATAAACAAAAAGCCATCTCCACCACACTGACACCATACTTCATGCAGGAAACTGCAGAGCTCACACGTATAGTGAGAAAGTACTAGCTTCTTTGGCTTCAAAATTAAATAAAAAAATAATGAAGTAGCTAGCTTAAAGATTTTAAAACTTAAAAAAATTACAAAATAAGAAACCCTAAGCTGTTATTGGTAAACAGTGAAAACACACACACACACACACACACACACACACACACACACAAACACTTCCCTTACCTTCTCTCTTACTGGAACGGCTGTTTTAAATTCCAAGTACAAGTGCGGAATGACTTAGTTTATGTCCGTGTTAGCAAGCAGATGTGCGATGCAGTATGGAATGACTGTACAAGTTTACATCCATGATAGTGTGCATACATGCAATTCATGCATGGTTCTCCTTAAAGGAGAAGACACCACCACTCTGTTGTTATGAAGTTTTTTTTTTTTTTTTTTTAATTAATTATTCCTTTTGAAGTCTGCCACCCGGTGTGGACCGCCCCTCTCACCCTCCCCTAGCTACGCCACTGTTGTAAACCACTCTACAAACCACTTTATTAGATGGACCTACTGATGCTTGGCTGAATAGTGGTAGCTCATGGTGTCTTGTCATTTTTTGTTTGTTAAAAACAAAATAAAAATAAAAACCTTTCAACTAAGAATGAGGTTTTTCAGGGTGCAGAGCTGGTATATTCTCATGGGTCTTTCAGGAATATTTAAATAAGTGGCTAACAGTTATGCTTTGAGATTGGCTCCTTACTTTTCTGTTTCCCAATTTTTTCCTCCAATCAGCTGCGCTGGACCCTCCCACAATGTCTGTACCTGCCTTTAAATAAATGATCCAATGAATATAATGTTATTAGAACAAGAACATTTGTCCATCTACCTATTTAACTAAATAAACTACTTAAACTTCAACAAGGCTTTTTATTCCTCCCAGAGGGAGGGCATCAGAGAAAGAGTTTTCTAGATCTGCTAGCTAAAGTGATTTATCTGGAGTATTTCTTTATACTCTGTTTCTTGTTAGTCCTGTCACCCTCTGAATCAAAGGTGGGATACCAAACCTGAATTGAACTTTCTGGATTACCTTTTTTCAGTTATCATCACTGAAGAAGCACTAGATACCCTCTGCAAAATGAAGAACGCTAGCTTCATGGGTCCCAACCATATACTATCTGCTTCCTCATTAGTGAAACTATACTACACTGACTACCTTGGACATCTATTTAACTCAATCCCCCAAATGTAACTCTGGAAATTTGTACTCTAAATTCCAGTGGATATATTCTGAACATTTTGTCCAAATCAGGTTATAGTTTCACAAGTCAAACAAGTCATACAAATGTCCATATCTGTAGAGCCATAACTGCGAATGATAAACTGTTCAGCACAAACTAATTATTACAGTGTTCATATTAATTAAATTCTAGGCCTTAAACTGCATTTTATAAGATATAATAAACATTATTTTTCTAATATTTTGTGAATAACTTGCAGTACATCAGTAACTCCTCAAATTACACACATATTGCCAGAACTATTCTGTTCATCCTACTTAAATTGGTTGACTTATTTTGAGAGAGACGCAGAGGTGCATGACAAAGGGAAATCAGTACAACCTGCCTAAAAGGACTTTCTGACGGTATCTGACATTATCTCACACTGTGTGTTCATTGACAACCTGACCTAACTAAATATTAACCCCTATGTAACTCAATGGATTACAAACTGATTAACAGACAAAACCCATTTAATTACAGTAGGTAGCACATTCTCCTCAAAAAAATCATCAGTGATGCCAGTCATGGATCTGTTCTGGGACAACCACAGTTTGGCGTAAATCTGGCAGATGTTTACATGACTGACAAGGATCTCTGGCTGACCAAGCTTGCTGATGACTGTAAACTAGGAGTGGTCATTAACACACCAAGTGGCACTCATATCCTCCACAAAGGCCATAGCCAAATAAATGCATAATATCTAGATCATGGAATAAAGCTCTGTGCAAAAAAAATGTAACATTGTACTTACAAAAACACACACAGCCCTGCAGCTACCATATTAATGATGTACCCTCCAAGTGAGCACTGTCAACAGGGATCTGGGCACATCAGTGTGCAGTGAACTCTACCTCAACCAACACATATCTAGTCTAGCTAGACAAATCCATCTGCCCAGCTCAGCCATTTACTAAAGGAATATCCTCCAAATGCAAGGAAGTTATACTCTACCTTTATATGCCCCATTATTGAATATAATTCTCCCTTTGACATCTGTCTAGCCAAACAAGTAGTCCAGCTAGAAAACAATGTTTCTTCCCCAGGAAAAAAATCTGAGTCATGCACTCACTAAACTACTTAGAACATGTAAAAGCCCTGTTACTCTAGTCTTTCTCTCACTGGCTGTTCCCTAGTGATCTCTGCCTGGTATACAATGTGGCAAATGACCCTGAGCTACTTGACCTCCCACATATAGGTAAAATGTCAAACACCACAGATACCCATTCTAGGGAAATAAATCAATGCTGTGATATAAACAGAATTAGTTGGCATGACCAGTATCTCTCTCAAAGGAACACCAAACTCTTCAACAAGTTCAAAATCCGTATCATACAAAGCAAATGTCTTGCTCTCTTTCAGATTAATTTTCTTGGTCACTTTCATATTAATTTAGACAACTAGATGGATAACCATATTTTCCCCCCCAAGGTCAATCTCCTTCAAATTAAGGTAATAAATAAACTGAAGTGGTTAAGCTGCTACTGATATTTTCAATCAATTGCCAACTATGAACCCATGACCTTATGAACAGCCAAGGAGCAGGACACCAGTGAGAGATCGTTAACGGTTATCTTTGTGATGGCAGGTCACTATTCCTAAGAGTGGAAATTGTGACATACAGTGACATCTGATGTGTACTCTGTATGCCTTCATACACCAGGCATATGATTCTTGTATTACTGCTCCCCCTTACATATACCTCTGTTCTTTTAAGGTCTCTGGTTTGCACTAGGGATTCTGACAGCGACTTGCCCAGTCTCTCCCCTGCTACAGCATTCCAGGCCTTTGCCTGTGCTGTCTTATCACTCCCTAACAACTTTTCCAGTGGCTTGAGCTAGTTCTAAATTTGGGTTATACCCAGTTTGTTTGTTTCTTTTGGCTTTTCCCGGTTAGGGGTCGCCACAGTGGAACTCCATCCAGTCTGCTAATGATTGGCAGTAGATTTTGATGTGCTGGCTTGCCGGGCCTAACGCACAACCTTCAACGAAGCAATGCCCATTCACAAATGTTGCCACACAGAAGATGCTCTAACTGAGAATCGAACGCCAACGTCTAACTGTGAGGCGACAGTATGAATGGATATTGCACTAGTAAGCCAGCAAATTAATTACATGTTTAAGGAATTTTCTTTTTTGTGGTAAGAGAGATAGCTTCTCCGAAATCTGATTAAAATCATTTATAACTTATCATAAATGCTATGGTTACATTCTATTTTACTGTTCAAAAACAAAAGTAAGAGGACTACCACAATAATACATATAAGTCTTCTCTTTAGCATTATTACTTATAA
>NC_056738.1:391547902-391550402 GCF_019279795.1 Protopterus annectens | reverse complement strand
TTTGGTTTGTCTAGAACTATGATGTTCTATTTTGCATTGTATGAGAAAAAAACACGTTTGCAATCTGTGGAAATAGTCAGTATACCTGAAGTTTACTTCTTTGACTGGATATGTAATATGAGGGTGGGTTTCTGGTTGAAGCTGTGACATTTTTGCTGTACAGTACATCCCGGAGAAGTTAGGTACTGTAAAGAATAAAACAAAGAAATGGGTTTTATTTACGCTTTCCTTGGCATTACTGCAATTGCCAATTTTTTTGAGATTTTACAGCATTTTTGTAGCTTTTGACACCTATTTTGACAACTGCAAAAGAAATGTCAAACTGTGGGTATTGCTTCTAATTTACTAAAAAGTTACGGAGTTAATAAGGAGCTTTGCAGTGGTGTGATATAACTGTTAAGTATCTCATCTGTGGTCTCTGAAATCTATGATTTTATTGGGTTTAATGCAGAAATATTGTCCCTTTATTCAGGGTTTAAGCAATCACACTTAAGGACTTTGCATGGCCATTTTAAAATATATATATATTTAGAATATATATATATATATTTTAAAGCAAGTCCCTTAAGTGTGATTGCTTAAACCCTGAATAAAGGGACAATATTTAAATAGATTCAGGAAAACAAGCAATATGATTGGCTAGTAGAGGTACATAACATATCTTCATCAGCTATATAGCACAAGTCTCTCAAAAAAGGAACAGATAACACAAAAGCCATTTTATAAATGCAATAACACATGCTGAGTTGTGAACTTATATTACCATATACCTAGGCTTGTATGGTACTCACAATTGCAGTCATGCCACTCAGCACATACCCCTTGTGTTTTTGGTTAAACACACACACACACACACACACACACACACACACACACACACACACACACACACACACGCACTACCCGCATGCACGCACACACACGCATTTCAGACAGTACAAGGTAAACTAAGCACTTTTAATTTGTTTAATGAGTTAATTCCTGTAACAACTAGAATATAAATGCCTAACTTAGAATTGTTTTCCATATTTACCTGCACTTGCACTTGCATAGGGCAGCTGCGGTGGTGAAGTGGTTAGCGTTGCCACCTCAAAGCAAGAAGTTCTCCAGTTTGATCCTCAATTAGGGTGCCTTCTGTGCAAAGTCTGCATGTCCTCTCTGTGGACATGTGGGTTTCTACAGGTGCTCCAGTTTCCTCCCCCATTTACAAGACATGCTGTAGGTGGACTGGATACTCTAAATTGGCCCTAGGCATGTGTGTGTGCATGTGTATGTGCCTTCTGAGGAACAGTGGATGCCGGGCTGCCAACTCGACATCATAAAAACTCCGCTGCCAATCATGAGTGGACAGTTGATCTGCTGTGCCAACCCCTAACCAGGAAAAAGCCAGAAGAAGATTTACCTGCACTTGTATATTATTATACAGTCTCTTCCATAAGCATTTTAATCTTCCAAAATTATTTGCTGCAATTCACAATGTAACCTTGTCAGTGTACTTTTAATTTTACTTAGAAAATGAATTAAAAAAATAGCAAACTGCAGATATCTGTCAAAGTCCACTGGTAAACAAAACTTTCCACTTATGGTATTAAATTTATTTGCAAAAGAAGATAAACCATCATGCAATTTTACTTCCTTTGCTAAAATGTGTTAATTTAATTCATGTTTTCTGGCAGACAGTTGTAATATTACAGTGCAATTACCTATGTCCACATTTTTCTAATTCAGCTGAGGAACTGAGGTCTTCAATTTCTGCTCATTCCTCTTTTTTTGTTTTATTTGGTCCTCCCCAAAAAGTCATTAAGCACCCTTCAGCTGCAGCTAGTAAATCTCTTATAGGCAGATGTAGCTTCAGCAGCTAAATGCTTAGGGTTACTGAAGGTGGAACTACCATTAAGGATGAATTCGTATCACCTCCTCTCAGGTACAAAATGACAATAAATATGCAAGCAGATTTCTCTGATATTTAATACTAGACTTATATAGCTTACTAGGGACATAATTTAATCAAAAAGATTTTACTATATTTATGTGTCTCTACCATGTCAGGGGTTGCAAATATTGGCTTTACAAATGCCATATTTCAAAATGTGAGTTGCTTTGCTAGCACAGGCTGAATAATGAGCTCTTTTAACAGTTTTGTCTCTGTGCACTGTTGCAAGCAGCCATGGTTACTCCCAGCTGGACTAACAGATAGCCATGTATTTGTTAGAAGAATGATCCCCTACCCTGGCTCTGCCAACAGATATCCAGATACCCATCTAGAGAAAAGATCAACATTAATGTCAACATTATTTAATATGACAAAGGGTTTCCTACAGTGCTCTTGAGCAAAACATTCCAGTTACCAAGCACACAGGAAGTAGTACACTTCAAGCATGCTATTCAGAATTTGTTTGGCTTCCTAAAGGATTTTCCTAGTGGCAGAAGCCATATATTAAATTGGTATGTATCAGTCTAATGCTAGCAGTATTGTAGAATGCTATCTGACATGAACATA
>NC_056738.1:391535402-391542902 GCF_019279795.1 Protopterus annectens | reverse complement strand
GCTCTGCTGAAAACAGGGGCTGTTCCTTATCGGAACAGAGGTCTTGCTCCATTGCAGTACTGCTAACACCCCCTCCACCAAAGTATAAAGCAACAATAATGACACTCCAGAGTGCCCAGTGATGACTTCTGCTCATCCTTTTAGACTCTAAACTGTCTGCACAGCAGGAGCCCTTAGTGTTAATGTTAGGTAGCCCATGAGCTGCAGGTTTGTATCGAGCTCTTAAAAGCACATCTGCTAAGGTGCAGAAATGGGGAAAAATGCATTATATCGTCATTCAAAAACCTGCATTTGTTCTGATTTTCTGGCATTCAGTATTCTGATGCCTGGGTAAGCAATCTGTCAGCCAGAACAGAAGCATATGTTTGAAGCTGTGTGTGCCTGCCAGCATGAGTGTCACGCACTACTGAAAGCTTCACTCGTTTGGCCAAGAAGCTCCTGCTGCAAAGGAAGCACAGGATCATTGGGAAGTAGAACTGCACGTCTGCATGTATCCGAAGGATCAGCACAAGTACAGAAGCAGCTTCTTCTCACAGTAAATGTCAGGCACCACTGAAGATTATTTGTTTCTCACTTAATCTGTGAAACTATGCACAGCATTTACAATTTGGCACCAGTTTTATCACTGATTACCACTTTTTTTCTCAAATATCAGATTAAGGCACCAGTTTTGAGTCTCTGCCCAGCAGAAAATGTGTGCTAAGTAATTCTGTCTCTCTCTTTCTGTTTTCTTTCTGAGTTATCAGAACTTGATGCTAGATAAAAATCTGCATCAGTAACATGCTTACATTTTCATTCTTGCTCTCACTTCTGCAGATTACTCTAAACATTTGGAAAAATTGATCATCTTTGTAAATCACTGGGTGTGACAGATTGTAAAGTACCTTTCGCCTACTTTCCGAAGTACTGAGTTCTGCATGAACTGTTAATGAATCTGTTTTGTTTCTTAGAGTTAACAGATACTTTGGAACTTTTTTTTGAGTATAGTATGCATCTCTGACCCATAGAAAAGGTGCTGATATGCAAGACTGAAACCTTCACAGTTTATACAACACTGTGTAGAGTTGCTATGAAAACAGCAAGCAATAGTAACCACTGCTTGTCACTGTAAGAATTTAGTTTGTGTACTTCTCATGTAATTGAAGAACTGATAATTATGCAGTCACAAGCAAAAACTTGCATCAGGTAAATAAGGAACGAAAGAAACATGAATACTAGTGTTACATAAATGGCATTTTAAAAATTAAATATTCATGAAATGGATGTATTACATGATGTTAATTTAACTGGTTATTTTTCAATGAAATTACTGAACCCATTCAGGAAAATGTTTTTCCAGTCTCCTTTTTTATGTACATTTTATTAACAAATCCTTGTCATTTGTTGATCGGTTAGTCACATCAGGGCAGATAGATGCACAGCTTGGCTTCTAAAGGCCCTGGTGGTCTTTAGTATATTCCTGTGAACCTACAAACCTAGAAGATAAATCACTGTTGACTGGTAACTAAAATAACAAATATCAACATACTGTTAAACATCTATTTTTTGTTTTGTCCACTCTTCAGTACTTACATAAATATGAGACATGAGAATAAAATTCTGTAGATTTGGCACTGTCTTTCCCTATATTGCCTTCATGTTTACTTTCCAGGTCTGTGTGTCATCTGTAATGTTACTGCCCAGAGGCTGGTGCCCCCAGTGACTGAGTAGATAAACCTTTCCAGCAGTCCTTCAGTAGCCCAAGTTCCACCTCAAAGCCTGGATATTGCGGTCTTCGTCTATTTATTAAATTGTCATCTCTGTTGACAGTTTCTGCTGGGCATAATCTATCTGCTGGGATCTATGGGTAATGGAAGCATTATAAATATATCATAAAAATAATTTAATGGAGACCCATGGTCAGAAACTATATAGATTTCTATAGAGAACTAATACTCCTGTATTACTCATAAGTGATCAGTGCCATTTTCTAAGGTCTACTACAAATTCTTAAGCCCAGGAGCTTGACAACCACTGTCTTTCCACGAGGGACTCCAATATCTTGTAGTTCACTGTGCCTGCCACTTGTGCTAATAATGAGCTTAGGCAAGGTGCAGCAGCCATGTAGGGGAGAGAGAAAAGCTGCCACATCTTGTCCAATCACATTACTCAGGTTTTACCAAAGTAAGTGCAGCAACCATAGGGAGGGAGAGACAGGGGGTGGGAGTGTAGCTTAGGCTTTCAGACAGTGATTGGAAAGAGGATTTATGTTTACAAAGTGGAAATGAGTTTTAGGGTTAAGGAGTGAGATCAGAGTTCTTGGTAAAGTAGCAGCAGAGGAGTTTTAGGTTTAGGGAGTGGTGGGGTATAGAGCAGGAGTGGAGTTTTAAATTGATTGAGTTGAGTAACTGGTAACTTTATGAAAGGGAATGGAGTTTTTGGTTTAGTGAGTGTTTAGAGGCATTCATTTTAGGGAGGAGGTAGAGTTTTAGGTTTAGAGAGGGTTTGGGATATTTAAGTTTAGGAAGCAGGCAACAATGCAAACCTCAGATTTTTAGGGAGCTAGAGGGAATGTTTACAGTTAGAGTTAGGGACCAAAGACTCAGAACCTGGCAGCTATTTAACAGTTAGAATTTGGGCTCTGGTAAGCTTTACAATTTAATAAGCTTGGGTAGTGGGAGGACTAGGTAATTAATTAGGATCAGGCTAGTGGGAGTTAGGGCACCTGTCAATTTAGGCTCAGGCTAGAGGGAGTGAGGGAACTTGTCATTTAGGGCGAGTTGCAGTGTCACAAGTTACTAGCCCATGAGCTGTTGTTGTAGACCCTGTCTTCTAACATGTTCCAGTAAAAATTGTTTCTTAGGGACCATTATATTGATATGCTTTTGTTTTTCGACAAAATCTTTTCCTGCAATTCATTATGTCCCATTAATATGACATCATACTGCCTTTCTGTGTCTTTCACTTTCCTTTCTTACTAGAGGTAAGGTGACACAACACTGAGTGTGTGCCTTATTTATGTTTCTCTGCAAACAGGACCAGTATATTTTTTTCAGTGGCTCCACTGAGTTTTTTTTTCCCTAGTTCCAAAACAGAAATGTATTATCATTTTTGCTGCAGCCAAAAAATGTGGCTAGATTAGTTGCGTTTGTAAAGACAAATTATTTTACTGCCTCAGATGATGGTGTTAAATTTTCTGTCTCTTGGACAAGTACTGCACATTCCTCTATAATGTACTGTTGTAAAGACTGTAGCAATGAACATCATGCAAAATCAGGTGGTGTGATAATTTTCAAAACAAAGTAATGAAAGGCTTAGAAATGACTAAATGATATGCAGAAACATTGCCAATCAGGTTCAGGTATGATATAAATTGAAAACAGCTTAAGTCTTACTTTCTTTATATGCAGCAGCTAGAGGGTCACATTAAAAAGAAGGGAACACATTCTCTCTTGACATTAACTGGACTTTTGCAAACGGCTGCTAATGTTAAATATTAGAAATATAAATATTATAAATATAAATATTATCTGCATACAGAGAGGTGTCATTTACTACATTTACTGGCTGCTGAGCAATAGAGTAAATAACTGTGAAATGCAGTTGATTGTTATGTTCATCAAATTGTTAAGAGTTTGGGTGGATGGAACATTGAAAAGTTGTAAGTAAAGTAAGTGTGGATTTGAGAAAGTAATGCCAAAACCTTTAGACATTCTGAATGTTTTGGCATTGGAAAAGTGATTGTGCTAGTGTGGATGGGTCAGGCTACGGTTAAGTGAAGATATAGTTGCATTGTAGTGTGTGTGTGTGTGTGTGTGTGTGTGTGTGTGTGTGTGTGTGTGTGTGTGTGTGTGTGTTTATGTGTGTGCGTGTGTCCATGTGTGTGTGTGTGTGTGTGTGTGTGTGTGTGTGTGTGTGTGTGTGTGTGCGCGTGTGTGTGCATGTGTGTGTGTGGGTCTGTTTGTGTGTGTGTGTTGATATGTGTTGGCAATGTGTATGTGTGTCTGAGATGTCTAGACTAATGGAATTGTTATGGAAGGGTTTTTTGAAATGTAAGGTGCAAGGTTAGGCCAGGGTCAAGGTTAGGTTTAGCAAGTATTAGTAAGGTGGTACAGGAATGTGAAGTCCTTCTGCCAGCCCTGCTAATACCTGATGACCCTAAACCTGCCCCTGTCCTTAATTCTACCCCTGCAAGGTATAAGTGAAAACCCCGTTTCCACAACACTATTACTATTCAGGCAAATTTGATCTGAATATGTGGTCAGGTTTTGGTGATCTAACTGGAAAAGGAATCTGTATGTTTACTTTTTAAATCGGTTTTGTTTTACATGTTTTAAATTTTTTGGTGTGTTGAATTTCAAAATGGAGGCATAGATCACTTCATTGTTGATGCTTTTGTGTTCTGATATATCACCATATATTCATACAGAGATATGTTTCCTACATCAGTAAAGGCATTTGATAAAATATCAGCTGACAACTCTTCTGACAAGAAAAACAGATAAACAGTGCATATTTTGTCTAGGAAATGCAAAAAGACAGAAATTAATGCTTAGGTCAAGGCAATAATCTATTGTCTTAACTGGCAAATAAGTTCTCTCTCTTGATCTATCTATCTATCTATCTATCTATCTATCTATCTATCTATGTGTGTGCGCAAATTGTGTTGCACAATTTGTTGACTGCAGCATTTATTTATTTATGCTATAGTTATCGTGCACATTGCCAACTCTAGCATAAATGTAGGTGTTTCTATTTGGTCAAGGTTGTGTGACCATGAACGAATATAAGTAAAGTGCTATGGGGTTATGCAGGAGTGTAATGGTGAAATAACTACATTAAGGGTATGGGAGCAGAACCCACCATGCAGATTTTTTGTTTGGCAGGGTGTCTATGGTGTATGTTTTACTGCATGCTGCATTCCTTGTGCAATTGTAAAATAAAACTATCAGATTTCCTATGCTATTTGGCATTAAGCATACCTCTCAACTGCCCAGATTTTCACAGAATGCCCAGATTTTTGTTTCATGTTTTTGGTGTCCTTTTTATAAAATGTGTTTTTCTGACAAATCACTGAGGACTGAAGTCACTAAATAAAGAATATATTCAAGTTTCAGACTTCATATCCTTCATAAAATGCATGCTAAGGAAGTATCTCCTTTTCTGCAGTGATGTGTGATTTTAGAATAGTATATATTACGTTGTGGAGGACTTCGGGGTACAGCTCCCCAAATGGGATTGAAATACTTGCTTGGAATTTTTTTTCTTTTCTTTGTCTTCAGTAGTTTTGTGTCACAGCAGAATGCACACTGAAAGCCTACTAAATATGTGTGTGTGTGTATATATATATATATATATATATATATATGTATATATATGTATATATATAAATATCTGTATTTACCTACACACACACACACACACACACACACAAACACGTGTGTGTGTGTGTGTGTGTGTGTGTGTGTGTGTGTATGTATGTACACAAGTATGCAATAATATGATTCTTGGTCATATACTCATCTATACAAAATTCAAATGATCAAGAAAAACACCTTGATCTACACTTCTTAAACCCCCACCAAAAAAAAACAAAATCATAAGTAACTGAGTAGGGTGAGGAGACTGCAGACACACACACCTGTGAAAACCATAACAGAATACAACACAACTTATTGCCTGCATTATAAAAGATTTTATTTCCCTAACAAAACAATAAATTGCAGATGATAAAGACAGATCTTTCTTGCTATTTCTTACATGAAAAGTTTCTCAATATCTTAATTAGCTCACTAAGTGATGAGCATTAGAATCAAACAAAATGCAAGTATTCATTAGGCTGTAACAAGCATTCAATTAATTTCTAACAGCATCACAGAACTACAGTTACAGATGATTGAAAGCATCTGAATGTAAACAGCATTCAGAAACAAACAAACAAAAAAAAATAATAATAATAATAAAATCACGGCTGAAACATTTGCAGGGCTCCCTGCATCCTCTAAGGTGAGAGGCTACACTTCACATCGCTTCTACTACTTCTATGTACCAGTTTGAAGGCTGCACCATCACAAAGAAGGGGGAAATCTATGGTATAATGACAATTTAACTTTATGGAGGAAAAATTCCCAGACAAACTAGTGATCCCACAAATTAATATTGTTCAATTAGATGTTTGTATTTCCTTCCCAGGATGAGAATTTTTTATGCTTATAAGTTAATGCAGATGTAAATCAAAATTCAGCTACTGCATAAAATAATTAATATTCCCTGCTAAGTTCAGTAAACTTGTACTGAATTCTCGTGCAGCTGACTAACAAAATAGGATGTTTGTTTTAAACAAAGAGGTGTTTACCTAATGTACAGCTGAAGAAGTATCATAAAAAGCAGAGCAAATTTACTCATGCAATCAAAACAAATATTTTCAGAGTTATGCTTGTAGGTTTGACATAAGGGACAATAATCGGCATAACACTCCATTTATATCATATATGTTGTGCATTTATGGAAACATTATGGAACTAATTGCTTTTTAAAATAACACTACCTAGTAGATAGGATATTCAGATTGCCAGATTTTTTCTAATATTTCGCAAGTGCTCTTAGACCTTAAAACTATCATTTATTGAAGAAATACCTGCTTTGAGAAGGAAATTAACTTTGCCCTGCCATAGTACAGCTTAAGTCAATCCATATGGCAAGGCTTGTAAACAAGCTGAAGAACAAGTCTTCTTTGGCTGAATAAACTTGTTGTATCTCACTGGCTCCATCTAGCGTTCTTAAGTGTACTGCTGAAAAGTGAAACAAGAATATAAGGCTGAACCTGCACATTGGTACGTAAGAATATGTATACTATTGTTGGCAAAATGTCACTAAAATAACTGAAATACCATCCTTGTAGAAAATGCACTCAGGAAGTAAAAATAAAAATCCAGTATTTTATTAGTATTAAGCACTTTTATCTCCTGTAAGGAAAGCGCTGAATACTAATAAAATACTGGATTTTTATTTTTATTTCCTGAGTGCATTTTCTACAAGGATGGTATTTCAGTTATTTTAGTGACATTTGTGTGGTTTTTACTTGGTGTGGTGTTCCTTGGTATTGTTGGTAAAATGTTTCCTGCAACATATAATGTGCATTGTAAAGGAATGTTTCCAATAGCATAACCTCAGCTGTCAACATAAAATAATAAAAAAATTCACTTGGTTTCTTTTTGATAAGCCATGAACATTTCATATTTTAAATGAAGCAAATGTTATGAATACTGCACTGAAACATAACTATAGCAACAGCAATTATCATCTGCTCAAGCAGAAAATACTACTGATTCATTTTACCTAATGCTAGTACTTTAGATGCAACTATTATTTTGCTACCAAATTTAAAGCTGATATACCTTTCAAATTTTCATGCTGTATTACAGATCTGCTTAGTCTGACATTTTTGCTTTATATTACCATGGTGTTTTGTATCTGAAAAAAGAAATTCTTGGGCCAATTTACAGCACTTAGCATTTCTAC
>NC_056738.1:391515402-391522902 GCF_019279795.1 Protopterus annectens | reverse complement strand
CAGTCAATGCCAACGTCATTAGGAATGCAGGTGAAGAGTGATGTGACGTCCATAGTAACCAACCATAATATATCCACATCACTATAAGTGCTAGCAAATACATACAAATCCCTCAAGAAATGTGCTGTATCTATTAATACATAATCAAATTGAGATAAAACAGACTTCAATCTGTAGTCCAAATAGATGGAAATAGGTTGCGTCAACCACCCTTCACCTGCAACAATCGGTCGAAATGGAGGAAGAAATGCCTCCTTGTGTATTTTTGGCAGACCATTTATTCGTGGTATGACTGGGTAATCTACCTGAAAAAATTCAAAGAGGTCCTTGGTCATAATTCCAAGTGATAGACAATCATATATAGTGTCTCGTACATTAATGCAACATTTCTCAACAATATCTAAGGAACTCAATTCATAGTCAGTAGTGTCAAGCAAATGTAACATAGACTTAACATAGTAGTCTCTATTAAGTACAACTATTCGTCCACCCTTGTCAGCAGGTCGTATTACTATATTGGAATTATTCTTCAAGGAAAGAATGGCATCATGCTGTAGCTTGTCATTGATGGAAAAACCATCATATAAGTTGTGTCCAGGTCCCTGATATAGATCATTCTCTACTGCTTGAATAAACAGTTCCAAATTAGGCACTAATTTAGGATTGATGTTACTTTTCTTTCTAAATGGCAAAGCAGTCGTGTCAGTATTGTCTTTAAACAATAATTTGAGATTGACATTCCTAGCAAAGAGTCTAATAGCTAGAAAATAGTCATTCATACCTGCTTTCATATTAGGTATATAGGACAATCCTTTCTCTAGAAGTGCTAGTTCCGCAGCATCAAGAGAAAAACCAGAAATATTCCATACTAGCGACTCGGGTGATTCTTCTGTTTGTAGTGAACCTGCCTGTCCGATCTGTTGTCCATCCTCTTGGCTCCCATTTCTATATCCATAGTAATGGATCTCTTCCTCCCCGTACGTATTGGTAGCGGAACAAGTGGAAAATCCTCTTGTTCAGCAGGTCTCAATTTGTCCAACTGGATTTTTCGTCTAACGACTGTTCCAACCTTGGAACTATGGGCTTCAAGCGACTCCAACGGAGCAGGCCGCTCCTCTGTTGGAGTAAAATACAATGAGGTAATAGACTTAGGACTCGACAAAGTCACATTCACCTTCTCTGTTCCCATTAATGTATCAGTTTTATCATGGATAACGACATCAATGCCTTGTCGTGTGCCTACTGGTAATCTTCCCCCTAGTGACGAAACATCATCACCAGGCATAGACACAATCTTAGAACGGACAGTGTTAGTTGCTGGAACCAAACGCTGCTCTTGCTTACCAGCACCGCTTAGCATGGTCACTGTCCTGGGCCAAACAAATACATTATTGGATTCAAAATCCTTACGATCTCTATTCAATTTACTCCTTTTTTGTTTTAACAAATTATTCCCATACCTTGTAACTTTGTCAACAGTCTCTTGTATGAAAAGATCAGTCAATTCCACTCCCATTGAATCTTCCAATTCAATTTGTTGTTCTAACATAGTGTCCAAGAGCTCCTGCTCCTTCGGTTTAAAGTAATCCACGAGTAACTGCATATGGGACCTACTAGCTTGGATGTTAATTTTCTGCCAACGTGCTAGTAGGTCCGGATACAAACTGCCGTAAGTCGGCATATTTAAAATTCTAAGCCCCCTCGGAATTACCTTGAGTTGCAGGCTCGCTTCCAAGTGGTACCGTTGACATTGTAGCCGCTTATGTTTAAACATGTTGTTCTCTAAATCTCTCTTTACTTGCTTCACGTGTATTTCCTTGTCGACATCGATGCTCCGAATAGCATCATCATCCGGTTCCACACCATCCGCAGTAAGTAACGGGTTCACAAAAACTTCAAGTAAGTTCCTTAGCGACCCAATACTGCCCAAGGTAGTCTTCTCATTTCGTAGTACACACGCAGCCTTCTCGGCTCTCAATTCAGTGTCGCTCAATTCAGGCATTACTTCCATCACAAAACGTAAAAAATATATCCAACAACCACCCGACACAAAAACGAAGACAAAAAGATATGTTGTTAAAAAGTCCAACCCAATGGTAGTAATGCAGTCAAATAAAGTATTCCAAGATAAAACCTGCAACAAAATCCACGGAACCAATAATTAAAATGAATAAAGCCGGTTTTAATGAAAGAATGTTAGCGCTATCGCAGTCTACACCGCTTCGTCAGACATTTCAGTTAGAGTAAACACATGAGAACAGCTAAATAGGAAATTTTTTAAAAAACGTCACATCCTCCATCAATGCAGCATCAAGTCCTAATTAAAACAACAGGCTCGTTCTAAGACAATGTATACACATTCACATTTACACATTTATTCTAGATACCACCATATATAAGGAAAAGGGTAAATTAAACAGTACTATCTTTAGAAAAGAATGCTATAAGGCCTCTTATCTATACATATACATATACACACACACATATATATATATATATATACATATACATACACACACACACACACACACACACACACACACACACACACACACTATACACACACACATATATATATATATATATATATATATATATATATACATATACACACACCGACACACAAACACACACATATATATAGATATATATATGTATATGTATATATATATATATATATATATATATATATATATTTATATAATATGCATATACACACACACACACACACACACACACACACATACACACACACACACACATACACACACAAATATATATATATATATATATATATATATATATATATATATATATATGTAGAATCCACAAAGTGACGAGCCGCGGTAGTGCTGCTCCAAGAATAAATGTGTGTACCAATCCAGGCAAAGATGAAGTGCTTACAAAGTCCTGCCAAAGCACTTTCGTACATCAAAGGCTACTAGCTCATTACCAACCACTTGTCGGAATAAAGATAGATATAGTAGCTGCAACAGTCTGTTTAGACCAACCTCAGTGTACCTTGTGTTTAGGCTGTAGTCCACTATCAAACCATGAATACTTCTAGGCGAGCTGCTTCCTTATACACATCCAATCTCCATAAGAGACAAACACCATTCGGTTCCTTAAACTCTGTTATACCATATAAACTGTTAGCAGACTGCTTCCTTGTACAAATCCAGCATCAGTAAAAGAAAAAACCATTCGGTTCAACCTTCTTTATTCATGTGTGAGCGCTTTCACGGCAATACAGAGCCGCTTCATCAGACAAACAACAATGCTCTGTAAGAGCGCCAATTTTTAAAAAATACATAGGAGGAAGTCACTCCTACTAACTTCCTGGTATGCTGTGCTAAAGCATTTAAAGTGACAGTGCAATAATAAAATCAAATGATAATATAAAATCAAATAATTCATAATAGCAATGTTATAAAAACAAATAAGACTCAAAGAAACTTCATTTTAACAACACATAACACCATTGTTACGAAGCCAACGTGTTGTACAGATCACACTTAGATTAAAACTTCTTACGAATAACATACTCAAGCTAACATAATGTCTAAGCGACAAAGCACATCGAAATAGCTCTTCTCATATACAAATCCAAAAGGTCAAATTCGAATAATGTACATGACACATGCAAAAAAGCAACGTCCATATTAGCGGCAGAACCAACTGCATGTTCAAAATGCTGATATAAAACCATTATGGTGTGAGGGAAGGGAAGACAAATTAAAGTGCTATGATAAACAATCACTCTATGAAATAAATGTATCTGAGTGGGACAATAAGTGTCTACTAATATATCTGGATCTATAACAAATATAAGATATTAACCTACTGAAGATAAAATCAATAATTAAAACCATGTATACAAAGGATATGGTGAGAAGAACTATCGATATGAGGCATATAAAAGGACGGGGAAGGGAGGGGGGGGAAAGAAATAGACAATATAAATCCTAAGTATGGGTGTGTCCATGAAACACAAAAACATACCCTGACATGTATACAGATAAACTATGGAATATACAACTAAAAATTATAATAAACCAAAAATTATTTAAAATGCATATTAAATAACTATAGTCTGTGTATATGAAAATCTGTTAACAAATCCACAAAGCAACCTAAATAAATATATTGAACTGAATCTAACAACATTTAACCAAACTAGGTATAACAAATGAGAATATTAACATAGCATATTCAGCATAGAGTATATAGAACTGGCCTATTGTGGATACAATTGATGAACCAATAGTACCAGGTCATGTACATATGGGGGCCACAGTATAACCTTGGAGCCTAAATATTATGTAATCAATTGTTCAAAGTACAAGTGGAGAATGTTACAAAGACCTCAATAAATGAGACAACAGAAAATGAGGCCATCTAGATCATCTCAAGGGTCTGGCCTTCAACTGCGGTTTAATGGACAGAACTTCATTCAGGCCTTTCTCCCTATGGGCCGCCAGCCTGCATATCCACTTTAGCTCCGCTTGTTCAGTAAGGTTGACTATATTGCCTAGTCTAGGATTGGGTATCACAACTTGGAGCACTTGAAATAAAAAGGTGTGTGTTGCTCCTTCTCTCATGGTGTGCTTCGATAGAGCACTACATTCTTGTTTTCTAGCTAGGCAATAACAATGGTCCCTTATCCGTTCTCTAAGGGACCTGTTGGTTTTGCCAACATAAAATGAAAACAGTAGGTACAGTGTGCAATATAAACAATGTTTCTGGTGTTACAGTCACTATTCTGATTTAATGTCCAAAGGTGACCTGAAACAGGATGCCTATAGTAGTGAGATTCATCTACATATCGGCATTGTGCACATCTGCCACATTTATTCGTTCTTTCAAAACCTGACCTTTCTTGAAGCCCTGGGCCTTTACTGTTGCATAGCAGCCTTTTCAGACTCAACATATTGCTGAAAACAAAGGATGGAGTATGGCCCACTAATCTGGTAATACTCTCATTGGCGGTAAGAATATTCCAGTGCTTGTTGATTAAAGTTCGTAGCATGTTACAGCCTATTCCATAAGGCATAACAAAGCCAATAAAACTATTGGAATGCTCTCTCATTTAGGCCACTTCCTTTGTTTGCCCTAAGTCTCATTATCCAGTTAACCTCTCTCCCTTCAGTGATATTATGAATGTTACCTTCTCTAATCCTAGGCATAACGTTATCTAAAGCCATAAACGTAAAATGATGCTGGGTACCGTGATTATTAACATGTTTAGCTAAAGCATTGTTCATATATTGTATTCTAATGGCATAAAGATGTTCTCTAATCCTGGTCCTAAATGCCCTATTGGTCTTACCAACATAAAACGCTTGGCATACCTGGCAGGTTGCTAAATACACCAAATTTTCAGTGCTACAGGTAGCATTCACTTTAAAGGAGAAAGCTTGTCGTGTATTCAGATGTATGAACATATTACCTCTTTCTATGTAATTACAATAATTACATCTACCACATGGATATGATCCTAAAAATGAATCATTGTCATATACCTCTCCACAGTGACATAATAATTTTTTAAGATTACTTTTGTTCTTATATTGAAACATAGGTTTAGCTCCTACTATCTGTGCAATGTCCCTGCTACGAGTTAAAATTCCCCAATGTTTATTAATGATATCTATAATATCCTTCCTATCATTAGTGTAATACATTTGTATTCTCACTTGGTTATTAAAACTTCTTATAGTGTGTTTTTCTTTAGTTTGATTAGAATAATATGGAGCAGCTCTCCCCATTCTTAAACTAGAGATATCCATTAAATTGCATTCTATCTCACTCCGTTGATATCCTCGTTGTGACAGTCTGCATCTAAAACTATCAATCTCTTGCTGGAATCCTTCCTGTGATGCATTAAGTCTGGAGATTCTCATACCCTGTCCTTTCATTACGTTTTCAAATATATGACGCGGATGCATACTAGTTCTATATAGAAGTGCATTCCCATAGCATTTCTTCCTATGGACCCCAGTATTTACTTTATCTTCCAACACTCTCTGTACAAAGACATCCAGGAGCTCTATACGGTCAGTGGAGTATTCAAAAGTAAACTTAAGGTGGGAAGTAAAATTATTAATGGCCTTGATAAAATTATGTAAACTTGCATGAGTGCCTTCCCAAACAAGGAAGACATCATCCAAGAAACGTCTGTAAAATCGCACATGCAAGTGATACAGCATATACTTAAACAAAATATCTTCCTCACACATAGCAAGATACATGTTGGCGTAGCTGTTGGCACATGATGTGCCCATCGCTATGCCTTCTGCCTGTAAGAATACATTTTCCTGGTGAACAAAAATGTTATTTTCCAAAACAATTTCCATGAACATTACTATAAGATCTATATGTTCATCTGTATAACCACTATGTAAGGTTAGATATTTTTTGATGGCTATGACGCCATCCTCATTAGGAATGATAGTAAATAAAGATTGAATATCTAAAGTAACAAATGTCATATCTGCTGTCATATTTACCAGAATTAGAGAACATCTTTATGCCATTAGAATACAATATATGAACAGTGCTTTAGCTAAACATGTTAATAATCACGGTACCCAGCATAATTTTACGTTTATGGCTTTAAATAATGTTATGCCTAGGATTAGAGAAGGTAACATTCGTAATATCACTGAAGGGAGAGAGGTTAACTGGATAATGAGACTTAGGGCAGACAAAGGAAGTGGCCTAAATGAGAGAGCTTCCATAAAACCAATATTGAAGGCTAGGCGTATTAAATGATTACGACACATGATAAATTGAAACTTACAGTTGATATAGTTATATATAAATATTTATTTAAAAATTTATTTAAAAAATTTTTTTGAAGCATAATTTATGAATTTAATAATTTAATATAATTTTTCATAAGTTAATAATAATGTGAAAACATGTAGTACAATACTAGCATCAGTTTGGCTAATATGGACAC
Source organism: Protopterus annectens (assembly GCF_019279795.1). Classification (NCBI taxonomy): domain Eukaryota; kingdom Metazoa; phylum Chordata; order Ceratodontiformes; family Protopteridae; genus Protopterus; species Protopterus annectens. The sequence continues at coordinate 391,515,938 of NC_056738.1, read as the reverse complement.
TGTCGGTTATTTATTTTTTATTTATGTGACACTGATACTTCAATTAGAACTCTACATTGTTTAGTTATGTATCATTGTAATCAACATTAATATTGCATTCACATCAGTATTGTAGAAAGCTTATATTTCCTTCAAGAGTGATTTTATAGTAATAACGCTGCAATAGTAAAACGATACACTTAACATTTTAATATGTATCGTATGCAGAAATGAAAGTATATTTTTTCAGACATCGAATAACACTAACAGCTGATTTGAAAGCATGTTGGTAATAAGGTATATACCTGCGAATTATACACGCAGCTTTGTGAGGAAAACAGAACTTCCACTACATAAGGTTAGAGGAGCGTAATATTTGCACTAGTTGATGTTAGAGAATCTTTTAGCAGCTACCCTTATAAGCAGGAAGCGAACAGGTTGTGATTATTAATTGAAATATAACTTAGTTGTTAACGTTTATTGTAATAGTAGTTGTTATTAATTTTATATTTATATTTATACATTTTTTTTTTAGTAAAACGTTATTGTAACAATTA
>NC_056738.1:391442097-391454487 GCF_019279795.1 Protopterus annectens | reverse complement strand
TGAGAAAGGTAAAAGTAAGTCAAAAAGAAATGACAGGTAAAATGCTATATGAAAAATATAAACATGTATGGGAAGAGAAAAAGCAGGAAAAAGAGAAGAAAGGACAGGATGGAAGAAAAGGAATATGAGAATAAAATTAAATTGTTAAAGTTAAAAGTAAGTGAGGTTAATGGGCAAAGAAAAGAATGGTGTAGTATTAGAAATACACGGAGGGAATTAAAAGAAAATGAAAAAGGGCAATGCAAGACAGAAGAAAAAGGTTTGAGATTTGTTACTTGTGAAAGTGAATATGAAATATAAGTTGATAGTAGGAAAGAAAAAAACAACAAAACATGTTTTGGACTGTAAAAAGAATAGAGCATTTTAGGAAAAGTTTTAAAATTAATATGAATGGGAAGGTTTTAAATCTATAAATATGACTATGGTATCATATGAGAAGTATGATAAAGTAAAGAAATGTAATATTGGTAAATGGAATAAAGTACTGTTTGTGATAATGTGGGAGCTGTGGAAAAAAGAGGTGACAATTTGTTACATAAGAAAATGGAAAAGGATGGATAAATTAGCTGAAATAAAAAGATGGTTGTGGAAAGAAAATGGAAGATGATGATATATTAGCTGAAATAAAAAGATGGTTGTGGAAGAAAGGTTAGGGGGATAAAGGGTGAATATAAAAGAAAATGAAAAATAGAACTGCTTAGGTAAGTTCTTTTGTGTTGATAACTTGTAAATAATTTTAAATATGAATGTAATAAATGAGTGTGTAAATAATTGATTTAAATGTTTTTTTTATGTGGTATAAAATGAATGTGAATCTTAATAAATTACAGGGCATGCATGGAACCATGTGGTGCATGGTTGTGTTTTGAGTAACTTGACCTCTGACTTCCAGTTGTTGTGTTAATGTTATAGAATGCATCCCCCAATTTACATGAGCTACAGTGAGGTAATACCTATTTACAAATCAACATTATGAAGAAGTAAACCACATACACTGAAAGTAAGTCATGTATAATGCAGTCCTGCAGTTTTAAATCACAGTGCAGCTCCACAACCATGAAAACAGCTAAATTATGCATGCTTCATTAAGACTATGCTCTTGTAACAGTTGAACAAATGAAATTATAGAGAACTTATGATCATGTAATGTCCAAAGTTTAAGTAATTGTATAAACAGCATTGTGTAATTACATGTGTTACCCTAAAATAGTAGCTGGGTTATCTGTCACCCTATGTAGTTCTCCAATGCTGCAGTTAAAGCACCACACAAGAAGCACTTCGGTGCTTCATCTACAACCACGAATACAACATCAACATTCATTTCAGAATTACCGTGCTGCTGTACTACATTGTCAGATTGGGCCCCTAACGCCTTGATCCCAGGGCATCTGTCCTCTTTGCCCTATCCTAACTACACCTCTGCCTGTATCACACTTGAAAAGATCAGCAAGAAGTTAGGTTGAGTGCCCAAACGTGGATTCTGACATTAACAGTGTAGTAAGCAGTTGTAGTACTTCTAAATACACAATAAGTGTCCTACTGCTCCATTGTAGCTATGATAATATCAATAGAATTGACGGAAAACTCATTTTGGCTAAGTTCTTCAAAACACGTCTTAGCTATTATTTTGTGCTAATTTAAACTGCACTGCTACAAGGATGGCCAACCCTGATTCATTAAAGCTTACTATGTATCATCATTTGCACAAATCTATTACTAAATGTGTTATGAGTCAGGTCTTTAATTTAGAAAGAAGCATGCCTCATTTGCATGTATAAAGCATTGCAACCAAATGGACTTAACAATGAGTTGAATTTAAGATATTTGTTGCAATTGATTTAAGAATTTCATTGGTTATGCTTCATTGACGTTTTTATTATAGATTGTGTTTTAGTAAATGCATGTTACAGCATATATTTAATGAGTTTATATCTGTATTTACTTATGGCATTGAAGACAATGTAGCTGAGGTTCTAGTGTGCAATTTTATTTCAATAAATTTTCTTACTACTCCAAGTTACTAGTGCATGCCTCAACTAAGAGACCTAAAAAAACAACTTTCCATAACACTTCCACTAAACAAGACATGCTCATACATACACATGCCAGCATACACCAGTAAATCAATCCCCTTACCTAACCCTAACCCACAAGCACTCACACTCACACAAACACTGAATCTATACACTTTCTTAACTCTCACTCTAAACCTGACCTGCAAATACCCACACACACACACACACACACACATAAATACTTACCAATATAAAACCCACTCATTAAAGAGAAGTTGACAGATGGACTCATGGAAATCACTGAGAAAGAGAACAGCTGGGTGTTCCAGTGTTTGGTAGGGGGTTATGAAAAAAATCTGCTACTATTGATTATTATATCTTTCCTTATTGCAATGTAACAACAACCCAATTAACTGATTTTAGAAATACAACTTTAGGAGTTAAAGGATATACTGGTTCCCTGTATGCAGGTCTTAAAATATCCCATTCGCTTTGTGGGCACCGGTGATCTTTGGCATCTAAAGTGTTATCATGTCTCTGTTAATTACAATTCCAAGAAATAATTTATTAGTTCTCAGTATTTTTGCCAACAGTCTTACTTATTATGTAACCTCATTGTTGCCCATGCACTTTCAGACTTCACTTTATCAACTCTCGTTACTTTAGCAGTATCAACAAATAACTCATTTTCATGTTTCTCTTCAATACTATGAGCATTCTTTTGAACACACTTATCTTTCCTTTCGCACTTTCCAAAATGGTTCTTTCTACTACAGGCTCTGCACAACGGACTAACTAAATATGTTCATGCTTGTCTAGTACATGACGCATGTTTTTTAACTGGCCAATATTAACCACGGTGGTGCAGCGGTTAGCATTGCCGCCTCACAGCAAGAGGTTCTCCGGTTCGATTCTCGGCTGGGGTGCCTTCTGTGTGGAGTCTGCATGTCCTCCTTGTGGTCGCGTGGGTTTCCTCCGGGTGCTCCTGTTTCCTCCCACATCCCAAAGACATGCTGTAGGTGGATTGGAAACTCTAAATTGGCCCTATGTGTGCATGTGTGTGCCTTCTGTGGAAGGTTGGGCACTGGGCTGGCAACTCAACACCGTAAAACTCCACTGCCAATCATGAGCGGACAGGTGATCTGCTGTGGCGACCCCTAACCGGGAAAAAGCCAGAAGAAGATTAACTGTGCTCCAGTCCTTATCGCCCTGATTCTTGTCACCAGCTCTGTTATCATGAATTCTCATTTTTGCCTTTCTTCTTTAATCATTTCACATTTTGTCTTAAACACAGTGAGTTAATTCCTTTAAATGACTATAGTTTCAGTCACTTTGCAATTATCCACAGCTTATAATGAGTCCAGATCTCTTTCTATTAATAGCCTTCCAATTGTTTCCTCATTTCTTATGCTACATATTGTTCTGGCTCTTGTTAATGAATCATGCATCTCACTAAAATCATTCCTTAGCTGATTTTTTAGCTCAGCAATATAAACCTCCCTAGTCTCACTTGTACAATGTACTCTTGTGAAAAACAGATGATTAAAAAATGTCAAGTTCTTTCTAGATTTGCAAGAATTCCTAAAGTTCACTGGTCCTGTGTCACAGGGAGATAAAGCCCTTAGCGTGCTCCAGATGACCTGTGTTTGATTAATGGCAGAGGCATTGGAGTGGCAGCACAGGGAGGATGGGAATGAGTGGACAACACTAGCTCATTCATCTGAGGGAGAGGGAAGCATCCCACGCTTACTGCAGTAAAGCACCATTATGAGCCATGTGATCTCCATGCTCCATAAATGGTGTACCTCATTGTCAGCACATGTGTAAAACTGTGCATGCACTTCCACTTGAAGAGCTTTCCAAGGCTGATGCAGTATACCGGGAGACAGGTTACACTCCCCAGCAGGGGTAATGGCACTGCACAATCATCAACAACCTCCTCACCAGACCCGGATGTGGGCTGGTTTAGACTGGGGGAGTTGAACGTGTCTGGTTCCCACAGTGAATAAGGAGAGTAGCAGGTGGCAGCTGATGACAGTAATTCCTGCAATTTTGTTTTCAATTCATTACAGTAGATGTGCCAACTAACTTCAAATCTTCCTTCAATAGTTATGAGGAAACATGGTATGCTGTATCAGTTTAAGTGTCTCAGCTGTTCCACTCACAGTGATAAATTTACCAAATTTCTTAAACCAAGGTTTTCATTTCATGTTAAATTCCCATTCATCAAGATAATTCATGCTGGTTTGCATTTTGACCATTTTCTAATATATTTCTGTACCACTAAACCCACAAGCCATTGAAAAAAAATAGATTTACTCATTTTATACACACACACACACACACACACACACACACACACACACACACACACATATATATATATATATATATATATATATATATATATATATATATATATATATTTGTATTTCTTTTTTCACTTCTGAGACCATACAACCTTTGAAAATTCATCAGGAGGCTCAATGAAGAAAATAGACAGTGTGTGTATTTTTCTGTTTACATAAGTCATTACTTTGGCTATTGCTAGAAAGCAGCATATCACATGACATGCAGCTTCCTGTAGTTAGCCTTTAGAGATATCTTCATATGCTACATTCTGACATCGGGGTGTTTTTGTGGACGTTTGTCTTGAAAGAGAAGTTTATGAACCAAGCAGAGGTAAGAATACTTAGCATAAAGTATTATGAGTCACAGGGGTGAAAAAAATCTGAAGAGTCTGCTGCTGATTCAGGAATTTTATGACAGGCATTCTTAACATTTTGTTAAATGGTCCTCTAGTCACAATAACAAGTACAATGTAGCTGAATATTAGGGAAGTTGGGGTACTATGTTTTGTTCATAGGTTAGTACTAAGCTAACTGCCCTTGCGAGCCATTTTAAGCCTAGCCAATTATCCCTTGTGAGACTCAAACCCTGCACCTTGTGTTTGTAAGGCAAATTTAACCATTAGGCCACACTCCCAAAGCCATTAGATGGACCCTCTAGAGTTGTGTCTCTCCAAAAGATACCTATGTCCTTTTAAAGAGCAGCACAAATCTGAAGGTTGTACATAACACACCTGCGGTGGTCTGCCTGGGAAAACTGTGAAGCAGAAGTAAAGAATCTGAGCAGTCCAGAAAACTCAGAAGTTGCACTAATGGTATGCCCTTAGAATGAAAGGTATTTAATTCATAGTTATGTGAATTGAGTGACTCTGTAAACATAATACCTAAGCGATGTTGCACACTGTATAAGCAATGCTATGTGCAAGCCTCTCAACCTTAAGTAAAAAAATCAGGGGCTAAGGTCTTGAGAATCAGGCATTTCCAATTAAATCAGGCATGTGTAAAAAAGTCTTTCGGCTTTGCCCAGTTAGGGGTCAATACAGCGAACTCTAGTCCGCTCATGATTGGCAGTGGATTTTACAGTGCCAAGTTGCCATCCCAATGCCCAGCCTTCAACAAAGGCACACCCATTCGCGCTCACACCTACCTGCATGTCTTTAACATCACTCAACCATGGAGAGGACATGCAGACTCCACACAGAAGGTGCTCCAGCCGAGAATCAAACGGGAGAACCTCTTGCTGTGAGATGACAACACTAACCGCTGCACCGCAATTAGTGTAAAATATGCATAGTCACATAATTAGAACCACTCCAGTGGCAACCACACAAAGATTAAAGTTATATTAGGGCTGTTTTATTTGGTAAAGAGTTAATATATAGCACCACAGTATGCACAACAGAATCATGATCTTCATGCGAAACACAAATCACTTTATGAAAAATATTTACTCTACCTGTTCCATGTGTGAACAGCCAGCTAATGTCAGTACATACCAGACAAGATTTAACAATTTGGGCCACATAAAGGATGATATTCATAGCTGTTATGCATAAAGTCTATCCATACTGTCGGTGTATTTGTGCAGCAAAAGCCCAATTCATAGAGGCTATTTATAACAACACTGAATGACTGTAAATTAACTTAAGTAAATGAACAAATAATAACAGATGAGAAGTGATGTAAATCCATGTATGCTAATAAGTTCTTGTCTGGGCCTATTTGTGATTCATTGTTATATTTTGATGTTTTTCTGTACCTATTTTGATGCATGTCTGCACTGTGCACAGATTCATTATAAAATTCAGAATCTTGTCTTTTCTATCTACTTTACAATCAGTGAAGATGTTTTCCCTTTCTGCTAGTATTGCTACTTCCCAGTGTGAGCTACTTGTCTTGTCTGAGCCAAAACCAAGAAAGGGAGATATAGACAGAGAATAATTCAGCACAATTTTGATAATCAGGAGATACTTGATGGATTTAGAGTGAACAGGGATATTGTGAGGGCCTCAGAGAGAATGTATGATCACCACATGTGTACTGGAAGGATGTGTATCCTTCCTATCCATGTGGATGCTAACGTAAGCATAGCCCCTCATGGCAACCTTCCAGAGACTGAAAGCAGACATGCTGGGTATCTCACAGGCTTTTGCCTTGGGAATACTTCAGCAATTTCTTGATGTACTCTAGGTACATGTGGATCATAGGTTCATAGGTTCATAGGTTCATACTAGGCTATCTGCCCAAGGGCATTTATAAGCCTAGCCCATAGTTATTTGGCTTTCGCCACCCCTTTAGTTTGAATAAAACTATGCCTATTATTTTGCTGTGCCTCTGTCAAGCAGTGACACTGAAGTAATCCCTGGGGTATATCTGCGATCCCCCATCCATTGGTCAAGATTCCTCTTGAACAAGGCCAGCGAGGTGCTCTGCCTTACATGTACCGGGATTTTGTTCCACAGCATAGGGAGTCTCTGGGTGATGAATCTGTCCCTCCAGCACGTTCTATTAATAACCGTGTCAAGGTTTAAGTCTCCCGCCCTTGTGGTTCTGAGGGATCTAGATTTTTTGAGGTGAAGCATATTCATCAAATCAGGGTTTGACATGGCCTTATATGTCAGGCACAGGTCACCTCTGAGCAAGCGGTATGAGACTGAATAGAGCTGGAGTTCTTTCAGTCGGGCAGCATAAGACATATTTTTGAGACCCTTTATCCTTTTGGTGAGGAACTTTTGGGGCCTTTCCAGCTGCTGCAGGTGTCGGGTCAGATACATTCCGAACGGGGCATTGTACTCAATCATAGGTCTAATGAGTGATGAGTACAGGGGGATGATGACCTCCCTTGATCTAGATGTGAATCCCTTCATGATCAGGTGGGCAATGTAGAAGGTTTTCCTAACCACTTTAGCAACATGAGTGTCAAACGAAAGGCTACTGTCAACCTGGGCCCCCAGATCCCTGATGACTTCTTCTGTGCTCAGTGGATTGCCACCTATATGGTAGCTAGGGGTAACCTTGTTTTTCCCGAAGGGTATGACTATGCATTTCTTGGCATTTAACTTTAGGCCATGGCTCTGGCACCAGTTATCCATTTCTGTGAGGCCCTTCTGAAGGATATCTGTGTCAGATGTGTTTTCGACTATGGCGCCCATTTTGCAGTCATCTGCAAACTTTGTCAGCCATAACCCTCCTGTGTTTGCTTGTACTTTAGAAAAGTAGATGCTGAACAAGAGTGGACCCAGGACTGAGCCCTGTGGGACACCACTTGTGACAGGCTTTGAGTCTGACATGGCTCCAGCAACTCTGACCCTGTGGGTTCTGTCACTTAGCCAGTTTGCAACCCATCTTGTGATGTATGGGTTTACATTCAAGCTGATGAGTTTTTCGATGATACCTGAGTGGGGTATTGTGTCGAAGGCCTTTGCCAGGTCAAGGTAGGCTGTATGGACTGCCTTTCCCTCATCAATGGCCTTGGTGACTGTCTCGAAAAAGTCAACCAAGTTTAAAAGGCATGATCTGCCTTTGACAAAGCCAAACTGGGTTGAATCCAAAGTCTGCAAGTTCCCTATGTCTTTATTTATGAGTTCCATTATGGTCCTCTCCATGGCTTTGCAGATAAGGCTTGTCAAGCTAATGGGACGGTAATTTCCAGGGTCGATGGAGGCACCGCCCTTGTGAAGTGGGACCACAGTCGCCGTGCACCACTCCTTGGGTACGTATCCTGAGGTGAGGCTAAGATTAAACAGCTGTCCTAACTGCGGGTTTAATTCCTCATTGAGTTCATGGAGCACACAGCCGGGGACACCATCCGGTCCCATGGATGCTGTGTTTTTTGCTTTGGAGAGAGCAGTTCTCACCTGGGCGTTGGAGATGTTTGGGGGGCTACAATCCTCTGGTATAGATATCTCTCCTTTTGGGGGGGGGGAGAAGTTTGCACTGAACCTGTCAGCCAGTATGTTGGCAATGTGTGTAGGTTCAGTAATCTTCACATCATTTTGAACTAATTCTGAGCATATCTGGGAGTTTCCTCCTAGGTTTCTAACATAGCTAAAGAAGGCCTTATGATTGTCTTTTGAGTCCTTGGCGATTTTTCTCTCAAAATTTGCCTTGGATGATTTTATGAGAGCTCTTAGTTTTTTACTTATAATGATCAAAGGTGTCTTACCTTTCAAGGATTTTGCTCTATCTTGTAGTAGCTTCCTCCTTTTGTTGTAGAGCTTGTTTATGGCTGGGGTCCACCAGACTGGACGCTTGCCTTTGGTACAAAGAGTCTTAGTTTTGTTTGGGATTGCCTGATCCATGCAGTCCTGTAGGTGCTGGTAGAAGGCATTTGTAAGTGATTCAGCGGTTTGAGTAATGTTTACCACTGGCTCAGGGGCCTTAAAGGAGACCACACTAGTTTTTAGAAGTGTGAAGTCGGCTTTTGAGAAGTTTTTCACTGTGGTCTTTTTTATTTCAGGTGGGGCGGGATGAGGACCTCCAGCGAGATTAGTTTATGATCTGATCTCACCAGTGAGGGGTATACTTCCAGTGTTGAACATTGTGATCCCATGTTCGTGATGATGAGATCAAGTATGTTTTCTCCTCTTGTGGGGATGGTGACTAGTTGTTCCATGGCATTTGAGTTTATGAACTCCAGGAACCTTTGGGCTAGAGTGTTTGGGCTTGAGTAGTGTTCCCAGTCTATATTAGGGTAGTTGAAGTCACCTAGTATGATGGTGTTTGGAGATACATTTATCCCCTCCATTGTTTTCAGGAAGGCCATGTGAGGTTCCTGAGTTTGAGAGGGTGGCCTGTAACATGCTACAAATTGCATAGCAGTCTTGCCTATGGTTAATTGCACCTGGATGGTCTCCGATGCATCGTGCGTTGCCACCAACCTTGAGGTGTGGGTGTCCTTTATGAATATGGACACCCTCCTTTCTTGGTGTTGTCTGGATTTTGGGGCCGGAACGCATTATATGAGGTGAAACCTGCTAGTGCTGGGGTGCTCTCAGGAGCCTTGAACCAGGTTTCTGTCACAGCACAGACATCGATGTTCTCCATACTGAGAAGGGCCTCGAGTGCGTGCATCTTGAGATTGAGACTTCTGGCATTGAGCAGCATTACCCTTAGTTTTTACTTTTTGTGTTCTAGGGTGGTAGGTTTAGAATTTGAGCCTTGCCTAAAAAAGGCACTATGGGGGTGGCAAGAGCCTTTGCCAATATCCAGAAGCCTAGGGGTGACAGGTGCAAGCCGTCCCTTGCGAAGCAGCGTGGCTTGTCCAGCATGTCATCCCAGGCAGACAGACATTGGATCCCCTTTGAATGACACCAGAATTTAAGCCAATTATTAGTACATATGTTTCCTGGTCCAGATGATTTGTGCATTCTATGGGGTAGCACATTTCCCCGAGGTGTTCAGTGTGAGGGATTGCACCCATGTTTCAAATGGGGTCCTGTAGATCAGATTATGTTATATAGCTTTAAGAAGCATTCCAGTTCGTGGGCATGTGCATATAAGTACTGAACACATGCAAGCAAGATTGCCATTCTGAGCGAACAGCCAGAGTGATAACATGCATGTGTGTAGTAGTCAGTCAGTTTGTTTAAGTTTAATATTCTTGCCATCCATCCTGATGTGTTTATATGCAATAAATTACTTAAACGAACACCTGAGCCTCTTCATCTTATTAGTATGTACAAGATGAGTAACATGGTGTCAGAATGGGATTCAGAGTTACAGCCATGAGGCAACCAGTTAGAAACAAGGAATATACACGAGTGGATCATCTCTACTGCTCAAACGACTTCCAAACAAGCCAGAAACAAATTCCAGGTACTAAAACTCACTTAAGGGATTTATTTTGCCACGAATATAAAAAGAATCATTCAGAATGCTCAAAACAAATTTCTAATTAAACGTCTGAAACTGTGACATAGTGATAAACATATTCAAAATAATTACAAAAACATTTGAAACAATAGTTGAATCACATAAAGTGTATAAAAAAGAGAAAACAACTGTATTTTTTCACTATGTACTACTTTTTCACATTACCTAAAACTATTTGAAATGTCCAAAGTGTGCAAAGTGTTTGGCAAGTGTGTGTAATATCACAGTGCAGTTATTTTGCAAAGTACAGTAATTTCAAGGACTATTTCACAAAGTACAGTCTCTCAAAAAGTTTATTGTGCATTTGAATATTTACTATAAGTACCTGGTGTGTGTGCATGTTCAAAGTTAAATTACAAAGGTCAAAATTGCATTGTGTTTTACTATAATCTGTGGGCATGGCAGAAGGATTTTGCAGACCAAGTCTGCTTGTGTTTGATAACAATATGGCAGAAAACTGGAGTCTGTTTGAGCAGGAATATAATATTTTCATACAGGCTGCTTTTTCTGACGAAGACCCGCATACAAAGGCATTTATTCTGCTTAATTTATTTGGTTCAAAGTCATTGAAAGAGAGTGATCATTTGTTTATACACCTGCTATATATGCAGGGGACGGGGGAGACTGCCATTTTGTGGTATAGGCTGAAATGCGGGAAGTTCCTGAACGCTTAAAATATAAATTTAGAGAAATGTGTAATCCATAAAAGAATATTACAATGGAAAAACACTTATTTTACACAAGAGATCAAAAGTCTGGTGAAACTTTTCCAGAATATATAAGCGACTTGAGAAATAAGGCTAAAATGTGCAGATATGGTGACTTGAGAGATGAGTTGATAAAAGACAGGCTTGTGTGTGGTATTAATAATGACACAGTGAGAAAGATTTTGCTTTGAGACAGCAATTTAATGTTAAATAAGACCATTGAGATTTGTCAGATATACGAGCTTACAGAAAGGCACACAAGTATGCTTACAAATGAGAAAGCAAGCTTTCTAGTACCTTCCACTGCCAATGTAGATAGTATGCAACACAAAGTTAAAATATACAGGCTAAATAGTGGGGCAGCCACAGCCCAAGCTCCAGTAAGAGCAGTAATGCCATTCTTGCAATAAATAGAATCATTTCAGAAGGTTTTGTAAATCAAACAAGGCACATTCATTTATTAAAAGAGTACATTCAAAGAGGCAAGTTGATCAATTAAAAAGCTGTAACCCTACTTTTTATGTTGATGGTATGTCTGTGCTTGGTGAAACAGTCAATGCAGTAGATTTATGGGCAAAGAATGAAATCTTTTGTACTGTTTGGATTAATGGGAGTCCTGTAGAGCTCAAAGTAGATACTGGCTCAAAGTGCAATGTTATGTCAGCAAAAATGTTTGCTAGAGTAAAAGCTGCGGAACAACTTGATCTGACAAAGTGTGCAAAGCTTGTTGCTTATGGTGGTGAAGAGATTCAAACCAAAGGCTCACTAGTGCTTTCATATTACTCTGCTGGGAACAGCTATGACTTGCCGTTTTATGTAGTCAAGAGACATATGCATTCATTAAAAGGCCTCAGAGACAGTTTGAAAATGGAACTGCTTTCATTTAACAAAGGAGTTCACCGTGTAAGCATGCATGACAACAGCTCAAATTTCACCCAAACTATTTTTTCTGAGTATGCTGATATTTTCACAGACAAACTAGGCAAACTTCCAGTTGCGTACTCCATGAAGTTAGACCCAGAGGTCAGCCCAGTTATCAGACCAGTACTGAAAGTTACATTAGTTATGCAGAACAGAGTCATAGCTAAGCTAGACAGAATGGTGCAGCTAGGAGTAATTTGTCTAGTAGAAGAACCAACTGAATAGGTATCATCCATGGTAGTAGCTCACATGATAATCTCAGCTGATATCAGAATATGTATTGATCCAACAGACTTGTAGAAAGCATTAAAAAGGCCTCATCATCCTATGTGCACAGTTAAGGAGGTTGCTGCCCTCATGCCAAATGCCACTGTTTTTTTCTGTCTTAAATGCAAAGAGTTCATTTTGGCAAATTTTGCTTGATCGAAAATCTTCTTTGCTAACCATGTTTGGTATGCCAGTCAGAGGGTACGGATTTCTGAGAATTTCCTTTAGAATAAATTCAGCCAGTGAAGTCTTCCAGCA
>NC_056738.1:391377097-391437097 GCF_019279795.1 Protopterus annectens | reverse complement strand
CATATAGTTGCATGGATAATGAGGTGCCATCTAGTCCATAAGTATAGACCATAACATTCAGGTTATTATTTCCTTTCTTATAAAAAAAAAAAAAAAAAAAAAAAAAACAAACAAACTGTAGTATAATTGATGCATGCAGTTATATGTGTGGGCTATGCTGTATGGTGTATGGCCTAGTGTCACTGTTCATCAGACATTCTCTCTTATCTTTAAATATTTATTTTTATCTCAGAAGAGGTACTCATATTATTGTTTATTAAATTCTTGCCTGTGTGCTCATTAGCACCCCCTATTCATTGATGTCATAAGGCATCATATAAGGAATAATTGCATTTTAACCGCTTTGCACAAGAAATGTTGCTTATGGTGTGTACTTAAGTGTGCACATACAAAATCTCCTGAAGTGTTACTTAATAAAAAGTGCTATTTCAGTACTTGACTTAAGTTTTACATGCTTTTATTATGAGTTCATACCTTGTACTTGATTGAAAAATGTATCACATGCTTTTTTGTACTATGGAAAATTTACTCACTTTTAACTACTACATATTCATTTTGTAATACACAACAAATTTAGTCCTCAGAAATCACAGTCAGCTGTTATGCAATGCTGTGGGTGAAATGGAAACAGTGCTAGTGTAGATGGCAGGGTACTCCTGTCTTTTTTTTTTATTATTTTTAATAAGCATTTCTCTTAATAATGTGCAAAATTTGTTTTATGTTGTGTGAAATTTAACATCACTGAACTGAAACTCTTGATAATGGCTAGGCCATTCATGGTGTAAGTCAGTGCAATTTGAATGTTATAACATACAGCTTTCTTTCTAGATATGTTCTTTAATTGTAAGCACCATATTACATTATTGAAATGAAATGCATGCAGATGAAAAATGTCTTAATACTTGGTTACATTTGGCATTGACATATTCTGCATCACATTATTTCATTTTATTTTTTTTTATTAATAACTCATTGCCTTTTAATTTACACTTTGGCAACTCTGTGTAGATGTCAAATTGATGCAGTGTTATAGCGGTTAGTATTGTCACCTAACAGCAAGAGGTTCTCAGCTGGGGTGCTTTCTGTGTGGAGTCTGAATGACCTCCCTGCATTCATGTGAGTTTCCTCCAGGTGCTCCAGTTTCCTCCCACATTCTAACGACATGCATCTGGAGCATTTTTCCCCAGACCTCCCCTGAAAATGGGCTCTGTCAGGGTCAAACTTTCCTGGTAAACAAATATAAAAATAAATAAATATCTGAATGTCTAGGCTGAATGACAGTAGGTTAAGGACAAATGTGTCATGCACATCTCCTTAAGATATGGTAGGGGAAGGTGCATGTGATCATGAGGAGGGGCTGTTACATGAGCTGGCTGGAGACTTGCTGGGATGCCATGACGTCTTGAAGCAGCTGATCCTACAGACATTGATCTCACAGAGTTGTGGGACTGGGACCTGGAATGAGAGGTTCTGTTGCATGTAGATGAAGGCTGATGTGGCCTGTATGAATTCTGTTGTACTTGTTCTTCTCAGCTGTTTCCACTACCTTGTTGAGAAGCACTTGCAGTGCAGTGTGATACTCCCCCATGTTTCCGTACAGTACTCTGTCCTCTTCTTTCTCCAACACTGACTCTTATTTGAGTCTGGTAAGTCCCCACTAGTATATGAATAGAAGTGGACATGGATGCTTGATGTGCCACCATAGTACACATCAGTATAATGATGGTATTATCCCTATTTACTACCATTTCCATATACTGCTGGAAAATCGCACATACATCCTGGAGGACTATTTCTGGCTGACTCTGTGTGGTAGTGCACTGTGCTTTAATGATGCTACATCACATTTGCAGCTGAACAGCCAATGCTTTACATGTTTCTTGGGATAGCTATGACATATGCCTGTGCTATGTACCCCTTTGTAAAGGTGTCACTGTGTAAACTGTTGCCCCTGAATTTTTGTCATCACCCAGAATGTGTTCTTGTGGATTTGGAGATATAGTGTACAGGTGCATGGGGCTTCTCCCAGTACATCCTCTAGTGTAACCTCACCATGTACTTGACTTAGTGATTCTCTGTCATTTCCTGCAGAGCTACAAATATGTTATGGGGTGTGAGATCCTGCCATTAAACATGGCAACTAGGTGCCACTTTCCTCAAGTTGTCACATGACTGGAACTATGTTATCACCAGCAGAAGCAGCAGTTATTTTGCTGCTGATATCCTCTAAATTTATTGCTATAGCAGAATTGATTGCTTCTGCTGCTGACCCTGTAAATAATTAATGGAATGCATTGTTACTCAGATATTGGAATGTGCTGCTGTATGCTGTGTAATGAACGTGCAGGACACTTACCAAGTGTATTCAGTGTTATCATGTGCAGAAGTGGAGGGTTCACCTATCAATAGTAATTGTCATATTACATGTAATCATTCCATTTGATCAGTCATTGCTCTGTATAAATATGTTACATTGGTCAAACTAACCTTCCTGAACAGATGTCTGTTGTTGCTGCAGATATGGGCAATAGTCATTGTTCACATCACCTCTGATTATGCCAGGGCCATCATCATCTGTTTAATAGTCATCCTTGTGAATGGAGAGGAGGTACTCCTTATCAGATGTTAAAGGACTATGTGTTTTAGCCCCACCCCCCAGTAATGCTACAAGCATTTACATTCTGCCCGCCCATTGTTCTTACATGTCCTACCATATCATTGGCTTCTTCTTGTACTGTGTTAATATGCTTTTCCTTCTACCAAAGCATTTATTTCCTTAACCACTTGGTTCTAGGCCTTTGCCCTCTCAGCTTGTATGGTTCCTGTTTTCCAGAAAAAGACATTTGCCATATGTTACAAGGGCAAATCTCCCCAGGGTTAAAATAATCTTTTCACTGTGTAGATCCCTGCTGCTGCATCATTCATTTACCTAAAACAACATGACTTTTCAGAAAGTTGATTATATGGTCTCACCCATATGGAGTTTGCTTTTCTGAACAGATGATGCTCTGATATAAACCCATAAATCTATCTGTATATGTATATATATATATATATATATATATATATATATATGTGTGTGTGTGTGTGTGTGTGTGTGTGTGTGTGTGTGTGTGTGTGTGTGGATTACCTTCAGCGGGTTGAATTACCAGAATGTCAGCAGTCATATTTTCAAGATGAAAACATTGCAATACTATTTATTTTTTATTTAACATTTGTTTACCTGGAAAGTCCAACTAGGACAGAGCCTATTTTCTTATGACTTTGGAATGTGGGAGGAAACTTGAGTACCCAGAGGAAACCCACACAAAATGCAGGGAGGACATGCATAGTCCACACAGAAGGCACCCCAGCTAAGAATCAAACCAGATAATGTCTTGCTGTGAGGTGACAACCCTAACCACTGCACCACTGTGCCACCCATATTAAACTTTATAGCACCAAAATTTGTAATGTCGAACTACCTGTTGTGCATGTCATAAAATACTCTTATGACTGGACATCACACTGCAAGCATAAGAACAGATTCTACATGTAAACCTAGCAGTAGAAACAAAAATGTAGCTTCATCAACAGTTTTGCAGGGGGGTACGCCTCCCTACACCCCCTGCTTTTTAAATATACCAACACCAAGACCACTGTACAGTGAGGGAAAAGGGTAAATTTCCCAATCCTCACTCTACCGCAAACTCCATTCCATTTGTTCTCCGTGCTCAGTTTAAAATGTAGAATCTGTTCTTATGACTCCAGAGAGATCTGCAGTCATAAGAGTGCTTTATAACATGAGCAATAGGTAGTTCTACATTACAAGTTTTCATGCTATGAAGTTTTGTTTATGTAGTATTCTGATATTTTCGTCTTGATAATATGACTGTTGACTTTCTGGTAATGCGACCAACTGAAGGTAATCCATATATATATATATATATATATATATATATATATATATATAGATATAGAGAGAGAGAGAGAGAGAGAGAGAGATGTAGTGTATAAATGAATATATCTAGCTAACAGTAAAGAGCATATTTTCATATTCTATAGGTATCAACCCAACAGTGATGAGATTTATTAACTCAGACACCAGCCCTAGTGACTCCACCACAAATTAACTTAATAACAGTGTTTTGTTTGGCATGTGTAATATTTATTTATTTATTTACTTAGTTATATATTTACATTCAAGAGCAATTGCCTGTTGCTTGCTTTATTTAATATACATAAAAAGTGACAATTTTAGTTCATGTGCAATAACCAATCTTACCTGTCATGCTGCTACAGTATTTAAATGACTACATGTGGGGTTAACTTTTTTCTTATGTTTTTGAGGCATAGTAATGAGTCTCTAATTCCTTTACTTGATATGTCTTAATGTTGTATTTCTTGTATCCTATGCTTCTTCTGTGCTCTCATGTTGAACTGATACTCATTTAGGTTTACACATGTGTAGTCCTAAATGACAATAAAGTTTAATTTGAATCTTTAAATTTTTTAATCTTTATATTAGCTCAGCAATTATTGTCATACAGTCAATTTTAGAAAAAAAAGATTTGGTTTGTGTAGGCCACCAAAAATTTTATAATATTATAATTGTGTAAAACAGTAATTTCTTCCAAAAATATTAACTGCACATGCATGACTGAACTCAGTTTGTCACTACATCCTAAAAAGAGTGGAGGTGGGGGTTGGGTTAAAGTAGCAACTAGCAAGTGAATAACCAGCACAGTGGATACTGAGAAATTTGCTGCTTGATTACTTCTGTATGCGTTTCTACTTAATCCTTTAAATGTTTATATTTACCAATTAGCAAATTATCAAAACACACATTAATGTGAAATATGTCTATTATATCCATCTGTAACTAAGTTTTGGTTAACACAAGTTGAACTGGAAGAATGTCATAATTTACTTTCAATTGTTAAATTTTTTTATGTGCGTGTACAGCTTTTTTACAACTTGTTTCTTTGAGTGTAAGGTAAAAGTGTGTTGCATAGAGCTAATTCACACAATATTACTTCAATCTGCAAGTACAGTATGTAAGGGATAGTGGACACCAGATTCTATAATTAAATTGTATAAACAAATTGCTCATCCCAAAAGACAAGCTATATACCGACATAAAAATGTTAATAATTGGAAGTAAGGTATGTAGACCTTCTTTTTCAACTTGCATTGAAGAAGCAATACTTATTAGCACAGATGGATGAGGTACGAGTCTATGAAAATCTGTACTTTGCTGTTTTCCTGCTTAATAAATGAAAGTATATAGCAAAGTGTAATAGAAATGTGTACAGAAATAAGCACACATATTAAGTAAATGCATGATTAACTTCATTGCCTTGCAGAATAGCAAATGTCATGTCAGAAAAATTGTAAAACACACATCTGAGCTAACTTACCAACCACTGTCTATGTGCTGTCTATGTAGCAGAAGGGGAGATATCTTATAACAGAGTGCAGGAAATAACAATATTGAAGAGTCTGTTTCAGGGTGCTCATGCCAAAAACTTATTTTCATTCCAAAATAAAGTTAACTAATACATTATTTTTCCCTATTTTTACTTATTTCGTAACTATAAATACAGAAGTAATTCCTACATAAAGATAATAAAGGACGTAAACTGCTTATAGTACACTATTGCAGCACAATACTTATCAGCCAGATATGTTATGTTAAACCAGCATATCTCATTAATATCAGTAGACTGCAAATGTATAAATGACCACCATTTCATAACAATATACTGATTGTCTCCATTTTCTCTTTGTCTATCTACCCTTCCTCTGTCTCTTTTTCTTATTTCAATTATGCATTCCATTATCCTTCTTTATTTAATGTTTCTCCTTTTCTATCCATTTCTACAGGTCCAGAATGCTTAGGAGCAACCTAACAGCATTCCTCCCAGGTAAGGCAGCATTCACCCTCTGCCCATCAAATGATATTCTCACAGGGTCCAAGCAGTAGCACAGGTTCTGTGGAAACCTGGCAAATATAACAGAAAATCTTTGAGACATGGCTGAGGATGTAATGGAGCAGATAGTGAAGAGACAGCTTCAGCCAGTCCATGATGATGCTCGGTGGGTTCAACGCTCTCTACCCTTGTCGGTGCCAACTACTGCATCACCACAGGACTCCATCTCCTCAGCATCGGGGGCCTCTACTGCAACACCATCAGACACTAGAAGCATTTGAAGTCCTGTAAACCAGTGGTCCTCCTGAGCATAACCCTTCTTCATCTCCCTTTTTCATTAGTCCTCTCTCCTATACTCTCTAACCCACTTTCTACCCAAACAACCCTCTTAAATTAAAAAAAAAAAATTGAAAAACAGAGGGATCTATCTTCAGCACAAAACACAGCACCCCCCCACTCCCACCCCCTCTAGAACAGAGCTCTTGATGTGCTCCTTCTGTGTTTCCCTCTTTGTTATGTCTCTCTTTTTTCAGTCTTTCCTATCATTTCCTTTCCACTCTTTTAAAGAAACCAGCAGGGTGTCCACATAAGGTTACCCTTATAGAAAACATATAAAACCCCTTTATAGTTTTAAAAGTTAGTAATAATAGCTGCTTTATGTGCCGCTTGCCTTAACTACTCCAAATGTGCTTGTGCATGTCCATGTTTTTCCATAATAGCCGAAAAATTCAATATGAGCACTCATGTTTTTATGTAGTACTTTGCACATACTCAAAATTTTACTTCATCAAGTTTACACATTCAATGAAAGTGGGCATTTTTTTAAGCACCTTTGCATTAATTTATTCAGTGTGAATAACCTACATTTACTGAATTAACATATAGGTGTTGTAGCACTCACTGTGAATAACAGTTATGCAAGTGCAAATGTCAGGACTATAAATACCATCCAATATTCCTTTGTCTTGTGAATATTAAAACATACAGGCATAAATATGCTCAGTGCTCACAAAACTCCAAGGAGGGGAAGCAAAATATTAAACTCTAACTTTGCAATCATCAATGTTATATGTCTTGAAAACATAATATTAAAAATACCAGTATAAATGGCATTATATAAAATCATGTGTCATGGAAGATAGAATCATGGTAGATTTACTCCCTTCTGGCTCTTTTCACACCCATTCCAGCTGCATTCTTAAACTTGAGCAGCACTGTCTTGTTGTACTTATTCCAGCCACCAAACAAGTAAAAGAAATATTCATCTAAGTCTTTATATCCACTCCATTCTAATTGCCACAATGCTTTAACCATTAACAAGACCCAACTTTCTTATTTTTACCTGCAGAATCATCTATTTCATTTGGAACTCAGTTATGAGTGGCAGTTATGTGATTATCAGAAGTTTAGAAAGCATGAAAACTTTTTAAGTACAAATGAGTATTTTTTTCTGAACTAGTTTCTGCTGATTTTATTTACGTATATCAGGACACGATAACGTGTATTTGGAGATGGCTCTTGCTTACATTCATGTGTCACCTGGCTCTGTAACAGAATAGAATAATGCTCATTGCATGGAAATGGTCTTTGCATCAGTTTCATCTGACTCACTATAATGTAATGGAATAAAATCAAACTCAAACTGCTGACAAGAGAGGTTCAAATAGGTATGTACAACAAATGAACGTTTGTAGGCTACAACTTATTTGGAAAAACACTGACATCAGCATGACATTAGGGGTGGGGGGCTAGATTACAAAGTTGGGTGACTGTTGCTGTAATGCATTGAATGCATGACTAGTAATTATCCATGCCAGAGGTCAAGTGGACCACACTGTTTTTGTTTAATTTCTTCTTACAGGAAATTGCAGCTGCTATGAACTAGGACTCCAAATACCATTGCAGGATGGTCATACAAGTGGGTATTTATTACTTAAAACTGTGACTTGTACAACTTTACTGACAACACAGATCATTAAAACTGGACAGGGACCAAGCAGATCAGTTAAAAAACTACTCTGTCAAACTGGCTGTTGCATGTAAAAGTGGTGTGTGACATCACTGACCGTGGCAAAATTAAAACCTCATACTCCTATCCTGTGGGCTACAGAACTAGCAGCAATCTCAATGTTAGTAATGGAACTAGCAGCAATCTCAAGGTTAGTAATGGAACTAGCAGTAACTTCAAGGTTAGTAATGGAACTAGCAGCAATCTCAAGGTTAGTAATGGCATTAGCAGCAATATCAAGGTTAGTAAAGGAACTAGCAGCAATCTCAAGGTTAGTAATGGAACTAGCAGCAATCTCAATGTTAGTAATGGCACTAGCAGCAATCACAAGGTTAGTAATGGAACTAGCAGTAATCTCAAGGTTAGTAATGGAACTAGCAGCAATCTCAAGGTTAGTAATGGCACTAGCAGCAATCGCAAGGTTACTAATGGAACTAGCAGCAATCTCAAGGTTAGTAATGGAACTAGCAACAATCTGAAGGTTAGTAATGGCACTAGCAGCAATCTCAAGATTAGCAATGGCACTAGCAGCAATCTCAAGGTTAGTAATGGAAATAGCAGCAATCTCAAGGTTAGTAATGAAACTAGCAACAATCTCAGGGTTAGTCATGGAACTAGCAGCAATCTCAAGGTTAGTAATGGAAATAGCAGCAATCTGAAGGTTAGTAATGGAACTAGCAGCAATCTCAATGTTAGTAATGGCACTAGCAGCAATCTCAAGGTTAGTAATGGCACTAGCAGCAATCTCAAGGTTAGTAATGGAACTAGCAGCAATCTCAAGGTTAGTAATGGAACTAGCAGCAATCTCAAGGTTAGTAATGGCACTAGCAGCAATCGCAAGGTTACTAATGGAACTAGCAGCAATCTCAAGGTTAGTAATGGAACTAGCAGCAATCTCAAGGTTAGTAATGGCACTAGCAGCAATCTCAAGGTTAGTAATGGCACTAGCAGCAATCTCAAAGTTAGTAATGGCACTAGCAGCAATCTCAAGGTTAGTAATGGCACTAGCAGCAATCTCAAGGTTAGTAATGGCACTAGCAGCAATCTCAAGGTTAGTAATGGAACTAGCAGCAATCTCAAGGTTAGTAATGGAACTAGCAGCAATCTCAAGGTTAGTAATGGCACTAGCAGCAATCTCAAGGTTAGTAATGGCACTAGCAGCAATCTCAAGGTTAGTAATGGAACTAGCAGCAATCTCAAGGTTAGTAATGGAACTAGCAGCAATCTCAAGGTTAGTAATGGCACTAGCAGCAATCTCAAGGTTAGTAATGGAACTAGCAGCAATCTCAAGGTTAGTAATGGAACTAGCAGCAATCTCAAGGTTAGTAATGGCACTAGCAGCAATCTCAAGGTTAGTAATGGCACTAGCAGCAATCTCAAGGTTAGTAATGGAACTAGCAGCAATCTCAAGGTTAGTAATGGAACTAGCAGCAATCTCAAGGTTAGTAATGGAACTAGCAGCAATCTCAAGGTTAGTAATGGAACTAGCAGCAATCTCAAGGTTAGTAATGGAACTAGCAGCAATCTCAAGGTTAGTAATGGCATATTGTATTTAGATAGCAGTATTCAGACTGACTTTAGGTCCAGTATTTCTAATACTACAGAAGGGATCTTACAGCACTGGAATGTGAAACTATAACAGAAGAGCCAGCTAAAAGGAAAGTAGAGCGACACAGGCAGAAAGATGGGCATGACAAGACTATTCTGAAGATTTATAACAAAAGAAAAGAAAGGAGAAAATAACTTTTTATATTTTACTGTTCAAATTAAATGAGGTATCCCAAGAACCAAACATGACATATCAAGGTATACTAAGTTTGTAAGTAGTTTATCAAAAAAAGGTAGAGACAAAGAATGATATAAACCCATGAAGAACACAAGCATATATGAAGGAAAAAGCATAAAAAGCAGTGTGACTACTGATCAGAGGGCAAAGCAGGAGAACTGTTAGCTATGATGTGAAAAAAATGGGAGAAGCCCCAAAACAGATATGAAGGTTTGATAGTGTATAATTTAGAATATCCAAAGAAATATGGACAGTTGGCGACTGGAGAGAACAGAAAAAATGGGAACATAAAATATGTGAAAAAAGAAGGAAAAGGTGTTACTATAGGAGTCAGATAAGTTGAAAAACATTATGGAAAAGAGGTCAGGGAGATGTGAAGGACTTAAGACAAGTAGAAGTATTCTGCTGGCTGCAAGGAGAACATTTGTGCAGGAATACATTCTGAAGAGGGAAAATTCATTGAGTAATACTGACTTAATACAAAAGTAAAGTGTTTAATACACATATATTCTATAAACTAACACAGTCCTACAAACACAATGCACTCAGAAAATCAGATTTTTTTTTTTTTTTTCACTGTCCTCTAGAATTGCCACATGGCTCCAGTGCCTTTAGGCAACTGGTCAATTAAAGCTATTATGGGAGATTGTCTGGCATCCCTGGGCTAGGCAAGAGTCCTATGACCTATTTCCTCTTTACCAGGGATCCTTATTGGACCATTTGTTTCCCCCTCTGGTCAGAGCTCAGTGGTATAGATGACATCAGTTTTATATCACCTTTCCCCTCTCATTTAGGACTTATTGTATGCGGACAATCAATAATTGTCAGCAGTGGACTCTCTATTGCCTGTGCAAGGGATGTTAACCAGCAGGACGATCCCTGACCACTCATAGTGAGATACCACAGTAGGGATTTGCTGGTCCCCACTGGAAAATAGTTCTCTGTGTGCCCCAGAATATGCAGCTATTCTCACATGCTGATAGATGCCAGCGGGTATCACACCTTCATTCTTCTCTTTCCTTGCCTGCTCCATCAGGCATCTGAGCTGCTAACTGAAGTCAGGTCAATTGGGTCATATGGAGTCATACTTTGCTAAAGGAGCTGGACTGCACTCAGAGAACTGCTCACAGCCAAAGGCAATGATAGTTAGTAATATATTCCACACAGACTATAATATTATTAATTAAAATGGTAAAGACGACTCTGGAATTAAATACCAGCAACAATAGGGTCCTAGCTAAAACTTGTAACCGACTATTGATTCAGACGTCATACGTATAGCAAGTGCATGCATGCATGAATACAGAATTTACTGACTAAAAGCAGTCCAATATATTCATATCAAATGCCTCAGTGCTGTAGCAAACATAACATCTGCTATAGAGCAATAAATGCTGAGATAATGAGTTGTCTACCAGTACAGTAAAATCATTTATAATATCCTAAATAGCTATATCAATAAATGTGGTGCACACATCTTTCTACTAAAAAGAGCCCTACATTAAACTATTACATTGAAGCCATGGCACTGATACATTGCATCATACAGATACAAATCATCTTTGTATATCATTATGGAGCATACAGGTTATGCATTAATGGTAAAATATAGTATTGTAATCAAAATGTGAGAAGACGTAAGTATTTTTTTAATGAACTGTCCCTGCTAGTCCACATGCACTGCACCTACTCCACCCCCCACTACCATGCCACCCCCTACACCATACTACCATACCACTGCCACTCCACAAAAACAGTGCCACCCAATGCACACACCATCCCTGGCACCCCACTAGCATGCCAACCTATACATATATTGCAGCTGCTAAAATACACACACACACACACACACACACACACACACACACACACACACACACACACACACACACACACACACACACACACACACACACACACGATGATGCCCTGGAGTTCATCGACATCCAAGTCTCCATAGACAAGGTTCCATACCATGTCCTGGCCAGCTACTGTATTGCCTAATGAGTTTAATTTTAGCAGGATCAGACATATTCAAGATAAAGAAGTCAGGCACTAGTCACTTTATTACAATACAATTAGACAATACATACAAAACAACATAGTATAACTTAAATAAAATTCCTCATAGTATATCAAGAAGTAACAGACTAATACATCACCAATAAAGTTAAAAGCTTCATCCTTGCCAACACTTCGACTGAGAAGCCCTGCTTCAGCTAGGCAGCAGTCTCTATTGAGAAAGTTCCTGAGCAGTGTGTCCACTCCACAGGTGAGGCTTCTGTCTGACCAAGCAGAAAGCCCTGCTTTTTAAAAGCTGTGTTTGTTGACTCACACAGGATTAGCAAAGATTATATTGAAACAAAACATAGGCATTGGCTGAATGCCCAGGAAGCTCCACGCTCCAAGTAAGTCTGCTAGTTCCTGTGGTTAACTAAAAATATAAAGGAATGTGCAAAACAAGTTATCTGCCAGGTCCCAGGGTCATGGAGCTTGCGCATAAAGAAGAAGAAATGTGAAAAACAAGTCATAAAGTGACCGCATTCCTGTATTTGCATAGAACAAGAAGGAATGTGAAAAATAAGTCAAAACTGACCTCATTCCCATAGTTACATAGACGAATAGGAGAAAATGCAGCATAAAGAATATTAACCTTTTACTATATCAGTTTTACTATACCAAGTCAGCAGTCAACTCACTTACATTCAAGGTATACCTTTCATATCACATTCAGATCACAGCTACAGGTCACCTTCTACAGTATGATCCATGAGGCTCACCACTCTTACCTAGACCTAACAGAGATGCTGACTATACAACCAAATATGCTATTCATGGGAGACTTTAACTAACCCCCCAACACAACCCAAATGACACATAGCCCACAAACTCAGTGTGCCACTCAACCACAGCCCATAAGGAATAACAAGGTACCCAACACTCTAGTCATAGGTGACTCTATACTCAGGCACACTGATGTTCCACTCACCAGGCTAAACAAGGAGAAAGTTACTGTCAGCTGCCTGTCAGGTGCCAGGATCCATCACATAATGCACACACTCAGGTCACTCCACAACAAGTACAAATATGACTCTGTCATTGTCCATGTTGGTGTTAATGACCTGAGATGTACATCCCTGGACTACATGAAAAAAGACTAGGAGAAGCTCTCCGATCTTGTAGCCCAGGCAGGTATGACCCTAACCCTGAGTAGAATCCTGCCATCACCCAGAATTATACCACAGTACAAGGACAAAATGATCAACTTCAACAATTAGCTAAGCTTCTGGTGTCCTTCTAAGGGGATCTAGTATCTGTCTGCCTGGGATGACATGATCGACAGACCACAATGCTTTGCCTGAGATGGCCTGCACCTGTCGCCCTTGGGATTTCGGATACTGGCTAAGCCTCATGCCACCCCTATAGTGCCTTTTTTAGGCAAGGTTCAAATGACAAATTCACCACCATAACAGATACAAGCAAGGAAAATCTGAGGGTAATGCTACTCAATGCTAGAAGTCTAAACCTCAAAATGCACTCACTCAAAGCACTCCTCAAAATGGAGAACATCGACATCTGTGCAGTGACAGAGACCTGGTTCAAGGCTCCAGAGAGCACTCCTGCATTACCAGGCTATAATTCATACCACACCTTTTGGCCACCTAACATGGACCGAAACACTAAAGCTGGAGGCGTGTCCATATTCATTAAGGATATCCACACCTCCAGGCTAGTTGCTTAGCATAATGCATCCGACATTATCAAAGTGCAACTAACTCTGGGCAAGACTGCAATCCAAATTGTAACTTGCTACAGATCCCCCACCATGCCCCAGGATTCCCACTCCTCATTTTTTGATACACTGGAAAATATTAGGGTACAACACAAAACCCTAATAATGGGCAATTTCAACAACCCCACCAATAACTGGGAAAACTACTCATGTGCCAACACTTTTGCTCAATGTTTTCTGGAATTTATAAATTCCAATGTCTTGGATCAACTTATCCACACCCCCAGAAGGGGCAGCAATATCCTAGACCTGGTCATTGCCAACATGGATGACCGATGTTCCACACCAGAGGTCAGTTCCTTGTTGGTCAGATCCGACCACAAGCTAATCACCCTAGACATCCACATCTCGCCCCTACCCCATTAGGGAAACCACCGTAAAAAATTTCTCCAAAGCCAACTTGACGCTTCTTAAGACAGAAGTGGCAAACTTCACGACACCCATGCAGATGGAAAATAGAGGTATGACTGCTGAAGCCTACAAAAATGCACTTTATAAGCACTTACATGAGTGCATGGATTGTGCTAGCCCTATCAGAAACAAGATGCTATCCTCTAAAAAAAGGAAGCCAATCTGGTGGTCACCTGCCATAAAGAAACTCCTCAACAGAAGAAAGAAACTGTTGCAAAAAAGAGTAAAATCCCATGATTGGAGGAACTCCCTGGTCAGCTTCAGTAAGAAGCCTCATCAAATCCTCCAAAGCTAGTTACAAAAAAAAAACATCCACTGATTCTAAAGATAACCACAAAGCATTCTATAGCTATGTCAAGAATCTCAATGGCAAAACTCAGATCTGCCCTGAGTTACAGCACAATAGCACTAAATATACAGAACCAACTGATATTGCCAACATCCTGGTAGATAGGTTCAGTGCTAACTTTACCCCCCACCCCCACCCCCTAAAGGGCCCATCTCTATACTGGAAGAATGCAAAGTTCCTGTAATCATGGCTGCTCAGGTAAAAACCACACTCTCCAAAGCCAAGAACACAGCATCCATGGGACATGACAACATCCCAGGCTGCATTCTACATGAACTAAAGAATGAAGTGGCACCCCACCTAAGCACCATAGCCTCACCTGAGACTATGTGCCCACTGAATGGTGCATAGTGACAGTTATCCCACTCCACAAAGGGGGAGCCACCACAGACCCCGGGAACTACTGCCCCATTAGCCTAATGAGCCTAGTCTGCAAGGCCATGGAATGTATCATCATGGAACTTATAAACAAAGACATTGGTAATCTCCAAACTCTGGACCCACCCACTTCAGGTTTCTAAAAGTCAGATCATGTCTCCTAAACCTGACAGACTTCTTTGAAGCAGTCATCAAAGCTGTAGACGAGGGTAAGGTGGTTCACACAGCCTATCTAGATCTTGCCAAGGCTTTTGATACCATCCCCCACTCTGGAATTATAGATAAACTCACTAAACTAGGTATAAATCCCTGTCACAAGATGGGTTGCCAACTGGCTCACTGACAGAACCCACACTGTGAAAGTAGCAGACTCTAAATCTGACTTCAAACCAGTGACAAGTGGAGTACCACAGGGTTCAGTCCTGGATCCTCTCCTGTTTGGTATCTATTTATCTGAAGTACAGGGTAACACAGAAGGTCTTTGGCTAATGAAGTTTGCAGATGAAAGCAAACTAGGAGCCATAATCAAAACTCCTAATGATGTGGACATCCTACAAAAGGGCCTCACTGAGACAGGTGCCTGGTGTCAAAGACTGGGCCTCAAGCTCAATGCCAAAAAGTGCATTGTCATCCCCTTTGGTAAAAACTCTGTACCATAGGTGGTAGTTTACTTAACACAGAAAGTGTGATAACAGACCTTGGGACACAGGTGGACACTGAACAGTAGTCTCTCTTTTGATAATCATATCACCATAGTAGTCAGGAAATCCTAAGTGGCACATCTCATCACAAAAGGTTTCTCATCCAGGAAAAAAGAGGTCATTGTTCCCCTCTACTCATCACTCATTAGACCCATTATAGAGTACAACTCCCCTTTTGGTATGTACCTCACAAGACATCTACAACAACTTGAAAGGCTGCAGA
This sequence comes from Protopterus annectens, assembly GCF_019279795.1. NCBI lineage: Eukaryota > Metazoa > Chordata > Ceratodontiformes > Protopteridae > Protopterus > Protopterus annectens. Next base: position 391,421,536 of record NC_056738.1, on the reverse strand, counting down.
AATACCTCTCAAAGAGGATTACTGGCCTCAAACAAATGCCCTACGCAGACCGTCTCAAAAAACTCCAGCTTTACTCCGTCGCATATCACCTACTCAGAGGCGATCTCTGCCTAACATACAAAGCTATGTCAAGCCCAAAGCTATTGGACATGCTCCACTTAAAGAAATCCCAATCCCTCTGAGCAACATGCTCTAGGGACCTAAACCTTGTCACCACAATAAACAGAGCATGCTGGAGGGATTGATTCCTGTCCCATAGACTTCCCATACTCTGGAACAAACTACCTGTCTATATTAAACAAAGCTCCTCATTAGCACTCTTCAAGAAAAATCTTGATGACTGGATGGGAAACAGGAAATTTACTGCTCAACAGGGGCAAAGGAAAATAATTTTCTTGGGTGGCAAAATCCAGGGTACCTTTTTGGCTAGGCTTATATAGGCCCTAGGGCCAATAGCCTAGTACCTACATATGAACGCTCTATAGACTGTGAAATGAATACTTTCTCTAGCTCAAAGGCACAACGTTTCCTAGACTTTGTCAATACAAACACCCTGGACCAGGTAGTATACTGTCCAACCAGAAGATCAAACATATTGTACCCAGTACTCACCAACATGGGAGAGTGTTGCACCCCTCCCCCACTCCATGTCACATCCTCATTGGTGAAGTCGCACCACAAAGTTGTCTCCCTCAAAATAAAAATCAAAAACTACATCCTATGAAGTGACAATTTGTCAAAATTCAAGGATCCCCCAAAGCCTAAGAACACAGCTACTTATGCAAAATTATTTACAGAAATCCTGTACAAACATGTAAATGGCTACATTGAGGTTGGCATACCTACCAGAAGTAATCCTAGATCTAACACTAAAAACAAAACACACTGGTTGAATCCTCACCTTAACAGGCTATATAACAAAAGAAAAAAAGTCATGGCCAAAATCAGAAACAGCAACTCTCACAGAGACAACAGCTCTCTGATTCAACTAAACAAGAAACTAAGAAGTCTTATAAAGTCCAACAATACCAGTTATGAGGTCAGGATAGCCTCCCAGGCTAAAGACAATTACAAAGCCTTCTTCAGCTATATCAGGATCCTTAAAGGTAATATTTAGCAGTGTGCAGAACTAGTGGAAAATAGCAGAACCTCACTGATCAAGGTGATATAACAAATCAAATGGCTGATAAATTCAGCTCTAACTTTATTCCCCCTGCTATCCCATGTAAAATGATTTCTAGTATACCCCTCAACTATCAACAGGGAGCAGGTCCTGGAGGCACTCACTCAGACCAAAAACACAGCTTCACTGGGTCCTGACAATATCCCCAATTTGCTTCCTAAATAGCTTAAAACATGACCTAGTAGGACCACTTGAGGCACTCTTTAACTTCAGCCTCAAAACAAATTACAAGCCAGGTGAATGGAGGGCAAGAAAGGGCATACCTCTTCATAAGGGTGAATCATCAACTGACCCCAGGAACTACGGACACATCAGTCTAAGTCTAACATGCAAAAACCATGGAACAAATTTTCATGGAAATGATCAACAAGGACATCATCAACATGACACCAGACCTATCCAGGTTTGGCATTGTTAAGGAAAGGTCTTGCCTACTTAACCTGGTAGATTTCTTTGAGAGGGTCGCCATGGCTATGGATGAGGGAAAAATGGTACAAGCCACCTACCTTGAGCTGGCCAAAACATTTGACAAACTCTCAGAACTAGGACTAAATCCCATCATAATTCAGTCGATTGCCAGCTGGCTCACAGATAGGACCCAAGAATTCAGGATAGGTGAGACCATCTCCAGCAAGAGATCAGTCACCAGAGAAGTATCTCAGGGATCTGTGTTGGGCCTACTCCTGTTTGGCATCTACTTATTAGACATTAAGGCTAATGTTAAAGGCTTGTGGCTCACCAAGTTTACAGATACCTGTAAACTGGGAGCTATTCTAGAGTACCCCCATGACACCAACATCCTATGGGGTGGGGGGTCTATCACAAACAAATGACTGGTGTGAAAGCCATGGATTAAAATTCATTGTGCAAATAAATGCATTATAGTGCCCTTTGAAAAATCATCCACCCAAGCTAATAAGCATTTTAGTGCTCTTTGGGAAATCATTCACCCAAGCTAATTTCTTCATTGATAAAACACCCCTAAGAGTCAATCTGATAGTTAGGGATCTGGGAATATATGCAGACAGTAATCTGGCATTCAGCCAGCACATAGCCTAGAAAATAAGAAAGTCATTCTATGCCACTCAGCTCATAAGCAAGGGTATGGCATCCAGGTCCAAGGAAGTAACAGCACTACTGTACTCATCTATTATCAGACCCGTCATCAAGTACAATGCCCCCTTTACCATGTACCTAACCAGACACTTGCAGCAGCTGGAACACGCTCAAAGATTCCTAACCAGGAGAATCCAGGGTATAAATACCTGTCATAGACAGATAGTTTTAAGGTCCTATCTCTGTACTCATCTCCTACAGGTTACTGAGAAACTATCTATATCTAACATAAAATGCATCCTCACAGCCAGTTCTGATGGATCTGTTGCACATCTGTAAGACAAACATTACCTGAAACACTAGACTCAAGGCCTGAAATTTGCTTGCGACATAAATAGAAATTTCTGGAGGAAATTATATGTATTTCAAAGGAACAGCACACTATAGAATAAGATCCCTATTTATATGAAGCAGAGTTCATACCTGACCCTATTCAAAAGAAAACTTTATCGCTGGAAGGGAAATTACACATTTCCTCCAAGTCTGGCCCCCATGTTTCTGATGCACAGAGATTGACAGTAAGTAAATGAATCGCCAACTAATCTATCCCCACACATAACCATTTGCTACCTCTTTACTAACATACCCCACCATGTAGGCATCGAAGGAACTCTCTGACAAAACTGTATTGGGCTGCATGACAAGGCCTGTAAAGATCCTAGTGGTCATTAGCTGAGTATAAACCTATGATCCTAAGAACCTAGTGTAAAGAAAAATAATTATTTATGCTTTTTACATATGTACACACTTAGGAATATATATTAGTCACAACAATTATTTTTTTCTGTAGACTGTAGTAAGGAAGGAATAGACATGGTTGGAAATAATACACACAGAAAAATGTTTCAAATAAATATGCAACTGGAAAGCAATGTTGACACAAACAGAAACTATAGTTCCTTGTTAAGATAAAATTACAAATTAGAAAATAAAATGCAGAGTACACCTGCATCCAACATAAATAAATAAATAAATATTTGTTAGCCATGTGGTCGGAGTCTAAACATGTTCTACATCAAGATGCAATCCTAGCCTGACAATGTTTAAAGAATGTGCAGTTCTGGTTTACACATAGTGCTAAAAGCATCTTCTTCTCCTTAAATGTTATCCATGGCAGATCAGTCAGTCAGGTAGCCTATATGTCCAACAAAGTTATCAGTCAAGATACACTACTCCAGTCGTGTTTCGTTGTTGATTACTATGAGGACTCATCTTGCTTCTGTCTAGTCTTTGTTTTTTATCATAATGGGCTACATCTAGCATAGGCAGGGTAGCTTCTTTTCTAAACTGTAGTGGTGCAGGTGTAATACAAAGGCATGAGTGTACAGATTGGGTTTTGCCATAATGATTAAGGTGTTTACCTCACAGACACAAGGTACAGGGTTTTTATTCTTAACTTTGAAGATAAATTAGGCTTAAAATGGTCTGCAAAGCCACTAGCCTATTACTTAACCTGTGAACGTAACCTATAAATGGGCCAATGCATCAGCGTACAATATACTTACAGTAACCTTCTGAACAGTGAAATACAGTCCTGCCAAGTCTTCAGGTTCCAATGGCTAAGAATGTCTTACACCTATTAAAAATGGCAAATGTATTTGCCAAGTATACAGGGAATCTGAAGGATATAAGGGCAATAAGTGAGCTACAACAAATCCTAGCCTAAATTCCACTAAGGTCAGACACTGATTTATCTTACTGGATTTAAGGTAGGAATGGAACTGTGGAAGCTGGAATGTGATGGCATGTTGTCTAACGTCACCTATAAAAAATGGGTAACACTCAATGGGGCAGTCTTTAACTGACATAAACAGGTGATGGTTTTTAAAGTCAGCATTAACACAGAGTGAAGGAGTGAAGGATAGTTCAGTATCATTTGCAAGGGTCTAAGACATCTTTACACATTCTCAAGGGGTGGTGACTTGTACAAGCAGTCCTGGCATAGTCATACAGTGCAATTTTAATAAAATCCTAATAATTCATTGAAATTAAGGATCAGTCCAGTATTACTCACTGGATTTAGGAGTGTCATCAATGTCTGCAGCTGGCAACAGGTGATGGACTAAATACACCAATTAACTCTTAAAACACCATGCACCTCAACTTTTCAGATTTTAGAGGGATGACCTTAATTTGTTTTGAAATATTTGCTCTGTCCATCCTAAAATTGGAAGTTATTTTAAAAAAATTCAGTGTCCGGGTGTCAATACAAAGAAAACTTTTAATGAGTTGTTTCTTGGGGTCAAGGGCTTCATTCCCACAGCTTAACTGTATGACTAAGAGCAAGTTAATTAACCAAACTTCCAAGCTGAGTCTGAAAAGGTCCATGCAGATCAGTGTTATACCGCCAGTTAAAAAATCCAATTATATAAATCAATTAACAGATCCAAAATTGAAAAAGCATCACTAATTTAGGATCATTTCCCCAATTCATTTTTGTTTTGTCCATAAATGTGGAGGTACAAGTTTAGAGGTATGAACCTAGATATTGTTGACAGGTAAAATGATCAAGAAAACAGAGAAATAAGTCTAGGTACATTAAATGATAAGGATTTTAATTAAACAATGATTTCTGAATTTTCTTCTAAAAAAGTTTATATTGTGGGGATCTGATTGACAAGGAGGGACCACACAGCCTAATAGATAAGCAGCTTATGTTAAGGTTACTAGACCCCAAAGTATGTCATATCTGATGCCATATGTAAGAATAGGGGCGCTGTTACAGAACATTTCTAGCAAACTTCTCCATGGTGATATATCCATTAAATGCCTTGTCACAGAAAGATCTTAAGGATCTGAAGGAAAAACATGAAGGAGTGTGAATTTGCCTTCAAGAAAAGGAAAACCTTGATGATAATGGATAACATTCTCGCTTTGACCCATCTTCGTCTATTAATTTGGCATGCGGTTACTTTACCTTATGGAATCAGTATTGTTCTATAGCACAAGGTTCAGATTAGTACAGCAGAAACTAAATCTGCTTTGCGATTACTAAACTTAAATATAACTATGCTCAGGGAGAATGAAAAGCCTATAATATGGTCTTGGGAGTAAAGAATTTCAACCATTACCTAAACAGAAAAAAAAGATCTGTGTTAGTTACAGATCATTAGCTTCTGTTACACACTTTCAGGCAGAGAACTGGTGCATCCTTGATGACTGCAAGGGTTCCTTTCACATGATTGACTAGAACTGGCGAATCCTTGATGACTGCAAAGGTTCCTTTCAGATGACTGACGTTTCAGAACTTCTAACTTCATATGGTTGAGACCATATGACCAACATTTCAGAATGTCGAACTGTTTGTACTGAGATTGTAGTACAGTGGTAATTGGGAAATTTGCCCTTTTCCCCATTGTACTGCAATCTCAGAGTAGTTTTTGTTTTTTATTTTTTAGATGTTTCAGAATGTTAATCACATGGTCTCAACCATACAACAATAGATAACAGTGCAGATATGTTAAACCATTAGCTAAGGTTCATAAAGGTTCCTCATGTGACATTAAATGTGCAGGAAGAAAACAACACATTACTGTTTATGGACTTTTGTGACTATTACATGAGTAAAATGAACCGACAACTATGGATCTAATAAATGTGTATAATGCATCAGTGATTTTGTAGTTACACAAGAAACCTTAGTGGTAAGTGTAGTCAAGCTTTTTTTCCCAATTCTCTTAGGGAAGTGCATTGATTCATGCTATTGGACCTAAGGTAGGAATGGAGTAAGAGATGATGGAATGCATTAACGTAAATACTGTACATGAGGAGGTATCTGGGGATGTATAAATTAGGTTCCTTGACTAGAACTTTATGAGATGTCCCAATGTTAGCTAGAAGATTGATGACATAGCAAAATGCTGCACTTATTCTTAAATGCTACAAAATGCATTATAAGCAAATTTGTCTTTCATTTTATATAATCATCAGTAATAGAAACTCTGGTATGCTGATCCAAATTTACTCACAATGTATTGGTTTAAATGTTCTAACCAGCTAGGAGTCAGGAATGGGATCCACTTTTTCCGATTTATCTGAAGAGTATATCTGACTAAACCTGGATTACATTGTATTATGAAGTAAAATAACAAAACACCAAATCAAATAAATTAAAATAAGTAAAACCAGAAAACTTAGCTGGGGTTAACAACTAAAATAGGCAAGCAGCTGTAAGGCATATTTCCTTCAAGTCTTATGCAATATATTCAAGTCCGTCTTCCTATTCATAGAAGCAGGAAGAACTTACTAATATATTCTTAGTTAAAATGCCTTAAACTAGTAAGCAGGCTGCAAAAAAAGTTCCAGTGCTTAAATTCAGGAAAACAATGTAACTCACCAAAACTTGATTATGTGGTATTATGAAATAAAATAAAGCAAATATGATCAAATAAAATGCCACGAAAAATAAATCTAACCTGTGGTAAACAACCCCCCACCCCCACCCCAGCAAAGAAACAGGAAATACCTTTGTTCTATCCCAAAGAGTATAATACAGTTTGACTTTAAGTTTGGTATGTCCTGTTGGAAGTACAGAGTGAAGGGAGCAGATAACTTACATACATGATGATTTTGTGATAAGGTAAGACATGTAAGAGACAGATGAGCAAGTTATATTCAAAAGTTTATGGGAAGGAGTGAAAGGTTCATGGATGTTATATGTATTCATTACTGAGTCAGAGGAAAAGGTTCATGGATGTTATATGTATTCGTTACTGAGTCAGAGGAAAAGGTTCATGGATGTTATATGTATTCGTTACTGAGTCAGAGGAAAAGGTTCATGGATGTTATATGTATTCGTTACTGAGTCAGAGGAAGGTCACTGGAGCAGAGAAGTAAGGGCTGACATACAATTTGTAGCTGGGTAGGTTGAAATGTAGCTTGCAAAAGACTGGAAGAACCTAAGAGTGGGAAGATACTTAAGAATGATATTGGGAATAGGTGAGGTAGTTAAGTAGGGTGCTGGTAGATAATAAATGTGGATAAGGTTGGAAGAGCTTTGGTGTATAAAACGGCTGGAGCTAAGGTTGGGAGAACCTGATGAGAAGGGAGAGAAAGGTAGTGGCAATGGTAAACTTAAGGGAAGTTAGCCTTTGTGACAAGTGAGTGACAGGATATGATTAAGTTTACTGAATCGTCTGCATGGGGTAAGGAGATTATGGCGGAATTTATATATGTTTTGTCTACATTTGGAATGGGAGGAGGAATTTCTTGGGTAAATGATGCAACAAGGGAAGTATAAATGTTAGTGTGTTAGATCTGTAATATCTTCAGACACAACATCAACATCATCACCCTCCTTTTTTCCATTAGTTTACCCAGGTTCCTGTTGTTGAAACAACTATTGCCACATCTCTTGATTTATTGTCACAGTCCTTTCTTCTTCAGCTGTCCGGCCTAGCTGCTACAGGTCTTGTCTTATACAATCTATCCATCTTTTGGCTTGATATCCTCTTTTCCTTTTGCCTTCTTCCTGTCTCTCTCCCAAATCTTATTCACTGAATCAACTTCTGCTTTCCTGTATATATGACCAAACCACTGTAATGTGTTTGTTGCTCGTCTAGTCAGGATGCAATAGACGAGTCTTCATGGGATCTGTGCAGGCAGCTTTATTATTTACAAACACATCACAATAGAAGCTTACTGACTTTAACTTAGGTAACTTATTTACAAACTAGCTATTGCATTGATACATGTTTACTCTCTGGCTGCACTCTCAAAATGGCACTGGGTATAGCACATGCCTGCTACTTATATGTGCATAATCAGTCCTTGATATGCTTCTTAAAGATACAGCACATATACTCTGTTCTACAGTGTTCTTCTTAACCTTCTCTACAATTGCACCTATTATGGTTTCTGTTCTGATATCCTCATTTCTTCATATGTCCCACAGTGTGCATCCTATTACCCATTTCAATCACATCATATCCATCATCTCAAGTTTCTGTTACCTGTTTGAGATATTAGATGAGTGTTCATATCATTTGCTTGTGTATCAGTTTTGTATATATACTGTAGATGATTACATTTTTTTTATAATTTTGGAAGTGAGCAATATAATAAGATGTTTTATGTTTCTGCATATGTTTGGCTTTCAGTTTGCATATGCAGCAAATGCAGGTTGTGGTAGAGATTTTATTCCTCTGTAGATAGTTGTTTTTACTGTTGCAGTCTTGCACTTTCTTTGAAATGCACCAAAGACTAAAATATGTAACTAAGCTAACTCTAAAGATATTTGTCTTGCTTGCCCTACGTGTTTACAACCTGAAGGTTTATAGAATATTGCCTGGTCCTTTCCTTGTCTGGTGATGTCAGAATAATTGAATGTAATATTTGACCTTATTTAGCTATACAATTTCCAGACCATTCAGAATCAAATCTCTTACCCAAGATTTTAGCAAAGCCGTTTTCATTTTTTTTATCCTAAGATTTTTCTCTGAGATATTTCTGGATCACTTGCCATAGCCCACATTTCATAAAGATCCATTTTCAGGCATTTTCTAATCCAGGTTTTGCTATTTTCTTACCTCATTCTGCTGTAAATGCTCCTACCGATTTACTCTTTTCAGTGCTTTCCTTGTTCTGTCTCTCTCTCTTCTCAGAGCCTTCCCTGGTGAACATTTTTCTACATCACTGCCAAAGCAGTCTTCTCTTCTCCTCTCTTCTCTTCTCTTCTCTTCTCCTCTCTTCCCTTCTCCTCTCTTCTCTTCTCTTCCCTTCTCTTCTCTTCTCTTCTCTTCCCTTCTCTTCTCTTCTCTTCTCCTCTCTTCTCTTCTCTTCTCTTCTCCTCTCTTCTCTTCTCCTCTCTTCTCTTCTCTTCTCTTCTCTTCTCTTCTCTTCTCTTCTCCTCTCTTCTCTTCCCTTCTCTTCTCTTCTCTTCTCCTCTCTTCCCTTCTCCTCTCTTCTCTTCTCTTCTCCTCTCTTCTCTTCTCTTCTCTTCTCCTCTCCTCTCTTCTCTTCTCTTCTCCTCTCTTCTCTTCTCTTCTCTTCTCGTCTCTTCTCTTCTCCTCTCTTCTCTTCCTTCTCTTCTCTTCTCTTCTCCTCTTCCCTTCTCCTCTCTTCTCTTCTCTTCTCTTCTCTTCTCTTCTCTTCTCCTGTCTTCTCCTCTCTTCTCTTCTCTTCCCTTCTCTTCTCTTCTCTTCTCCTCTCTTCTCCTCTCTTCTCCTCTTCTCCTCTCTTCTCCTCTCTTCTCTTCTCTTCTCCTCTCTTCCTTCTCCTCTCTTCTCTTCTCCTCTCTTCTCTTCTCTTCTCTTCTCCTCTCTTCTCTTCTCTTCTCCTCTCTTCTCTTCTCCTCTCTTCTCCTCTCTTCTCTTCCCTTCTCTTCTCTTCTCTTCTCTTCTCCTCTCTTCCCTTCTCCTCTCTTCTCGTCTCTTCTCTTCTCTTCTCTTCTCTTTTCTTCTCTTCTCCTCTCTTCTCTTCTCTTCTCCTCTTCCCCTCTCTTCTCTTCTCTTCTCTTCTCTTCTCTTCTCCTTTCTTCTCTTCTATTTTCTTCTCTTCTCTTCTCTTCTCCTCTCTTCTCTTCTCCTCTCTTCTCTTCTCTTCTCTTCTCCTCTCTTCTCTTCTCTTCTCTTCTCCTCTCTTCTCGTCTCATCTCTTCTCTTCCCTTCTCTTCTCTTCTCTTCTCCTCTCTTCCCTTCGCCTCTCTTCTCTTCTCTTCTCTTCTCCTTTCTTCTCTTCTCTTCTCTTCTCCTCTTCTCCTCGCCTCTCTTCTCTTCTCACCTCTTCTCTCCTTTCCTTTCCTCGCTTCTCTTCTCCTCTCTTCTCTTCCCTTCTCTTCTCTTCTCTTCTCCTCTCTTCCCTTCTCCTCTCTTCTCTTCTCTTCTCCTCTCTTCTCTTCTCTTCTCTTCTCCTCTCTTCTCTTCTCTTCTCTTCTCTTCTCTTCTCTTCTCTTCTCTTCTCCTCTCTTCTCCTCTCTTCTCTTCTCCTCTCTTCTCTTCTCTCTTCTCTTCTCTTCTCTTCTCTTCTCTTCTCGTCTCTTCACTTCTCTTCTCTTCTCTTCTCCTCTCTTCTCTTCTCTTCTCTTCTCTTCTCTTCTCTTCTCTTCTCTTCTCTTCTCTTCCTCTTCTCCTCTCTTCTCTTCTCTTCTCTTCTCTTCTCTTCTCTTCTCTTCTCTTCTCTTCTCTTCTCTTCTCTTCTCTTCTCCTCTCCTCTCTTCTCCTCTCCTCTCTTCTCTTCTCTTCTCTTCTCCTCTCTTCTCTTCTCTTCTCTTCTCTTCTCTTCTCTTCTCCTCTCTTCTCTTCCCTTCTCTTCTCTTCTCTTCTCTTCTCTTCTCTTCTCCTCTCTTCCCTTCTCCTCTCTTCTCTTCTCTTCTCCTCTCTTCTCTTCTCTTCTCTTCTCTTCTCTTCTCTTCTCCTCTTCTCCTCTCTTCTCTTCTCTTCTCTTCTCTTCTCCTCTCTTCTCTTCTCTTCTCCTCTATTCTCTTCTCTTCTCTTCTCTTCTCCTCTCTTCTTTTCCCTTCTCTTCTCTTCTCCTCTCTTCCCTTCTCTTCTCTTCTCCTCTCTTCTCTTCTCTTCTCCTCTTCTCCTCTCTCCCCTTCTCCTCTCTTCTCTTCTCTTCCCTTCTCCTCTCTTCTCTTCTCTTCTCTTATCTTCTCCTCTCTTCTCTTCTCTTCTCTTCTCTTCTCTTCTCTTCTCTTCTCTTCTCCTCACTTCTCTTCTCTTCTCTTCTCCTCTTCTCCTCTCTTCTCTTCTCTTCTCCTCTCTTCTCCTGTCTACCCTTCTCCTCTCTTCTCTTCTCTTCTCTTCTCCTCTCTTCCCTTCTCCTCTATTCTCTTCTCTTCTCTTCTCTTCTCTTCTCTTCTCTTCTCTTCTCTTCTCTTCTCTTATCCTCTCTTCTCTTCTCTTATCTTCTCTCTTCATTACATCATTAACTTTTGTTTTCTAGTGATACACTGAAAAGTTTGTACCTTTCACTGGTAGATGGTTCTCACCACTTCTAGTATTCGCCCTCATCACCTCTGGGACATTATTTCCATACTTTCTGTATATACTTTCACTAGTTAATTATGTTAATTTTTGGAATTATTATCATCTGCTACCTACTACCAGTTGCGTTTTGATTTTCATTTGCTGAAATGAGTTTACATGGAGCCAATGAAAGTATTGGATATTGTTCAAAAATGTTATAGCCCAAGCTTCTAATTAAGATTAATACAGATGTTTGCAGGCACACATACAAGTGTGTGATTAAGGGTGGTATTCATAATTCTGTTTTTCATTGGCATATGGTGGTATTCAACCAATAGCAGTGCTGCATGGATATGTAAATGTAGTCAGCTTATGTGAACCACAATGACTATGGAAATGTAGGCATTTTGGTAAGCATGGCACTTACAGCAAAAGCATAACATATGTAAGGCATAAGCATTAGTAAGAGAGCTACTCTAAGGATTAGGCACTTTATACATTAGCGTATTACTCTAATCTGTAGAGGTAAATGCAAATGGGCCTTATTTGCATGCAAAGCATGTAAAGGAGCCTAAACTTATGTGAGTAATGTGGGGCAGGACCCTTAATAGGTGGATTTGTGTAGAGCTGAAATGAGGTAAAAATACTTAATTTTATTGTTATTTGAGTACTCGTGTATACATGGTCATAAAAGGGGTCACTGGGGGAAATGTTTCATTTGGTGTCAACTGAAGTGCTTGTGCATACTTGGTTATACTACTGAAGGGATCAATGGAGAAATGTTTCATTTGTCACTGAAGTGCTTGTGCATACTAGATCAAATTACTGAGGGGGTCACAGGGAAATATTTATTTTTGGTCTCAGATGAAGTGCTTGTGCATACTTGGAGAAACTATTGATGGGATCGATGAGGAAATGTTTCATGTTGGTGCTTGTGCATACTTGAACAAATTACTGAAGGGATCTCTGGGGAAATAATTAATTTTGCTGTTGTTGAAGTGCTTGTTCATATTTGGACAAAGTACTGAAGGGATAATGGGGGAAAATAATTCAATTTGGGTTATGTAAGTGCTTGTGCATACATGGCCCATGGCTTGTAAAGTAGATACAAAACATGCAGTGGTACTGTTAAGAATGGATGTGCATGTGATGCGACTATTGGACTATGAATCACAAGAACATTTCATCAGCATATGCAGCTTTACACAATTTCTCAGTTACATCTCATTATATTTCATTTTCTTGCACTCATTTGCAGGCATTATGCAGTACTGTAAATGGCCTCTATGAATCACTAGCTAGCTGTGCTCATTCGCAAACATCACAAATAACCATACATTCATGCAACAACTATGAATAACACCTTAAATTATATCAGACTTCAGAATGTGCATAACAGGATTCAAACACAGTGCATATAAAAATGACACAAGAAGAAGGTACAGCACAACTGTGAATTTCAGAACTGTTACTCCTGCAAATTAAGTGAATTCACCAGAAATATACAATTTTCTGAAAATTCTTTGCATCTTATTTAAGTGGTAAAATAAAATAATTGTGCTTACTGCAGCAATAGTTCATTATTAGCAGTATGCAGAAAACAATATACTAATCACTGCTCACCATATGAAATAATGTCTTTGATGATTTCATTTCTTCCAATTACCCAGTAGGCAGGCATTAACACTAGACATTAAATTAGTCCATCAATAATAAATGAACATCCCTAGAATTAAGCAGGTATATTACACATCAGTACACAAAAATTAAAACAAAATGTAAGATGACTGAGAGCGAATTCAATTCCCACTAAGAGTTATAATAAAATTCTGGATGTATAGCATGTCTAAACATTAAGAAAAGACTGCATTTTTAATGCGTTCTAATTTACAGATGTTAATAAAGGTGAAAAGACTCTCAGTGCTATTAAGCATCCAAGGGGATGACAGCATTGATTGCTAAACAGACTTATGCACATGCAGAGGAAGGTTAATCTATAAAACACACAGGTTTTAACAACTGAAGCTACATGATATGCTGTATTTAACACAGCAGAGCAGAATGTAATAACATGTCCAAATCATGGTTTTGTTCAGATCTAAATGAGACCAAATAATGTCATTATTTCTGTATAACTAGTCTGTTGAAACCAACAGCATAATTTAGATTATATACCTTTATAACACATATCTGCAACCTGCATTTTCTTTCAGTTCTATTTGTAAGGGAAACTGGCATCCCCTAAACAGCCATCTCTCTTTAAAACTAGCTAGAGGGTAAGTTAAGAGGGGGCAAAATGTATTAACTCTAATGAGTAGGATTGGCTGAGGATATTTGTTCTAAGGATGTCTATCATGAAGAAAAAGCACTTCACTATAAAAAAGATACCCAGTTAATATGACTAACCTATTTGTAATCCAGTTTAGTTAGGAGAGAGAGGTAGTATAAAATTATATTGAAATGCATGCACGATATTCCAGCTGTTAACGGCTGCATAAGTTGTATACCATAGTAACTTCTCTATTATGATAGCAAGTCATTTTAATCACAATTTTATTACTCTCTGTTATTGCAACTGTTAAAATACAGATCTTTTGATTAACTAGCCTTCTTCTTTTCTATCCTTTCACAGAGATACCGCTTTCTCTGATAAAATAGTACAGTAGATAATAAAAGCAAAAGGGTCTAAGGGGAAACTCCTGCAATGCAGTTGTACAAATTATTTTCTGTAAATAAGGTAAGGACAGAAGCCATTGGATGGATTGTCTTTGAGACAGTTACTTCATTGTGCATACACTCTTGTTGCATTTTCAGTTTACCTAATATTAATTCCACAATTTGAAATGGTGGTAACATTTTATTTCCTGTCATCTTGCCTGAAAACAACAAACATAGGGTCCTACCAGTGTTTACTATGTGATGCTTTATTGTAGCACTGATATAACTTTAACACAGCTCTCACTTGTCAGTGTGCCTTAACATCCACTAAAACTTCTTTAACATCCACTAAAACATTTTCCTGAAAAATGAAACCTGTTTCCAGCTACCTGTCTACTCTTGTTTGAGGCAGTTTAAAAGGTACTGGCCAAAGTGTGCCCCTCCCATCTACTGTTTCAAGTGCGGATTGTATTTAGATCCTTCATTATTATATTGTTGTATTAAAGAAAAAATATTTATATAAGTGCAATTTTCCAAAAGGGAACATAAATGCATGCAATTATAATCTAAATATTTAAATGACAAAAATTACACACAAAACAATTATAAGTCAGAAGACATAGATGTATCAGTAATGGCTAATATACTGCCAGATTGGAAGCAATTAGCTAAAATGTTTGAAAATACTACACAAAGCAAAGTGGACAGGATTTAATAAAATTATACAACATTACATACATGGTAAGCATTTATTCAGACTAGGAAACTGACACTCAACAGTCTGAATAAAAAAAAATCTCCCCTGCATTAGTAAGTTGCCCTGGTCACCTTTACAAGTTTATTTGATTTTTGTGTTTGGACAGCCTTGACTCTGAACAAACCCACAAACCAAATACTGTTTTTGTTATTTTGCTGTTTTTACTTATTTTATTTGCATTATATTAAGACATGATGCTGTTTAAAATTAAATATTGTATATTATACAACAACCCCCCATTAATATTCAAAAACGTGCACGCTGATTAGTCAGCGTACATGTTGTAAATCAGAGTTATAGTAATGGAAAAAGGTCCGGTCGCCCGGAATTTTTCCTTTACTATAACTCTTTTTTTTTTTTTTTTACAGCAACGGAGAATGCAGGTTCTCCATTGCTTCACACTGTCTCACTATGTTAAAGGAGTTTAACATAGTGAGACAGCTTTAAAAAAAGCAACGGAGAATCTCTGTTGCTTTTTTAAAAGCTGTCTCACTATGTTAAACCATTTAACATAGCAAAACAGTTTTTAAAAAGCAACGGAGATCTTGCTTTCTCCGTTGCTTTTGCCCACAGCTCTGATGTACTGCGTAGGCATATGCATGTGCAGTACATCAGAACTGCCGCAGAATACCAGACAGCTGCGGAAGGGCAGCAAGGAGGCATTATACAATGCCATTATTTAAGAAAAGTAATTATTTTTTTTCTTAAATAATGTCATTGTATAATAGCAATAACCCACTTCTGGGTGTGGGTAATGCTGGATTTACCCACGGTTGGCTTTGTTTGGCCACTCGGGCTTCGCCCTCGTGACCAAACCACACCAACTGTGGGTAAATCCAGCATTATCCACACCCAGGTGTGGGTTATTGCTATAATATACAATTAAAATACTGCCAATATATGTTCCAGTTTGGTCCTGATTTATTTTAAGTATATTTAAGATTCATATCTAATGAGATGGACAGCTGTGGTGATAAACAACACTATTTAAATGAATGATTTCTGCAAGTGTTATTTGCACCTTTCTGTGGTCTGCAATAATTGATTGAAATGTTGAAAATGTACTTGTGCAACACAATTAATTTTTATTGAATTCTGTAAGATCATTTGTATTAAATGTAAGTTTCATGGTCTTTCAGAGTTAATGTAGCATGGTATTTATTTTCAGATATTATTGATAGTTAACATAATTTCTTAAATCCTACTTCTACTTGTTTCAAAAAATCTACAAATACACTTATATGCATTGGCAGTTATGTTTGAAATGCTACACATCTATAAACTTTAGATGTGTCTAACTGCCGCAATTGTGTATTCACAGCAACACTTCTGTAGATTCTAACCACTTTATTATTTAGATATCTGATTGGTTTAAACTCAATATAAAATCCTTCTTATTAGGGCTTATAGTATAGTCAGGCTGTTATTTTCACATTTGTAATAACTGTCTTCATAGGCTGTTATGTTCTTAGCTCACTGGTTTAATCAATGCATCATACATTCTGTGAAGCTCCATTTTCTATTGATGGTATAATTTAATGTGTGGCTCAGACAGCTGAGTCTGGTAATTTGATCTAATAAAATTAGCAATTGCATTATACTACATTGTCAGTTGAGCAATTAATGGGGTTTTTTTTAACCTTTACAATGAAAATAGAATGACTTGCTATCATTGTCCTAGAGTCATAATTTCCTTCTAAAGGCATATTCTCATGTTTAGAATACTAGAATATTTTAATCTTAGCAATTCAATTAAACCAGCACAAAATACTGTTATTATATTAGCACATATTTATTCCCAGATGTATGATATTTAATCTCCAATTCCTTAAGATGTTCATTTGCATCCAGTAAATCTTCTCCCTTGTAATGCTTTTCTCAGCAGTTATCTCATACCAAATATTCTCTGCTCAAAATCGGAAGACTCTGACTTCACTTTGTTTCAGGTGAAGGTTAATTAGTGAACTTAAGATGTAATTTCTTCCCACAGAAATACAAGCTCATTGGGACTATGTATCTACCCAGTGCAATGTCCTTCTGCCAATGTCTCTCTGCAGCCACTATGCATTGCAGTCCATATCACCCAATGAAAATAGCCATCTCTGCCTGTCTTTCCATTTGTAAGAGCTCTAAACCATGAGAACTAACATATTATCATGTATCCACTTCTAATAATTTAAATCCTGCATCCTGCTATTGCCAGCTCATACAGTTCGTTACCTATTATGGTCAAGAAGAAGTACAGATTTGCAAAAACAAACAAATGTACGTCTGTGGTACTTAGCTTGGTTTTAAGCAGCAGTAGAACATGTTGAGTGATGATCAAGGCAATTTACTTTCCTTTACAACATCAAAGAGCATATCAAGCCTGAGGAGGCCTAGAGCTGCTGAAAGGAAGGACCAAGCAAGTTGAAAAATGTTGTGTATTTAAAACATTAGCTGTTTTTGCATTATTTTTATATGTATCAGATTAATTGAAGAAGGATAGCAGTTATAAAATTTGTACATTTAATTGCAAATCAGTAATAAAAGAATTTGTAATAAGTAACACCCTGATTAGAATTTGTGTGTGTGTGTGTGTGTGTGTGTGTGTGTGTGTGTGTGTGTGTGTGTGTGTGTGTGTGTGTGTGTGTGTATGTGTGTAGGTGTTCATGTGTTCCTGTGTACATTTGTGAATGCGCGCACGTGTGTGTGTGTGTGTGTGTGTGTGTGTGTGTGTGTGTGTGTGTGCGTGCGTGTGTGTGTGTGTGTGTGTGTGTGTGTGTGTGTGTGTGTGTATGTGTGTAAGTGTAGGTGTTTATGTATGCCTGTGTGTATGTAGGTGTTCGTGTCTGCCTGTGTGTATGTGTGCGTGTGTGTGTGTGTCTGTATGTAATACTTTTCTTTTGTTTAAGGATTCTCATTTTAAAACTGTCATCAATTCTACTTACTCTGTGTGTTACATTTGTCATGCCTTTTAAAGAAGTCAATTCATGATTGTAAAATTTGCATGACAATATCAAATATCCAGATGTATTACACAGTGTGCTGAAAAGTCAGCTCTGGTGGTGTAGAGAGATAAAGCCCTGGCTATGGCCCAGCCAACCCGGGTGTGATCAGTGGCTCAAGAGACAAATGGAGTGACAGCTAAGGAATGGGTGTGGCCATCCAAGGCCTAGAGCAATCCAAGGTGAGAGGGCACTCATTGATATGCTCTGTAAGGGGAGGAGTGGTACAAAGATGGAAGTTGCCCTTGGTTGTAATTAATGAGAGTGGAGGGTGACAAAATGGAGTGGGTAGGTCATCCATAAAAAAAATCCCCTCTGGACTGAATCACAGATGAGACACGCCCCCAGGACATCCTCAGAATGCTTGATTGGCCCAAGAAAAAATAAACTAAGTCTAGAGGTGTAGACATTGGATACTGGGGGCTGGGCCGGTAAAGAAGAGGTCCAATGGGAAACAAAAAAAGAAAGTCTTCCTTTTTTTTTCAAACACCTTTATTGAATTAAAGTAATTTACTCAAATGCCTTCGATGTCTGCATTCAGTAGTAGTCGACAGATTCTTAACAAGACTGGTTTCATCTATCCTACTGACACTCAAAATGTCAATAGCATTTTGTTTTTGTTTCAGCTAGACATCAAATATGAATAATTTCTATCTATTTTGTTAACTTATCTTCCTCCACTAAGGTATAACAGATGTTTTAACTTTATTTAATTTGTTGACTGGGGTAAAGCCCTGGTAAAGAATGACATTCTTAAGGTTGAGGTTAAGGTTACAAAGGTATAAATAAATTATAACAATTGAATAAATAATACATTGCACCACAGAAGGGAGAATAAAAGGCTAAAGCAGGAAACATAATACAATTGTTCTAATAAGTACAGTGAACAATTGTAGCATATAATGAAGTTTATAAGATATCATTCAATTTTCTATGTTGACAGGTTCTTTCTTAGGTTCTTTCTTTCTTGTTTTTTTAGGTAGTTTCTAGGTTCTGGACAGGTTGACAGATGAGATCAGACAGGAGGCCCCATGTGCTATGATGTTTGCAGATGACATTGTGATCTGTAGTGAGAGTAGGGACCAGGTTGAGGAGACCCTGGAGAGGTGGAGATATGCTCTAGAGAGGAGAGGAATGAAGGTCAGCAGGACTAAGACAGAACATGTGTGTGTGAATGAGAGGGAGGATAGAGGATGCAGGGAGTAGAGGTGGCGAAGGTGGATGAGTTTAAGCAGGGGCGGCTCGTGGCATAGGGCTACCGGACTGCAGCCCCCTCAAAAAGAAAAAAAGAAAGAAAAAGAAATGAAAAAATAAAAAAAATATTTTTTAAAATTCGCGGACTTCGCGCATGCGCATAGACCGAGTCCCGGCTTATCGGTCTATGCGCATGCTCAGGGCAGCCCGGCCGTCCCCATAGGGGGACACAAGGAGCGTCTGTGCACTTTTACAGTGCACAGACCCGCCAGGATTATGGGACGCGTCCGGACTGCAAGAAGAGCAGCAGGGACTCGGGACAGTGCCTCAGGGATCTCGTCGGCGTCGGGAAGGAGCATGTGGATCTCGCGGGTCTTCAGTATTGCGCGGGAAGGATGTATGGACGTTAACTCTGGATGTATTCATTCAGGAAAGGTGCCTTTCAATTTACAATGTTTATTTTTCTTTGTGTATGGTGCTTGTGCTTTACTGGAGTGTGTGTATGGTGCTTGTGCTTTACTGGAGTGTGTGTATGGTGCTTGTGCTTTACTGGAGTGTGTGTATGGTGCTTGTGCTTTACTGGAGTGTGTGTATGGTGCTTGTGCTTTACTGGAGTGTGTGTGTGTGTGTGTGTGTAAATGCCCCAGGTGCTTATGGTGGTGTGGTAGGGAATGCCTCAGGCTTGAACCCTGTACCCTGTATGCAGGTGTTAAAGACTTGAGTTCCCTACCCACCACCATTTGTAAAAAAATTTCAGATTTTTACCTCATATTTGATCTGATCTGTTCCTCATAATATCTGTGGTTTGTAAATGTTGTAATGCTTGATATTTGATGGTGTAGTAGTAGCATTGTTGCCTCACAGCTGCAGGTTCTTGGGTTTGATTCTTGGCTGGGGTTCCTTCTTTGTGGGGTCTGTATCTTCTCCCTGTGTTTGTGTGGGTTTGCTTTTGTGCCTCCCATGTTACAAAGACATGTCTGCATTATTTCTTCCTGGGCCTCCGCTGAAAATTTGTTTATTTGTTCCAAGTCAGACTGTCCTGATTAAAAATGTTAAATAAAATTGATAGGCATTTGAATTTCAGACTTAAGGGTTTCTGAATGTTTAATTCCCTGCGTATTTGATGGTGCAGTGGTAGTATTGTTGCCTCACAGCTATAGGTTTTCTGGTTTGATTCTTGGTTGGGGTGGCTTCTGTGTGGAGTCTGCATCTCCTGCCTGTGTTTGTGTGGATTTGCTCTGGTGCCCTGCCATTTTACAAAGATGTGTCTGCAGTTTTAATCCCTCGTCTCTGCTGAAAATTGTTTTTGTTCTGTCCGCAGTAAATTTGACAGGCATTTGAATTTCAGACTTCAGGTTTCTGAATGTTTAATTCCTTGCAGATTTGATGGTGCAGTGGTAGTATTGTTGCCTCACAGCTATAGGTTTTCTGGTTTGATTCTTGGTTGGGGTGGCTTCTGTGTGGAGTCTGCATCTCCTGCCTGTGTTTGTGTGGATTTGCTCTGGTGCCCTGCCATTTTACAAAGATGTGTCTGCAGTTTTAATCCCTCGTCTCTGCTGAAAATTGTTTTGTTCTGTCCGCAGTAAATTTGACAGGCATTTGAATTTCAGACTTCAGGTTTCTGAATGTTTAATTCCTTGCAGATTTGATGGTGCAGTGGTAGTATTGTTGCCTCACAGCTATAGGTTTTCTGGTTTGATTCTTGGTTGGGGTGGCTTCTGTGTGGAGTCTGCATCTCCTGCCTGTGTTTGTGTGGATTTGCTCTGGTGCCCTGCCATTTTACAAAGATGTGTCTGCAGTTTTAATCCCTCGTCTCTGCTGAAAATTGTTTTGTTCTGTCCGCAGTAAATTTGACAGGCATTTGAATTTCAGACTTCAGGTTTCTGAATGTTTAATTCCTTGCAGATTTGATGGTGCAGTGGTAGTATTGTTGCCTCACAGCTATAGGTTTTCTGGTTTGATTCTTGGTTGGGGTGGCTTCTGTGTGGAGTCTGCATCTCCTGCCTGTGTTTGTGTGGATTTGCTCTGGTGCCCTGCCATTTTACAAAGATGTGTCTGCAGTTTTAATCCCTCGTCTCTGCTGAAAATTGTTTTTGTTCTGTCCGCAGTAAATTTGACAGGCATTTGAATTTCAGACTTCAGGTTTCTGAATGTTTAATTCCTTGCAGATTTGATGGTGCAGTGGTAGTATTGTTGCCTCACAGCTATAGGTTTTCTGGTTTGATTCTTGGTTGGGGTGGCTTCTGTGTGGAGTCTGCATCTCCTCCATGTGTTTGTGTGGATTTGCTCTGGTGCCCTGCCATTTTACAAAGACGTGTCTGCAGTTTTAATCCCTGCTGAAAATTGGTTTTGTTCTGTCCGCAGTAAAATTGACAGGCATTTGAATTTCAGACTTCAGGTTTCTGAATGTTTAATTCCTTGCATAATTGATGGTGCGGTGGTAGTATTGTTGCCTCACAGCTATAGGTTTTCTGGTTTGATTCTTGGTTGGGGTGGCTTCTGTTTGGAGTCTGCATCTCCTGCCTGTGTTTGTGTGGATTTGCTCTGGTGCCCTGCCATTTTACAAAGATGTGTCTGCAGTTTTAATCCCTCGTCTCTGCTGAAAATTGTTTTTGTTCTGTCCGCAGTAAAATTGACAGGCATTTGAATTTCAGACTTCAGGTTTCTGAATGTTTAATTCCTTGTATAATTGATGGTGCAGTGATAGTATTGTTACCTCACAACTATAGGTTTTCTGGTTTGATTC
Organism: Protopterus annectens; assembly: GCF_019279795.1. Lineage (NCBI taxonomy): Eukaryota > Metazoa > Chordata > Ceratodontiformes > Protopteridae > Protopterus > Protopterus annectens. Next base: position 391,399,989 of record NC_056738.1, on the reverse strand, counting down.
TTGGTTGGGGTGGCTTCTGTCTGCATCTCCTCCTGTATTTGTGTGGATTTGCTCTGGTGCCCTGCCATTTTGCAAAGACGTGTCTGCAGTATTAATCCCTGCATCTCTGCTGAAAATTGTTTTGTTCTGTCCGCAGTAAAATTGACAGGCATTTGAATTTCAGACTTCAGGTTTCTGAATGTTTGATTCCTTGTAGATTTGATGGTGCAGTGGTAGTATTGTTGCCTCACAGCTATAGGTTTTCTGGTTTGATTCTTGGTTGGGGTGGCTTCTGTGTGGAGTCTGCATCTCCTCCATGTGTTTGTGTGGATTTGCTCTGGTGCCCTGCCATTTTACAAAGACGTGTCTGCAGTTTTAATCCCTGCTGAAAATTGGTTTTGTTCTGTCCGCAGTAAAATTGACAGGCATTTGAATTTCAGACTTCAGGTTTCTGAATGTTTAATTCCTTGCATAATTGATGGTGCGGTGGTAGTATTGTTGCCTCACAGCTATAGGTTTTCTGGTTTGATTCTTGGTTGGGGTGGCTTCTGTTTGGAGTCTGCATCTCCTGCCTGTGTTTGTGTGGATTTGCTCTGATGCCCTGCCATTTTACAAAGACGTGTCTGCAGTATTAATCCCTCGTCTCTGCTGAAAATTGTTTTGTTCTGTCCGCAGTAGAATTGACCGGCATTTGAATTTCAAACTTCATGTTCTTCAGAATACATAGTAGCACAACCTTTTTTCTAGCAATTTTCTAAGTTTATAAGATGAATATTTTAAATTTGTCCCTATTTTTGGGACTGTATTCCCCATTATTGGCTTCGTCCAGGTTTTGTGCTAAGGTTGACAGCTATGGCAAGAACTGAATTCACTGAATATGGACTGTAGAATTGTGCATATTTACTGATAAAGGTGCACTGTAGAATTGTGCATATTTACTGATAATGGTGGACTGTAGAATTGTGCATATTTACTAATAATGGTGGACTGTGGAATTGTGCATATTTACTAATAATGGTGGACTGTAGAATTGTGTATATTTACTAATAATGGTGGACTGTGGAAGTCTGAGTAGACTTTTTATGATAAATGTTCTCAACTGGGCAGTTTTGCCATTATGGGTGCATATGTTTTGTTTCATTGCTTACTGGAAAAATGTTCAAAACAAATTTAAAACACCCTCTAACAAGTGTACTGTATTGTACAAGGAATATAATTTTAGTACAATGAGGAAGGTGTATCAAAGAGCACATGTATGTTTCATATGCAAGGGGCCTATGATTCGAAAACAGCCCAAAATTAATCTTTATCTGCCACTGGCAAAATGTATTTTCTTTGAATGTGGGTTTCAATGAATGTGAGTTTCAAGGGCAGAGAAGTTTTAATGCTAAGTTTTCATTGTGAGACTGCATTGCTTTGTTTAACAGATTACTTAATGTTTGTGCTGTAAAATACAAAATAAAACTTTCAAATGAAGTCCAATCATTGAAGTAAAGCAGTATGCACATTAGTGTTTATGGTAAATGGAGTGAAATAGCCAAGTAATGGTTAATTGGAATGGCTGCAGAGGCTCCAGTTCAACCATTATTTTGTCAGGGGAAGGGCAGCAAACTCAGACAGGCCCAGCTGAACTATACCTCCCAACTGTCCAGATTTTCAAAGAATGAATAGATTTTTGCTTCTTATTTTTGGTTTGTTGTTCATAAAATTTGTAGTTTTAATTCCTAAATGATTTGCCAGAAGTCACTAAATAATAAGTTTCAGACTTCATAACCTTCATAAAATGCATGTTAAAGTAAGAGCCGTTCTATCAACTGTCTCAATTTATACAAGAGCAATTTTAGTACTGTTTATATGTGCCCCAATATATTTGGCCTTGTTCAGATTTACTGCATTAACAGGTTGAGAGGTACATGCAAATAAATTGCTTTATAGAATTAGGCATAGCCAACCTCTCAACTGTCCCCAATTTTTGGCTCAAAATGTTGCTCTTCCCCCTAATAATCCCTCCGCAAAATAGCAATTTTGGAAGAAAACATGGAGGGTTTACAATTAAGAAATAACTGTAATAATCAAAGTTATAGATTACTTGAAATGCATGTAGATTCTTTTATTTTGTCAGCTGCTCAAGGTAGCAGTACTAATATTAAAGTGTCCCTTCTTTGACAGGTAGAAGCTGTATTGTGTGTCTATTTTATATTTTTGCATCACATTTTTGGTCCATTTTTCATAAAATTGTGGCAAATTAGTGACAAATCACTAAAGACTGAAGTTAGAAAATGACAGACATTTGAGTTTCAGATTTTATACCCTTCAGAAAATTCATACTAATGCAAGACCTATTCTATTATCTTTCTAAGTTTATTAGAGCAATATTTAAAAATTGTCCTTCTTGTTGTGCCTTTGTCCCACTTCTGTGTATGGCTTTGTCCAGATTTCTTGCTCTTGAAGTTGAGAGGTATGACAAATGTGTCAGGGCCATCACAGTCAGCCAGAGAGATTTCAAATTGTGACATGCTTGTTGCACACCACTCCTGCATGTAGTGACTCTGGATGTGTCCAAGCAAGGCAAGGAGTAGTTGTATCTACCTTGGATGGGGAGGACACACTGCATAAGTACTACAGTGGCTTTTCATCTGTCCTTGATTTTGCAGAATGGTCTGGTTTCTGTCATATTTTTGTACTGTTGATTTATGCTTATTACTCAAAGTGCCTGTTGCTCTGTGTTTAAGTAGCAATGCTTTAATGACCATAAGGTAAGCTTGTCTGACATCGTAAGATGCAAGTAAGCTTTAATAAGCATACTGTTAAAGAATTGCCAACATTGAAAGCCTTTCTGTTGTTGCCATGCAGAGAATACTTGACTAGATAATGTATAAGCCTTGGGTATTAAAGGACAGGATTCCATTATTTTAAAAAGCTCATTACACTTGTTGGAGACTTCCAGTCATCTCTACAGGCTTTACCCGTAAACTAAACAGAATGCCAATCATGTGTGGTCCATAACCTGTACAGCAATCCTTTAAGCAATGTATCTTGAGCTTGTTTCTTGTTTGCTTTTCATTTTTTACTTTTATCATGATTTCCACATGAAACGTTGTCAGGCAGCAGGTCTTTTTGGATAAGAAACATTTTTACAAGTGGGGGCATCACATAGATTTCTACTTTCAGCATGTTGCTTGGTACTTTAATAAAGCTGAATATATTATAATTAGAACTGCAGTGCAAGGAGAAGTAGTTTGAGTTGAGTGCTTCTGGTTTTCTTATACTTGATTTTGACTGGCATTCCAGTAATGTATTTAAAAAGTAATTTATTTTTTCATGCCTCACAACCTTTTGTTTCCATCTAGATATTAAGTAAGCTGTCATGCAGCCAATGCATTGAAATATTTTTATTCTTCTACACTTATTTTTGTCTTGATTGGACTTTCATAATGATGGTTTGCCACCCAGGGCAGCGTATTTAATTAAAGTTAGTTTTTTTGTGGTTTTGTGCATAGCTCCTCCCCTTTATGGTTGACCACACCCCTCCCCTTTGACCCCGCCCATTCAGCGTCTCCTGCAGCCCCCCTGTGATTTGAAGTCACCAGCCGCCACTGAGTTTAAGTACTTGGTATCAATAGTTCAGAGTAATGGTGAGTGTGAAAGAGAGGTGAAGAAGAGAGTACAGGCAGGGTGGAATGGCTGGAAAAGAGTGTCAGGAGTGATTTGTGACAGACGAGTACCAGTAAGAGTGAAAGGGAATGTCTACAAGAGGGTAGTGAGACCAGCTATGTTATATGGGTTGGAGACAGTGGCATTGACAAAAAGGCAGGGGTCAGAGCTGGATGTGACAGAGTTAAAGATGTTAAGATTTGCACTGGGTGTGACGAGGGTGGACAGGCTTAGGAATCAGTATATTAGAGGGTTTGCTCAGGTTGGAAGGTTTGGAGACAAAGTCAGAGAGGCAAGATTGTGTTGGTTTGGACATTTGCTGAGGAGGGATGCTGGGTATACTGAGAAAAAGATGCTAAGGATGAAGCTACCAGGTAGCAGGAAAAGAGGAAGGCCTAAGATAAGGTTTATGGATGTGGTGAGAGAGGACATGCAGATGGTTGGTGTGAGAGAGCAAGATGCAGAGGACAGGAAGAAATGGAAACAGATGATCCACTGTGACAATCCCTAACGGGAACAGCTGAAAGAAGAAGAAGATTCAATTTTTAGGTCTAGAAAAGGGGGGATTAAGAGAGTGTAGAGTGGAGAATGAAGGCAAGGATAAACTCTGGGAAAGGAGAAAAAGAAAAACAAGAGGAAGAAAAAAGAAAATCATGTTTTTCTCTTCCCTTATTCTCCTCTCTTTTGCCCTTGTGGACTGACACAATATAAAGAATCCTAATGGCTTCTGTTTCATGGAAGTGATAGGTCTTATTTCCATGGACAGTTTTTTTAATTATCCTCCTGTTAAGCAAACACATTTACATTTAACAGCTTTAAAAAGGAATTCTTTGATCTCAGGTCTGAATTTTGGACTGGAGGAATTTTCCCCTCATACTGATTAAAACAGATTTTCTCTGCTGAAGAGCAGGCACTGAGAAACAGTGCTCTGTATAACGTAGTTTTATAATTAGGTTAAGAAGTTCAGGTCCAGTAGGTGGCAGGAAATTTTTAGTGCCTTCCTCAGCTGACCGACTGTGTCAGATTAGTAGGTATATATGTAAATTACTGCTTCCTTCCAATATTTTTTTCTCCAGTCAAATCCCCATTTTAACTGGATAGGTAGGTCAGTTCATGTACACCTTTCAGTTATGGCTCAGGGTAAAGGCAAAGGCAGATATTACAATAAGATGAAGTTAAAAGAATGACAGTCCAGGTTATGCTGTGGGACTATAACTGAGTGTATCTTATTTTTTAGAGTAAGTGTCCTGAGTTCTCCTTTATAAAGGATAAAGTTTCCCTCAAAGAATACAAATTTATGAATATTATCGTTACCCATAATAAAAAAAGAGAAAGCTATATTAAACATTAACCAGATAGGGATATGTCTAACTTGTATATTATTGCATGGATGGACTTTCGTATAAAAGTGCTTTGCACACTTTTATTTAGCCATTGTCATGAAAGCAGTAGCAGATAGGAACTTCTAAGCCATTGCTCAAGTTTAGGTCTGCAGTTTGCATAGTGGAATTCATTATGTTATGTCACACGGGAGAAGGGGGGCTGGGGTTCTTTGCTGAAAGTTATTCTTAGTAACCAAAAACTGAGTGATGGTCTATGTGTTGTAAGGACAAAGAAGATAAGGGATCTGGGATTGTATTTATAGGATATGGCAAATAATCTCTGGCTAAATGGGTATAATAGTCAAGCTGTAGCAGCATAAATGTATGGAAATATATGATTAGGAATGTATGGGCTGTGGCAGGTAAACGCATTATTTTTAAGGTGAGAGTAATCAGCTAGAACATCTTGCTCATATTGGGAGAGCAAGGAGCATGGGACCTGACAATATCCCTGGTTGTGTGCTACATGAACTACAAAATGAACTGGCACCACATCTGTGTGCCCTGTTCAATCACAGCCTCAACTAAGGCCTTGTCCCTACAGAATGGTGCACTGCTACAGTCATCCCTCTCCATAAAGGGGGAGTGACTACAGACCCTGGGAATTATCGCACCATTAGCCTGACAAGTTTGATATGTAAGGCCATAAAGCGCATCATCATGGACCTAATTAACAAGGATATAGGGAATCCCCAAACTCTGGATCCCACGCAATTTGGTTTTGTGAAGGGTAGATCATGCCTGCTCAAACTGGTTGACTTTTTTTAGTCAGCCACCAGAGCTGTGAATGACGACAAGGCAGTTCACACAGCCTACATTGATCTGGCCAAGGCCTTTGATTCCATTCCCCACTCAGAAATTATTGATAGACTCACCAAACTAGGCATCAACCCCTATATCACTAGGTGGATTGCAAATTGGCTCACAGCTAGAACTCACATTGTAAAAGTAGCAGACTCCAAGTCAGACTGCCAACCAGTCACGGGTGGAGTCCCACAGGGATCAGTCCTGGGTGCTCTCCTGTTTGGCATCTACTTCTCAGAAGTCCAGGCCAACATGGAAGGACTCCGGCTGACCAAGGTCACTGATGATTGCAAGCTGGGAGCCATTATTAACTCCCCAAGTGGTGTAGACATCCTACAATAAGGCCTCACTGAAACCAACGACTGGTGTCAAAATCATGGCCTTAAACTTAATGCCAAAAACTGCTTCATCATTCCCTTTGGGAAAAACTCAGTTCCCACTAATTACCACATTGATGGTAGCCCAGTGAACACTTAAGGCGTTATAACAGATCTGGGGACACAGGTTGACAGCACCTCTAATTTGACCACCACATTGCCACTGTGGTCAGAAAGTCCTTCTTTGTGGCACATAGGTTCATAGGTTCATACTAGGCTATTTGTCCTAGGGCATTTATAAGCCTAGCCAGAATGTGTTTGGCTTTCGCCACCCATTTTAAATGAATTTTGCTATGCCCTTTTTCGAGGTTAGTATACTCTGCCTCTGTCTAACAGTGACACAGAAGTGATACCTGGGGTAAACCTACAATCTCCCATCCACTCATCAAAATTCCTCTTGAAGAGAGTCAATGAGGGACTCTGCCTAACCTGGACTGGGATTTTATTCCAGAGTGAAGGGAGCCTCTGGGTTATGAATCTGTCCGTCCAGCATGTCCTATTTATTTCAGTGCTGAGGTTCAAGTCTCTCGAGCACGTAGCTCGATGGGATTTGAATTTTCTGAGGTGCAGCATGTCCATTAATTCCGGGTTGGACATGGCTTTATACGTCAGGCACAGATCGCCTCTGAGCAGGCGGTATGCCACTGAGTAGAGCTGGAGTTTCTTTAACCGGGCAGCATATGGCATCTGTTTGAGCCCTTTGATCCTCTTGGTGAGGTACTTTTGGGGTCTTTCCAATTGCTGCAAGTGTCTGGTAAGCTAAATCCCAAAAGGGGCATTGTACTCAATTATGGGCCTGATGAGGGATGAGTAAAGAGGCACGATGACCTCCCCTGATCTAGATATGAATCCCTTCATGATTAGGTGGGCTATATAAAATGTTTTTCTAACCACTTTGGCCACGTGGTTGTCAAATGAGAGATTGCTATCAACTTGGGTACCCAGGTCCCTAATTACTTCTTCTGTACTTAATGGATTACCACCTATGTGGTAATTTGTGGGCACTTTGTTTTTGCCAAAGGGAGTGACTATACACTTTTTGGCATTTAGCTTGAGGCCATGGCTCTGGCACCAGTTTCTATGAGGCCCTTTTGTAGGATGCTTGTGTCAGCTGGAGAGTCGATTATGGTGCCCAGTTTGCAGTCATCTGCGAACTTGGTCAGCCACAGTCCTTCCGTGTTAGCCTGTACCTCCGAGAAATATATACCGAACAAGAGAGGTCCAAGAACTGAGCCTTGTGGGATGCCACTTGTAACTGATTTGGAGTCTGACATGGCTCCAGCAATTCTAACCATGTGGGTTCTGTCCTTGAGCCAGTTTGCAACCCATCTAGTGACATAGGGGTTTATATTTAAGCTGGTGAGCTTATCTATAATACCCGAGTGGGGTATTGTATCGAAGGCTTTTGCAAGGTCCAGGTAGGCTGTGTGGACCACCTTCCCCTCGTCAATGGCCTTGCTGACTGTTTCAAAGAAATCGACCAGGTTTAAGAGGCAGGATCTGCCCTTAACAAAGCCGAACTGGGTAGAATCCAGTATCTGTAGGTCCCCAATATCTTTATTTATGAGGTCCATGATGATCCTTTCCATAGTTTTGCAGACCAAGCTAGTCAGGCTTATGGGGTGATAGTTTCCAGGATCCGTTGAGGTACCACCTTTGTGGAGAGGGACCACTGTTGCTGTACGCCACTCTTTTGGTACATATCCTGTAGTAAGGCTGAGATTGAACTGTAGTTTTATGTTTGGGTTTAGTTCTTCTTGGAGTTCATGTAGGATGCAGCCCAGGACACTGTCTGGTCCCATTGATGCTGTGTTTTTTGCTTTGGAGAGGGCGGCTCTTACCTGAGCATCTGAGATGTCAGGGGGGCAGCACTCTGCTGGGATAGATATTTGCCCTTTTGGTGGGGAAGGGGGGGAGAAGTTTGCGCTGAACCTGTCAGCTAGGATGTTGGCAATGTCTGTGGGTTTGGTGTATTTTTTGTCATTTTGGACTAATTCTGAGCATATCTGGGAATTCCCACCCAGGTTCCTAACATAACTAAAGAAAGCCTTGTGATTATCCTTAGTGTCTGGTGCAATTTGTCTCTCGAAGCTGACCTTAGACGATTTTATGAGTGCCCGTAGTTTTTTGCTAATACTGATCAGAGATGCCTTCCCTTTTTGGGATTTTGCTCTATCATGTAGTAGCTTCCTCCTTCTATTGTATAGTTTGTTTATGGCTGGGGTCCACCAGACAGGACGCCTAACCTTGGAGGATTGGGTCTTGGTTTTATTTGGGATTGCATGATCCATGCATTCCTGAAGGTGTTCATAGAATGCGTTTATAAAGGATTCTGCGGTCTGGTCCATATTTTCCACAGGCCCGGGGGCTTTGAAGGATTTCACCTTGGTTTTGAGGAGTGTGAAATTTGCTTTAGAGAAGTTTTTCACTGTGGTTTTCTGGGCAGGGGCTGGGGTCGGGATGTGAATATCTAGTGAGATTAGTTTATGGTCTGATCTTACCAGTGAGGGATACACTTCTGATCTGGAGCATAGAGTCCCCATGTTGGTGATGATCAGGTCCAGTATGTTTTCCCCTCTTGTGGGAGTGGCAACAAGTTGTTCCATAGCATTTGAGTTTATAAATTCTAGGAACCTTTGGGCTAGGGTGTTGGAGCTAGAGTAATGCTCCCAGTCTATGTTAGGGTAGTTGAAGTCACCCAATATAATGGTGTTTGGAGAGACCTTCATATTTTCCAGTGTTCTCAGGAAGGCCGAGTGGGGTTCCTGGGTTTGGGAGGGTGGTCTGTAGCAGGCTATAAACTGGAAGGCAGTTTTACCCACTGTTAGTTGCACATGGATAGTCTCTGATGCTTCGTGCTGTGCCACCAACCTGGAGGTGTGGGTATCTTTGACGAATATTGATACTCCCCCTCCTTTTGTGGTTTGGTCCAAATTTTGGGGCCGAAAAACATGGTATGAGGTATAACCTCTAGGTAAGACTGCAATCCAAATTGTAGCTTGCTACAGATCCCCCACCATACCCCAAGATTCTCACTACACCTTTTTAAACATACTGGAAAATATTAAGATAGAACCAAACACCCTAATACTGGGTGATTTTAACTACCCTGCCATTAACTGGGAAAACTACTCATGTCCCAACACCTTTGCGCAACGGTTCTTGGAATTCATAAATTCCAACGTCCTGGATCAACTAATCCATAGTCCCACCAGGGGCTCCAATATCCTAGACCTGGTCATTACCAACATGGCAAATCAATGCTCCATGCCTATGGTCACCCCCTCGTTAGTCAGGTCTGACCATAAGCTAATCACCCTTAACATCCACATCCCACCCCACCGCCAGTAAAGAACCCACCATAAAAAACTTCTCCAAAGCCAACTTCATGCTACTCAAGTCAGAAGTGACAAACTTCATGACACCCATGCAGACGGGAACTGAAAGTTCAACTGCTGAATCCTACACTAAGGCACTGTACGAGCACATCCACTCATGCATGAATCGTGCCATCCCAAATAGAACCAAAATGCTCTCATCCAAAAAAAGGAAGCCAATCTGGTGGTCCCCTGCCATAAACAAACTTTACAACAAAAGGAAGAAACTTTTGCAGAAAAGAGGAAAACCCCAGGATGCAAAAAACTCCCTTACTAGCCTCAGTAAGAAACTGAGATGCCTCATAAAATCCTCCAAAGCTAGTTATGAAAATAAAATTGCTAAAGATTCCAAAGACAACCACAAAGCATTCTATAACTATGTCAAGAATCTAAATGGCAGTGCTCAGATCTGCTCTGAGCTAAAACAGAATGGCAAAAAATATACTGATCCAAAGGATATTGCCAATATCCTGGCAGATCGATTCATTGCCAACTTCACCCCCCTCTCACCCCCTAAATGGCCCATCTCAATACCGGGAGATTGCCAAATTCCAGTAATAACGGCCACACAGGTACAAAACGCACTCTCTAAAGCCAAGAATACAGCCTCCATGGGACCAGATGACATCCCAGGCTGTGTACTACATGAACTACAATATGAACTGGCACCTCACCTAAGTGTCATGTTTAATCATAGCCTCACCTCAGGTTTCGTGCCCACTGAGTGGCGCAGAGCTACAGTTATCCCAATCCACAAGGGGGGATCCACCTTGGATCCCGGAAACTACCGTCCCATCAGTCTGACAAGCCTTATTTGCAAGGCCATGGAGCGTATTATCATGGAACTTATAAACAAAGACATTGGCAACCTTCAAACACTGGACCCCACCCAGTTTGGGTTTGTGAAGGGCCGATCTTGTCTCCTGAACCTGATTGACTTCTTTGAATCAGTCTCCAGAGCCATGGACAAGGGTAAGGTGGTCCACACAGCCTATCTAGACCTTGCCAAGGCCTTTGACACCATCCCCCACTCTGGAATCATAGATAAACTTACTAAGTTGGGTATTAATCCCTATGTCACCCAATGGGTTGCTAAATGGCTTACTGATAGAACCCACACTGTAAAAGTAGCCGACTCCAAATCCAGCTCCAGACAAGTGACAAGTGGAGTACCTCAGGGTTCAGTCCTGGGGCTGCTCTTGTTTGGCATCTACTTCTCTGAAGTACAGGTCAACACTAAGGGACTCTGGCTAACAAAGTTTGCAGATGACTGCAAACTGGGAGCCATTATTGAATCCCCAAATGATGTGGATACTCTACAAAAGGGCCTTACAGAAACAGATGCTTGGTGCCAGAGCCATGGGCTCAAGCTCAATGCCAAGAAATGTATTGTTATCCCCTTTGGGAAAAAACATGTATCCATGAATTACCATATAGGTGGCAGTACACTAAACACAGAAAGTGTGATAAGAGACTTAGGGACACAGGTGGACAGTGGTCTCACCTTCGATAACCACATCGCCACAACAGTCAGGAAATCCTTCTATGTGGCACACCTCATCACGAAGGGCTTTTCATCCAGAAAAAGGAGGTCATTGTCCCACTGTACTCATCCCTCATTAGACCCATTATAGAATACAACGCCCCATTTGGTATGTACCTCTCAAGACATCTGCAACAACTGGAAAGGCCTCAGAAATACCTCACTAAAAGAATCACAGGCCTAAAGCAGATGCCCTATGCTGACCACCTTAAAAAACTCCAGCTATACTCTGTCGCATATCGTCTACTCAGAGGCGATCTCTGCTTAACATACAAGGCCATGTCAAACCCAGAGCTGTTGGACATGCTACACTTAAAGAAATCCCAATCCCTCAGAGCTACACGCTCCAGAGATCTAAACCTTGTCATCACAATAAACAAAACATGCTGGAGGGATAGGTTCCTGACCCAGAGACTCCCCAGACTCTGGAATAGATTACCCATACATGTCAAGCAGAGTGCCTCTTTGGACCTCTTTAAGAGGAACCTTGACGTTTGGATGGGAGAAAGGAAATTCACCCCAGGGATCACGTCAGTCGCCCTGCTAGACAGGGGTCCAGGAAAGTAAATAATGTGGGAAGAAATAGCCAGGGAATTGTTATGGCTAGGCTTGTATAGGCCCTAGGGCTGATAGCCTAGTACCAACCTATGAACCTATGAACCTATAACCTGGTAGTGCCGGGGTGCTCTCGGGAGCCTTGAACCAAGGGTTTTGCCCTCATTGCCAAGGGTTTTGCATCCAGGAAGAAAGAGGTCATCATCTCTCTCTGTTCTTCCCTCATTAGACCAGTCATCAAGTATAATGCCCCATTTGGCATGTACCTCACTAAACACCTACAACAGCTGGAAAGGCCACAAAAGTACCTCACAAAGAGGATCCTAGGCCTTAAACACATGCCCTACATTGACAGACTCAAAAAACTCCAGCTTTTCTCTGTCTCATATCATCTATTAAGTGCAATCTCTGCTTGACTTACAAAGCCATGTCTGACCCAGCCCTGTTAGAAATGTTACACCTAAAGAAATCCCAATCCCTCTACACCACATGTTCCAGGGACCTCAGCCTCATTACTACAATCAACAGAACATGCTGGAGGAACAGGTCCATAACCCAGAGACTGCCCATGCTCTGGAATAGACTTCCCATACATGTCAAGCAGAGCACCTCACTGGCCCTTTTCAAGAGAAATTTTGATGAGTGGATGGGAAATAGAAATCTCACCCCGGGGATCACTCCAGTGGCTCTACTTTATAGAGGCACCAGGACCTAACAGTGGCATGATGCCAGGGCAGTTCTGTGGGCTAGGTTTGGAAAGGCTCCTGGGCCGTTGGCCTAGTACACACCTATGAACCTATGAGAGGTAGGTCTTCCTAAAGTAGTTCATCCTGCTCCCTCCAGTTCCTTAAGAAATCTATAGCCATGGTCCTTTGCAGAAAAAAAAAAAGCTTGACATATTTTACTGTTTCTTTACGTGGGATTGATAACCATTTGATCGTATTCTGACTGTCTGAATGTAACTGTTAGTATTTGCATTTCATTATAGAGATTAACTTTGACAATTCCATGAGACTGCTGTGTGTGAGAGACTACTATGCACAGCTTATATGAGTTTCATCTTTCCCTGCTGCTGAATGAATGTGGAGTGAGTAAGTTTCAGTAAAGGGACTGCCTTCCGCATTGAGGTCCAGTGGGGGGGGGGGGGGGGGGTACTTGTTTCCACATAAAAAAGACTTAACACAGTCTATGAGGTGTTCTTTTTTTAGATGGAATGTGTCTTCATTAGTTGTTACCAATCAGTTTGTCAATGATTGTGTCTCCATCATCTATTGTAGAAGCTTAAAGACTCCAGTCTTTGTTATTGCAATTATGTGAAACAACTTCTTTCCATTTAAAAAACAAATATTGATTATGAAATCAAAGAATGCTATAGAATCAAGCAGCTGCTTATCTTTCCCCAGATGTGGTTTAGTTCTTTCTCTCATAAAACTGCACTCAGAAGAGCATTCATAACCCAAGTAATTCCAGTAATATGGAACAGGTTACTACTTCCATACAGTGTTCATAACCCAAGCAATTCCAGTAATATAGAGCAAGTTACTACTTCCATACAGTGTTCCTAACCCAAGCAATTCCAGTAATATGGAACAGGTTACTACTTCAATCCAGTGTTCATAACCCAAGCAATTCCAATAATACAGAACAGGTTACTACTTCCATACGGTGTTCATAACCCAAGCAATTCCAGTAATATAGAGCAGGTTACTAATTCCATATGGCATTCACACGCTATACATCAGAGTGTGTATGTACCTTTAAGAAGCTTTCCAGTGAGCTAGCATGTGTGTATAAATGCTGAGCACGTACAGGCAAGGCTGCCATTTTGTAAAGAATTGCAGCGGTGTAAGCATGTATGTTATGTGTAGGAGTCAGTCAGTTAGCTCCTTTATATGAAAATGAGCAACTTGATTTTGAAGTTATGGAAGTGAGAATTTTTTTTTCTACATATCTTAATGAGCTTAGAACTTATACAACTTCAGATCCATTTCTGCAGATGCTCAACCACTTTATCAGTCAAGGATGGCTGTCAAAGCAATCTTGTTTACCTCTAGAAGTGCAACCATATTTTCCTTACAGAGATGAGATTTTGTATGACAATGGTATCATCATGAAAGGTCCAAAAGTGATTGTTCCAAAATCCTTGCAACAATAGTATATTAACATCTTGCATCGTGGCAGCCCAGGAACTGATTCATAGGTTCATAGGTTCATAGATGTATACTAGGCTAATGTCCCTGGAGCCTTTACAAGCCTACCCTATAGAAGTGCCCTGGCATCGTGCCGTCCAATGTTAGTTCCCAGTGCCTCTATCAAGTAGAGCCACTGGAGTGATCCCTGGGGTGAACTTTCTATTTTCCATCCACTCATCAAGATTTCTCTTGAAGAGGGCCAGTGAGATGCTCTGCTTAACATGTATGGGAAGTCTATTCCAGAGCATGGGCAGTCTCTAGGTTATGAACCTGTCCCTCCAGCATTTTCTGTTAATTGTGGTAATGAGGTTGAGGTCTCTGGAGCATGTGGTGTGGAGGGATTGGGATTTCTTTAGATGTAGCATTTCTAACAGAGCTAGGTCAGACATGGCTTTGTAAGTCAAGCAGAGATTGCCTCTTGGTAGACAATATGAGACAGAGAACAGCTGGACTTTTTGAGTCTGTCCATGTATGACATGTGTTTAAGGCCTAGGATCCTCTTCGTGAGGTACTTTTGTGGCCTTTCCAGCTGTTGCAGGTGTCTAGTGAGGTACATGCCAAATAGGGCATTATACTCGATGACTGGCCTAATGAGGGAAGAGTGGAGAGAGATGATGACCTCTTTCTTCCTGGATGCAAAACCCTTGGTAATGAGATGTGCCACATAGAAGGACTTTCTGACCACAGTGGCAATGTGGTGGTTGAAGGAGAGCTTGCTGTCAAACTTTGTCCTCAGATCTCTTATAACCCCTTCAGTGCTCAGTGGGTTCCCATCAATGTGGTATTTATTGGGAAATGAGTTTTTCCCAAAGGGGATGACAATGCATTTTTTGGCATTAAGCTTAAGGCCATGGGTGCGACACCAGTCACTGGTTTCATTAAGGCCTTTCTGTAGGATGTCTACTTCACTTGGGGAGTTAATAATGACTCCCAGCTTGCAGTTGTCTACAAACCTGGTCAGCCAGTGTCCCTCTGTGTTGGCCCGGACTTCTGAGAAGTAGATGCCAAACAGGAGAGGACCCAGGACCGATCCCTGTGGGACTTTACTTGTGAATGGTCGACAGTCTGACTTGGAGTCCGCTACTTTCACACTGTGGGTTCTATCTGTGAGCCAATTTGCAACCCACCTAGTGATATAGGAGTTGATGCCTAGTTTGGTGAGTTTATCAATAATTCTTGAGTGGGGAATAGTATCAAAGGCCTTGGCCAGATCGAGGTAGGCTGTATGAGCTTCCCTGCCCTCATCCACAGCTCTGGTGACTGACTGAAAGAAGTCAACCAGGTTGAGCAGGCATGATCTACCTTTCACAAAACCAAATTGCATGGGGTCTAGAGTTTGGAGATTCCCTATATCCTTGATAATTAGGTCCATGATGATGCGCTCCATAGCCTTACATATCAGACTCATCAGGCTAATGGGGTGATAATTCCTAGGGTCTGTAGTCACTCCCCCTTTATGGATAGGGATGACTGTAGCAGTGTGCCATTTGGTAGGGACAAAGCCTGAGGTGAGGCTGTGATTGAACAGGGCACACAGATGTGGTGCCAGTTCACTTTGTAGTTCATGTAGAACACATCCAGGGATATTGTCAGGTCCCATGGAAGCTGTATTCTTGCTCTTGGACAATGCAGCTTTAACCTGTGCTACAGTAATGCTGGGTGCCTGGCATTCCTCCAGTATTGTGATTGGTCCTTTAAGGGGGGAGGAAGGGGTAAAGTTGGCACTGAATCTGTCGGCCAGTATGTTGGCAATATCTGTTACCTCAGTATAGGAGGTACCATTGTGCAGTAACTCAGAGCAAAACTGGGTATTGCTGTGGAGATTTTTGATATAACTATAGAAGGCTTTGTGGTTGTTTTTAGTGTATACTGCAATTCTGCCTTTATAGCTGGCTTTGGAGTTTCTGATGAGGGATCTCAACTATTTGTTGAGGCTAATAAGGGAGTTTTTCTACTCTTGGGACTTCAACTTTTTCTGCAACCGTTTCTTCCTTCTGTTGTAGAGATTATTAATTGAAGGGGACCACCAGATTGGTTTCCTTTTTTGGAGGAGAGCTTCTTGGTTCTGCTGGGTATGGCTAGTTCCATGCATTTATGTACATGTTGTACCAAAAGAAGGGTGATAGAACTAGTATTTTGGCCTTCTATGTCAAGTGATATTTAGAGAGTACTTTCATCTTGTTCTGTTTGTAATAGTACTAAACTGCATCAACAGAAAGAACCACTTCAGCTAAACCAGATTCCTGAACTACCTTGGTCGAAAATGGCTACAGATTCCTTTGAGTGGAATGGTCAACATTACTTGGTATTAGTAGGCTCTTATTCAGTTTGGTTTGAGACTGACCTACTTCCTAATCTCACATCCAGTACTGTTATTACTAAGCTGAAGAGAGATTTTTCGTCCATGGTAGTCCACACAAAGTTATTTCTGACAATGGTGCACAGTTTACAAGCCAGCAGTTCAAGAGATTTGCTGAAGAATGGGATTTTATTCATGTTATGAGTAGTCTTGAGTGCCCACAGTCAAATGGTTTAGCAGAACGTGCAGTTCAAAGTGCAACACAGTTGTTAGAGAAGTTGAAACAAGACAATACCAGTGTTTTTCTGAATCTCCTGAATTTCAGAAACATTCCTCATGATAATCATTTTTGTTGACCTGCCCAGAGACTTATATCAAGACAAACGAGAACCACACTACCAATCAGTAGCAATTTGTTGGTTCCATGTGCTAAGAACAACAAAGCAGTGGAAGCTCAACTCCTGAAAAAGCTTTTGTCCCAGAAGTCCATTACAAGGGGAGATAGTAAGGATGCAGACAGCAAAAGGTTTTGATCAGACTGGAGCCATGAAAAGTTTGTGTTGAAAGCTGAGACTGTACATTGTGGAATCACAAGGAGTAGAATTTAAATGGAATCGGAAACATTTAGTACCGGTGTCCGAGCCAGTATTGCAACATTTTGCCTGTGATAAAGTCTCTAGTTCTCAGAGTGACTTATCCACTGGTTAAGTTCCAGAGGACATTCCAACAAATATCCCTGTTCCTGAGAATATCCCTGAGAGTTCTAAAGCAAATCGTTCACCAATTACTGCCCCTGTTGCTAAACCCAGTCCTAACTGCTACATTACAAGATCAGGTTGCATTTTCAGACCATGTTTCAGATGCAAGGAAACTTGGACATGAATATTGTTTTATTCATTATTGTCTGTATAATCTGCATGCCTATTCAAATGCCATTATCATTGCAAGAGGGTTGACAGCTGTCCAGAATTTTTCTAGACAGTAAAGAATTAAAGTACACTGTCACTGACACTGAAGGACACTAGAATATGTTTGATTGTGCACAGTAATATTGTACAACAATCCTCTTGAGGGAGGTTGATGCACACCTGTTCTGCAAGCATTTTTCACGTACCTGTTCAGAATGTTTGACACGAAAAGTTGGCAACCCTATCAGCAAGACATCTCAGTAAAGAAGGAGGATGTTGATCAGAGTGTGTATGTATCTTTAAGAAGGTTTCCAGTGAACTAGCACATGTGTATAAATACTGAGCATGTGCAAACAAGACTGCCATTTTGTAGAGAGCTGCAGCAGTGCAAGCATGTACGTATGTATGTTTGTTTATATTTTATGTTGCTGCTATCAGTCCTGATGTGCTTGTATGTAATAAAGTATATAAATGAACACCCAAGTCACTTCGTCTTAACTAGCTACACAAGACGAGCAAGACACACCATAGAACCTTTCTAAACAACTTTGGACCCATGGGTGAGAATGGAAGCTTAGAACTCTTAACTTCAAGGAGTCAGCATTCCTTGATGACAATAGGGCCAAAACTTTGAAAATGAACTTATGTATACATTGATCCTAGGTCCTCATTATCAGGTTACTGTCTCTCTCATCCATTGATTAGTGAACTGTAAGCAGTCTGGCAACCCAGGAAATCTAACCTGATCAGGGTATTGTACAGTATGCAGTCTACATACTGTGGGCAGATACATTTGTTGTGTGCTTATATATGCTAATTATTCTGTGCAAACATTATTTTCCACCTCTCCAGGCCTGCAGTACTGATTTCTCTCTACCCTTTACTAACCTATGTATTTAACCAGGGAACACCTCCATAGTTAGACAGTCCGTTCTTTCTCCAAAGAAATGGAAAGTCTGCTTCTTACAAATGTACTCTCATGGGACCTCAAGTCCTAAGATGGTAATAGAACAAACCAGCAGTCTTCCTACAGACAAGCAGGCACATTGCCTGCACTGTTTACTTTAACTATAACTTCACTGAATTAATGTGGGAATCAAACCCATAGCGTGTTGGAAACTACTGAAGAAACTGGTAAATCAAAGTTGATGTATAAAAACTCAGTACCCCGTACAGCACAGGATGAATAGGATGATTACGTTTCACACATCAATGAATCTGGCTACTAATATACCTACTTGTAACATATGGTTCAACACTAAATCTATACTGCATGTGCAGGTCTATACATGGTCTAGTGTAATCTATCCATGAGTGCTTATATTTTAGAGTAATACTAAGATGTTCTCAAAACCACCATGTGCAACACCACAATCATGCCTTATATATCAGCTGCATTTACTGTAACATTCATGCTACTTTTTAAATTACCACCTTGTTCCTAGGCCACAGTAAAGTTATGCATCTTCCTCTCAAGTTTTTCCTCAAATAAAGTATCGATAGCCATTCCCAGAATCTGCAACTGTGGTATAAAACCTGACGATTTATGACATCAACCATTTTTGCTGTTGCATCATAGTAAACATACATAATGCAAGCAGAACTGCCATTACTTCAGCTGTTTGACAAGGTATAGATGCCTTTTCTGCTACTGTAGTGACACATCTGTTAGCAAATAAAAAGCAACCTGTGGAGTGATATTATATTGTGTAGTGCTTAGCAACTTGACATGCCATTCATGTCAGGCAGTGGTCAATGACTAGGGAAAGTCAGATGCATCTTCAAGTCAAGGACCACAGAATCTTGGTGTGTACACCTTGCAGAGGAATATCATAAGGGGTGCTTTATGAATGAAAGTATATTGTCTACATGGCACGGAGTATCATAGTTTATGTGCTCCAGGCAATATGGCACATGCTGACATGAGGGGTTATTGAGCAAGCATAAGTGCAGATCCAGAATCACAGTGCCATGGTTACAGATTTTTATATTGCTAGGCAGCAGGCTGTGTTTCTCCATTTTAATTAATTGCAATTACATCAACAGACAGAGTTGACTGGTGCTTGATAACACTTTTTTCCCTATTGCCCTTGTAAATCTACATTGCCCAATATACACGTAGGCCTGTAAAAGCTATACAAATAGTCAAGTAGGCAATGTGATAGATGGATATGTATATGGATATGTATATATGTAGACAGATAGATAGATAGATAGATAGATAGATAGATAGATAGATAGATAGATAGATAGATAGATAGACAGATAGATACACAGACAGGCTGATTGGCAAGTCATTCACTGACTCCATTTGTAAGGGAGACCGGTGTGTACTTAACTGCCTTTGTTCCTAGCATGTTTTACAGATGGGGTATGGGCAGATAATGGAGGGCATCAATCAGTGTCCCAACAACCCCTTGTTCCTAGTATGCTTTGCAGATGGGGTATGGGCAGATAATGGAGGGCATCAATGTGTCCCAATGACCCCTTGATCCTAGCATGTTTTACAGATGGGGTATGGGCAGATAATGGAGGGTATCAATCAGTGTTCCAACAACCCCTTGTTCCTAACATGTTTAGAGATGGGGTATGGGCTGATAATGGAGGGCATCAATCAGTTTCCCAACAACCCCTTGTTCCTAGCATGTTTTATAGATGGGGTATGGGCAGATAATGGAGGACATCAATCAGTGTCCCAACAACCCCTTGTTCCTAGCATGTTTTATAGATGGGGTATGGGCAGATAATGGAGGACATCAATCAGTGTCCCAACAACAAAATTAATGAACAAGCATAGGAGTTAAGTTATATAGACAGATGATATAGGGAGTTATGTTGTTGTTGATTTTTGTTTCTTACTAGGAGCAACTAGACCAATTGCTGGCACTTGTTAAATGAAGTATCAACTGTCAAACTACCTTCCTGCTTTATTATTTTGATAGGTTTGGACAAACAATGAACAGGTCTAATGTTCTAGAATAAATCCAATATGAAAGCACAGAGCATCAAAGAGCATGCATCTTGCAGTGTGAGAAAACTGCATTGGATGGCAGGGATAAACAGTGAAGTACACTGTGCACTTTATTAGTATACAGTGCACATGTGAAGTGTATGCCTACATATACCATTAAGTAACATACAGCTGTAGGTATGTCTATGTATTGTAGGATGTGGCTTCTAGGAGATACCTGTACAGACAGTAGTCCATGGAACTGGACCAGTTTGCATGAATGACCAGTACAGTTCAATAAACAAAACCTATTGTTGGCCACATTACCCACTCCCTTTATCTTATTACACCTTCTTACTCATGAGTGCTAACCATAAGCTACCCTGCCCCCTAACCCTGCCACTGAATATTACCTTTATAAAAAGAACTTTCCCCAGCATCAATGAACAATACATTTGGACACACGCTCACACATACACAGCACTAAAACTATCTCCTTAACTAAAACTAATCAACAAACACTTGGACACAACTATCTCTTTGATGATAACATTTCAGGCAATTCCTGCAACTGGTGTAACTGACATTTAGCGTAAAATCACAACAAGTATGTCAGCTGAACAAACTAATATTTGACTAATCTAACCAAAAAAAAATGTATACGGTTGATCGGTGTGGTGATGTAGTCCCTTGCAACCTCCGTGTACTACCTTACTAATACCTGCTAACCCTAACCCTGCCCCTGTGCCTCCCCCTATCTATGACCCTGCATCTTACCTTACCTTAGAAAAACCCTCCCTGTAATATCATCAGCATATAAGACAGTCTCAGGCACATAGCACAAAATGCAAATATTCCCATAACATTCAGTGTACCCCGTTACCGAACCTGCATATGATTGAATGCACATACCTAACCCCAAAGATCCATAATACTTATTTTCCTTACCAAATCCTTACACTAACCCTAAGCTGCATAAAATCATACACAAACCCTGCTAACCCCTAATTTATTTAATTTATTTTACATTTGTTGACTGGGAAAGTCCAACTGGATATATGTCCATTTTCAGCTGAGGCCCGGGAAGAGAAGCTCCAACAATACAGACAATAAAATTACAATTAAAATTACAATTAAAATGTAACACTTGGCTTACGAGCTATAGTTGATAATAATATACAGTCAACAACCTAGTTCATTAATAAGGTGCAATTGCACAGTAAGGCTTACTTTACAGTCTCTGGTAGATAATAGCATGTCAAGGGAGGCAAGAATACTACAGTCTATCCTGGATAATATGACATATAGGGTAATTTAGCAGTGTATACAGTACTGTTAAGTGTACCATTGAAAAGAGGAAGAAGTAAAGTGTAAAAAGAGGCAATGCAAGTAGTAGAGGGTGGATTAAGTAGAGAAGTAAGTAAGGGTAGGGTCAAGGGTGAAGGAATAGAGGGAGAGAGAGTCTTGAGGGCATATAGAGAGATAATGGGTAGTGTCAGGTTGTAGAACTGGGTAGTAGAGGGGTCAATCTGGGTTGTAGCAAGGGCATAGCCATTGAGTGGTAAGATACCCTTTGAGGCTTTTTTTAATTTGGTTAGTGAGGGCTGTAAGGTGAGGTCTGCAGGAAGTGAGTTCCACATTCTGCCAGCATAGTTAAGAAAGAGTGAGTCTTCAGCTGAGTTATTCAATTTGAGTTTTTGAACAAGGTGTTTGTTGGATGATCGTAGTGTCCTAGGATTCCTGTACGAATTAATAAGGTTTTTTAGCCCAGGATGCCCTCATGCCAATACTTATGATAAATCCAAAAGTTTCTGCTTTAAAAAAATAATCCAACTTACCTCCTTAACTGTAAACCCCATACTTTTCTCTTTGATAACACCATATATTGACCAACATGAGATATATATATATATATATATATATATATATATATATATATATATATATATACATATACACCTGTCAATTTGCACACACACACACACACACACACACACACACACACACACACACACACAGCTAGACACAGTCTCACAGACAGATACCCATGTGAACATACACACACACAAATGCATGCACAACACACACAGAGTTACTCACAGATTCACAGACACAGATACCCATGCCAACATATACACACAAATGCACCCACTGCACATATAGAGTTACACAGAATCTCACAGATATAGATACCCAGGCAAACACACACACACACACACACACACACACACACACACACACACACACACACACACACACACAATTTTCATACAGTTCAATAATTAGGTACACATATTCATGATTATTATCTACTTGTGTCTTGTGTCTTTCAGCTTTTCCCCCATTAGGGGTCGCCACAGCGGAAATCCGGTCCACTAATGATTGGCAGCAGATTTTTACGTGCCGAGTTGCCGGCCCTGGTGCACAACCTTCAACAAAGGTATGTCCATTCATGCATGTCTCCTACACAGAAGACGCTCTAGCTGAGAATCGAACCGGACAGCGTCTTACTGTGAGGCAAATCTACTAATTTCTAAAAAAACAATATGGGTATATTTTACTACAAATGAAGAAGAAAAGTGTCTTCTTTTTCCTTCAAAAAAAAACAGAAAGAAATCAACAAAAGCATCCATTAAAAATTACAATAAAAGCTAAGCAAAAGCAAATACAAATGCCATTTTCTATGTGCACAAATACCTTCCATGGTGTGTGTTATAGAGAAATAGCAAGCCTTCCAGAGATATAGAGGCCTTCTGCTTGCAGGCACTGTGTCTTAATAATATTCCTGTGTGCCCATTATTTCCCTTAAAATGCTATCTTTGTGCGGTATCATTGCTTTCACGTGTAATACATGGCTACAAAGCTCTGCTCT
>NC_056738.1:391329597-391372097 GCF_019279795.1 Protopterus annectens | reverse complement strand
GCTGTGCTGTCCATTCAGTGTGCATTGTGAGTGTTTTTGTGGGCTTGAGGCACACTCTGACGACAATAGGGGTGGCACGCATACTCTGTCTGGTTAGGGCTTTATTTTAAAATATATATATATATATATATATATATATATATATATATATATATATATAAATGAATAAGTTCATGAATCTAGTCTGTTTTCAGAAGTGTGTATCTTTTATGATAATACCCTAATCAGTGATGGAGGGCCATTGCTGCCAGCCCACATTTAGACTGACTCTGTCTCTCACAGTCAGTATTTCTCCCTTTAGTTACTGCATCATCAGGCGAGGGGTGGGATTGGAGCAGCAATCTAGGCTTAATCTTGTGAGGGCTGTTAATCGCACATTGTCAGTTTTAACTTTGCTACAATTAAAGAGTTAATGGAGTTAATGCAGCTTTTTTACTGCATACTTGACAGTCTGGGGGGTGCCGCTTCACTTTGAAGTTCAAAAGTAGAATGTTAGTATCGTTTCTATGAAGAGTGGTTTCACTGCTTTTTTGATCGGAGGTGGTGTATTTGTTAAGAATTTTGGGGTATTGCAATATTACTTATTTATTTTGATTCCTGGTCCTGTTATTTGTGTGTAGGCTTATCGTAGATTGGCGGGTATAATGGTTGATTCTTACCGAGGTTTTCAACTAGTAGGCAGGAAGCCTGGCTGTGGGAATTAAATACTGGCATCATGGGTGGCTTTGAGAGTAGCGCATGTGAAGGGGAGGTTTGGGTGTCTTGCGGGGTCTGTCATGGTTTTCGTGCTCTAGGGTCACTGTGTTATGCCTCACAATTGTGCAGATTTTCTGCTTGCAGTATCACTGACACTTACACTTGCAGGCTGGTTGTGCGGAAGGAAGATAATAGCCTGTCACTACTGAGTACGAGGGAAGTAGGCCGTGGCAAGTTTTCTAATCTAGGGAGACAGAGTTGAGCTATTGGCTGGTGATGTGACAACAGATATCCAATAGCTACAGATACACTGCTGGGGGATTTGAGATAAAAAAAAAAAAAAAAAAAAAAAAAAAGGTGGGAAGAATTGTTGTGGGATCTTTGCAGACTGACTTTCAATTAGTGGGAGTGGTTCTTTTGCAGTAAGGGTAGTGCTCACACATAAATCTGCTTCTTCGAATGGTACATATATATCCTTCTTCACTGGCAGTTGTTGTGGGATCTGCTGACTTTAGAAATAATGATAGTTGTTAAGTTTTGGACTTCATAAGTATTAGCAGCATCATGCTAAAGGAAGACGGTCCATACCTCTCAAATGTAGTTTGTTTGCAGAATGTACAGATTTTTGCCTCATATTTTGGTCTTTTTTGCAAATTAGTGGCGACTCATTAAAGACTTAAGTTAAATATAAAAACACAAAACAAAAAACAAAGACAGACATTTGAGTTTCAGACTTCATACCCTTCAGAAAATTCAGGTTAACGTAAACCTGTTATTCTATCAGCTTTCTAAGTTTGTACAAGCAATATTTAAAACTGTTTCTGTTTTGGGCGTTTGTCCGACTTCTTCTTATGGCTTTGCCCAGATTTCTTGCTCTGTGAGATTGAGAGGTATAGCCTTACCAGTTGTTGCATTAGTCTCTTAAATCTGCAACACCATTATTAAAAAAAAAAAAAAAAAAAAAATTCTAGTTTTGCAGCTTTATAGCACAGTTATTAATGGTTTGTTTTGATTTTGCCTTGTTCGGTATGGAGTCCATTATTTAAGTTGTTAACTAAGGGTAGTGGAAGAAGGTCATTTGATGGTTTAAAGATACTGGTTATTTTATTTACCATGAAAAGAGAGCTTTTAATGCATTAATCTGATTCCTGTTTATTTAAAATTGATATCAGTTAAAAAAATTAATTTCTAACACTGAGTTTGTGAGGGGCTCTTTCGGTGTGGAACTTCAAGAAACATGAAATTTTGGGACTCAGCTAAGGTACGCTCCTCATAATGAGGTACACTTGAGAGATATGGTGGTATAATGGGCTTTTTCCAACGTTTCATTTCAGCGCTTGGGAGGTTTAGTGATTGGCTTGTGTCCAGCCTGATTAAATGTTGAAGCCTCATACCAGTTAGATTTTCGTCGGTGGTATATTGTAAAAAAAAATAAAATAAAAAAAGAAGAAGAGGGATTATGCATGATATAAATAATATAGGATTAGGTACTGATCAAGTTTACTTGGGGACTAGGTGTGGGTAGGTTCTGGGCATTTGTCCCTCCATTTTCGCAGAACTTTGTCCGAATCTCTTCTAAGAGAATGAGAGGTATGCTTCGAACCTTTGTCTCCACATGGTAGGACTTTAGCTTTTCTTCACAGTTGCTCCAGCTTTCTGGCTGTGTCCTGGCATATTAATGGCAAATTATTAAAGTTTGAAGGTACAGGGTAATGACAAGCAATTTCTCTAGGTATGGCTCAGGGAGGTAAGTGTGGCCTCATGTTGGGGTACAGTTGCATAAAACTGTGGCTGGGGAAGTTTTGGCTGGATTGGGATGGACACATTAGTGTGGACGGCATGACCGGCTACGACTTATGATGCTTTGGGATCTGCTGCATTTGTAGTTTTGAGTTTATAAGGGCAATGGTTAAGGTTACCTCCCTTGGTGGGTGTTTTCTTGGCCATGTGTATTGCTCTGAGATTGAAGAGTAAGAGCTAACAGGTTGTGTTTGCACGCATTTTATAGTGTGTGGGATGCAAGTGGATTTGAAGCTGAGTATTGGCAGGACAGGGAAAGGAGAGGGTAGGATGGGTCCTTGCTCTGTGATCAGAGAGGGGTGGAGTTTGCTGGTGGGAGCAGGTGTGTGGGTTGACAGTGGGGTCTGTTGGGTACACAGCATGTAGTTTAGCTGCTGATTTCTGTTGAAAGAGGTCCAGGGCAGTAAGTCATACCTTTTAATCTGCACAGATTTTACAGTATGCCCAGATCTGTGTCATGGTTTTGGTCTATCTTTCATAAAGGGTGGCTCCTTAGCAAATCATGGATGATTTACGTCTGCGATGACATCTGGGACTCTCGTATCTAACAAGGCATAAGGTAGTCAGTGTAAGGGGGGTTATGGTGAGTAGGTGTTTGCTAACTAGACACAAGTGGTCAGGCCTGAGGTTCATTGTTGTTTCTGTTTTGTAAAGGCAAGGTGATTGATCTTTTTTCTTTTACAGATGGCAGGGGTGAGGAATTGAGTGGGCTGCAGTTGGTGACCTGAAGGAAGAGGAGTTGGTGAGAAGGAGGCTGTTTTAATGGATGTCACGGTCGCTTGGGTGGTGCACAAGGAGGTCAGAGATGGGCAAGCAGTGGTCAGTGCCCTGATGACATGGCTTTGAAAGGTAATTGATTTTATTGCATGGTTTTGACTGTTAGATGGATGCACCATGGGGTGTCTGGGTAAGTATGTTTGGGTCAAGATGATGTGGGGGGTTGTTTATAAGGATTTTGGGGTTACAGGTAAGGAAGAATTATAAAAATCATAGGAGCATAGGAAGCTATGAGGTTAATGGTTTAGGGTTTTGTAGGGTAGATCGATAGTTATTTACACATACTGTTATTTTGGTCCTTCGCAGGATGTGGGTATAACTCTAGGGTGAGTTTAGTCACTCATCCAGTTTTTTTTGGAGTTATGGGTTATGGAAGTTGCATGCCAGCCAGTTTAAGTGGGTTACTTTGATAGGGGGTCAATAAGTCACTGCCCTAATTATTGGGTAACAACTTTGTTGAGAAACCTCATGGGATGGATAAAGTGATAATTTAATTTATAGATGAGGCCTTTTGAGGCTATGAATTTGTTTTATTTCACATGGGTATCAGTCGTATCATGAATGTGGGTGCTAGAAAGAAGCTTGATGGGGAATTTTTGGTTAAGACATCATTAAGTTGCATGGGGGTATATCATTCAGTACTGTGAGCATTTCATACAGTTGGTGGAAGAGCTATGCCTTTGGTTGTGCATAATGTCATTAAATATTGATTTTACATATGTGGAGTATTTACTGTTTTTTCTTTACAGATCACACTGAGGTCGCAGATGGGGATGTGCTGAGTGGGCAATATTTGGTGGTTTGAAGGAATGTGCACATGACAGGTGAGAGAGGATGCTGAGGAATGTCTCAGCTGATGGAGCATTGGGAAAGGAGGTCATGGCTTTTCAGCAGTGCAGCTGTCCATGGTGTTGTTTGTTTGTTCATTGTTGTGTTTTCTTTCCCACAGCTTTAAGGTAATGTCTGTCTTGGGGGCTGTTTTTGTTATCTTATCTTGTGTGGGAAAAATCAGGGTTGAATTTCACACTGTCTTATTGGTAGTTGAGGTTTTCCTTGAAATGGGTTAGGTGGGCAGATTACCATGGTAGCATACCAAGTTATGGTTACTGTTGAAGGAGATATTAGGTGAGCCAAGGCATGCCAGATGATGGTTAGGATTACATGATTCCAGCAGGATTAAGGGGCTTGTTTATAGGGGAGTGTTTGGTAAAGGGGGATTATCTTGGCCGGGATTAATGGGTTGCATTGAATAAATTGTGTCAGGCTAGTGAGTTAGGTGGCACATTTTGTGTAGAAGGATTTAGCTTCACATTACTGTATTTTTACTGGAGGTAGGTTTGGATTATTTTACCATATTCTGGATGGTGAG
This sequence comes from Protopterus annectens, assembly GCF_019279795.1. Classification (NCBI taxonomy): domain Eukaryota; kingdom Metazoa; phylum Chordata; order Ceratodontiformes; family Protopteridae; genus Protopterus; species Protopterus annectens. The sequence continues at coordinate 391,367,455 of NC_056738.1, read as the reverse complement.
GGCTAGTCACTGACCTGTTGTGTCTGGTGCCAGTGGGCATTTCAAGTTTTGGTGTACATTGAGTTTGGTTAGTTTTGCCATGTTGGTTTTATGGTTGTGGTGCATTTGGGATCATACTGGTAAAGGCCTTTATGGTGGTGTAAGCAGCTTGTCTACAGGGGCATTGGTGTGATGGCAGGATTGCTATTAAATGAGATTTGAAAGTGATTTTATGTGGTTATTATTTCATTGGGCAGTAACGGGCTGCAATATGTTGCAAGAGTATGCTTTTACCTTTGCAGGGTTTCAAGTGGCAATAGGTTTAGCGTTTGGTTGTCTAGCTGGGGTATAGATTTCGAGCGTAATTACAAATTTTACTGGTATGTAGTTGGGTAACAAGAGTATGGGTGTATTAGGCTCTGAGTTTATGGTTATTTTAGCACTGGAGAGGGATCAGTGCTTTGTTTTAGTGGTTTAGGTAACTGAATAGTTTTGTTGGTGTGAGGGGAATTGTGAGGTGACGGCATGGATACAGTTTGGTTAGGCAAGATTGGGTACCCTGATGATGTTTGGCTTTATGCCTTTAATGGGGTTTAGGTAGGAAACTTGGTCAGTGAGAGGGGGAACAGCCTGGTCAGGCTAGTGGGCAAAGAAGTGGGGCAGGCTTGCCCTCTTCTGTTGCCCCTCTGGTGTTGGATGTGCAATTCAATAAGTTGGGAAGGAAAGTGAGTGGTTGCTCTGATGGATAAGTTAATAAGCAAGCAGAGCTGCTTATTTGGATGGTGGTGTAATTCAATAAACTGAAGGTGAGCTGGGTAATGCTGCCTTGTTAGTGCAAAGATAAGTGAGCAAGTGGGCACGCTGCCTATCAAAGGTGAGTGGTTACACTACGCTTATGGTTATTTTATGTTTCCTTTCATGGATGTTATCACCTGTGTCATATATTTGGTTGGAAGTTATAACTATTGGTTAACAATCATGTTTATGGAAGATTAATAAAGGTCATCAAATGTCATTCAATGTTGTGTGTTCATTGAAGTGGACCAGAACAAATGAGGTTTGGAGCACACCATTTTGTCCTGGGACATCTTCAAGTGGGGTTAGATACATAGATTAGCAGCAATTAAGGGAATAAGGGGCGGATAAGGTTAAATGGGATGGAGGGAGGTTTAGAGGGAAATGAGGTAAGGGAAGGGAGGGGCTGCGAGGGTTTTGTCAAGTGTAACTGAGGTAGGAGTCACATTTTGGCATGAATTTGCTACCCTCCCACCCTCCCCCTTTTTATTAGTGGGAATGTGGTTAATTTAGTTTGGGAAGGCAGAGAAGAGGGGCAGCCTTGCCCTCTTCTGTTCCCCCTCTGGTGTCAGATGTGCAATTCAATAAGTTGGGAAGGAAAGTGAGTGATTGCTCTGTTGGATAAGTTAATAAGAAAGCAGAGCTGCTTATTTGGAATGTGGTGTAATTCAATAAATTGAAGGTGAGCGGGGTAACGCTGCCTTGTTAGTGCCAAGATCAGTGAGCAAGTGGGGGATGCTGCTTATCAAGGGTGAGTGGTTATGCTGCTCTTATGGTTATTTTATGTTTCCTTTCATGGATGTTATTATCACCTGTGTCATGTTTTGGTTGAAAGTTATAACTATTGGTTAACAATCATGTTTATGGAAGATTAATAAAGGTCGTCAAATTTTATTCGGTGTTGTGTATTCATTGAAGTGGACCAGGACAAAACACAACATAGGAAAACTATAATATGAATCTCACTTTAAATGTTACATTTTCTCCTGTAAGTCAAAGATTTAAATTGAATGGGTTTCATAGCAGTGAAACATGCTTTAAAGCTCAGTTGTCCCAGTAAAAAGGTTAGTAATCTGAACTCTTAAGTGAGTCCAGAACTTTTAGTATATACTAGTACTATTGTTTTAATAGTATTTATTTATTTACTTATTTACTTAGATGTGCTAAGCCCTTAAGTGAACTAGTTCAAATACTGTTTTCAGCCAAGACCTAGACAAAGAGGCAATAATTGATCAAAACAACATTTACAAACAGATTGCCTCCCAAGTTACATTTCAAAACAAAATTTATATTCAGGTTACATTACAATCAGCATTTGCAGCTCAGTAATTACTGTAGTTGTGCTTTTTCTATGAATGTTATTTACATCGGCCTTTCTCAAAGTGTGGTCGGTGACCCACTGGTGAGCCGCAAATGTTCTTACTAAACAAATATCCTGGCCTCGTCATGCTAAGTGTGAAAACTGCAAAAACCAAACTTCAGCATGGCTAAGCAGTAACAGTTCTGTTTATTGTGTTAACACTTCCGTTAACACAACAATGGAACTGCTACTGCTTAGTCATGGATTTTGCAGCATTTTCAAAGCTCTTCCTGCTAATGACCCAACAGTATGTGATTTTCCATGCTATGGGCAGGTGTTGGTGTGCTCATGCCAAGTATGAAGCTGTTGATTGTATACAAATGAGCCAGAACCCAGAGTCTACTCTCACAGGTAAAAGATAAGTTGATTGGGAAGTTTTGCTGTTTAGGGAGGTGAGCTAAGGGAAAGGGAATTATTGTGTAAAACTAAGGTGGATTACTTTGGCCAAATCATTGTATTTACATTAACAAAATATGGTACAGAGAGGGCACTATCCCTAAATTCCTTCATGTAACATGCTGACTAAACTGTAGCCAGTTTTCTGTCCAGTATTTTATTTTTTCTCTCTTGCAAATGTCATTAAAATGGAAATAAAGTGGTGTTTCTTTCTTCCATCAGAGACGCATCAGCGATTGTTGTAGGGTGCATGGATGAGAGATCCTGTTGGCAGTGAGAAAATGACAGGTTTTGTTCCTGATTCTTAAGCAGATAAGTTGAGAGCTTTCCTGGTAAGGTGTTTGAGGTGCCTGCAAGAGTTTGTCAGTTGTCCATGAATTCAGTCTGTTGGATTTACTTAGTTGCAGTCTGTCATAATGGTTGCAGCTCTCAGGTTGTTAAAAGTGGTTCTCCATGAAATGCTTAGATACGTGACACTGCTGGTTGCCATACATTGCATATTATAGCAATAACCCACGCCTGGGTGTGGGCAATGCTGGATTTACCCACGGTTGGCGTGGTTTGGTCCCGAGGGCAAACAAAGCCAACCGTGGGTAAATCCAGCATTACCCACACCCAGAAGTGGGTTATTGCTATTATACCATGACATTATTTAAGAAAAGAAACTATTACTTTTCTTAAATAATGGCATAGTATAATGCCTGTTTACTGCCCTTCCGCAGATGTCTGGCATCCGCGGCAGTTCTGATGTACTGCGCGTCAGAGCTGTGGGCAAAAACGGAGATGTCCGTTGCTTATTTTAAAACTGTCTCGCTATGTTAAACCCATTTAACATAGCGAAACAGTAAAAAAAGCAACGGAGATCTTGCTTTCTCCGTTGCTTTTTTTTTAAAACCTGTCTCGCTATGTTAAATGGGTTTAGCATAGCGAGACAGCTTTAAAATAAGCAACGGAGATCTCCGTTGCTTATTTTAAAGCTGTCTCGCTATGTTAAACCCATTTAACATAGCTAGACAGTGTTTTAAAAATAGAGTTATACTAATGGAAAAAATTCAGGGCGACCGGACCTTTTTCCATTAGTATAACTCGATTTACAATGTGCATGCTGGCCAATCAGCGTGCACGTTTTGGGGGGTCATGGTATAATATTATATATCATATGAAGTATGATATATTTGTCAAATGGCTATTAAAATGTTGTTTTTGGGTGACCTCAATCATTTACTATTTTTGTGCGGCATTGGCCTGCTTCTGTCATCGGATTACTTATTAAGACAGTACTGGATGTTTCTTTCCTAAAGTCACTTGTCTCTCAAACTTTCTTAGCTAGATATAACACAGGATTTTTTTAACTTAAAAAATACATGCGGTAGTAGCCTATCCATCACTAGAACATAATGTGAGAAGCAGGTTTTGCATGTTTATTTTTCAGTACATTTACATTCAAGTAAGACTATATTTTATTGTTAGTTGGGAGACATATTCTGAAGCAGTATGCTACACTCTTAGTTACCCATCTGTCAAACTGACTTACTTTATTATTCTTACTTCAAAGTTACTCTAGCTCTGAGAAGGTTTGGCTATTTGAAACATACTAGTATTTAAACCCATATGTACCAGTACAACATGTACTGAGCAAATAGCTAAGAAGAAATAATACAATAATCAGACAAGCTTGAGCAGATAGTAAATAAGCACCTGAAGGAACTTAGCTGAAATTCTGGGGTATTTTTATATCCTTACTCTCATCATCTACTTCCTCAGTGCAACTAATCATCTGTTCAACTTGCTCCAATTCTAGTACATATGTATGTATGTAATGCATGTTCCACTATTTTCTGATTGTACCCTACTAAGTTTTACTATGTAATATTACTTTTTTCCTTATTGTTACTGTGTATTATGGGTATGTAATATTACTTTTTTGCTTATCGTTACTGTGTTTTATGGAGCTTTTCTCCCAGGGCCTTCACTGAAAACGGGCTCCTTGTGCCCAGTGGACCTCCCCAGTCATCAAACTGGAAATAAATAAATAAATGCATTTTCTTTATTGCGTTTATTATTATGTTGCTCCAGAAAAAAATAAATAGTGCCTTGAAAATAAAAAATAAGGGTTTTGGAGTTATTTAATAAGCATCAGAACTCATTTTCAGATATAGAAAAGGGCTATTTGCAGTTAAGGATTGCCTTCCCCTCTGGAAAAAGTAGCTACAAACAATAACACAGTGAAATGTGGTCACCAACACAAACAGCTTACACATGTCACCTCTAAGCTTCCATTAGCGTCTTCTAAAAAGTGTAACAAAAATCAAGAAAGTTCTTATTAAAATGAGTTTTATCTCAAAATCATTATTTTGAGACATGACTCCAGAAATGTTGGTCTGGTATGGGAAGGACACAATGATGTTTGGCAGTGGGGGGACATCATTAGAAACAGGAATATCACCATGGAAGAGAAGGAATGGAAATAAGGAAAGACAGGAGAGAGATTGGTGAAATACTCAAGACGTGAATGAATGAATGGCTTGAGGGAGTCATCTGTTGGACTGACTGGTTGTAGTCAGTCTTTGTTCAATACTTTTATTAACTATTGCTTATAAGCCTTATATATATACCAGCTGTGCAGTAAATACACTTTGCACAAACAGTCATTACACTGGTGTCAGTGACATCCCGACATGCCTCTCAACTGTCCCTGATTTTGAATGTAATTTTAGCTCTGTCCATCTTAGTTCCTCCTAAAACTGATGACTTTTGGAGAAAAGGTGATGAATTACATGTAAAATAAAATTGACAGTCAGGAAATACAGTGAGATTAGTTAAGCATTGTTTTTCTGCATCTGTGTGAAACTATCCAACTGTGTTATTTTTATATCTCCTGGGATTGAAACTCTGGTGTTTATTGTAACTAGATATTTAGTATTCTCATGTTTTCTATTGTATTATTCATTATTAAATATTTCTATTGGTTTCTGAAAACAAGCAGTGCCATTCTTTACATTAATCCATGTAGTATAAATATATATATATTTTTTTTCATATGTACCCACTTAATTCCATGAATAAATAATTACATACTTTATAATTATTTCACTTCTTGGTATTATTCACAGTATATATCCCAACTGCCAATTTTCATTTGACTTAGTTTTTAGTTGGAATCAGTTCAGGGCTGGCAATAAATGTGAAGCCCAAAATTATACACTTTGATGTGTCATTTGTAGGCTTACCTGTGGCAGTAAAGTGTGATATACCCTTAAATGTGAATTATGGAAGGGTCTAGTGGACCACTGAGTTATGTGCTTTATCCAAGTGGTCCACGATCAGAAAAGTTTAAGAAACACTGATTTACATTAATCACTATATTCTGTACAATTATAATATGTACAGTTGTACTTTTCTACGAATACTATTTACACAAATCACGGACTTGCATACAAGGACACAAGCACTATTTATTTGCATATTAATTCTGGTTGTATAACTGTTTCAGTGTATCATGTGTGCAATGCTGAATGTAGTGTGATTTTTACTGGGATAGTTTGAGCATCTTTTCCCTAACACTAACCTGGTTTCTTGCAACAATTACACTTATATTTGCTGATGAGGTGGTTTAAATGGCTTTTAAAAGAGTAGTTAGGAAATCCTTCTATGTGGCCCATCTAATTACTAAGGGGTTCACATCTAGAAATAAAGAGGTTATAGTGCCCCTCTACTCGTCACTCATCAGACCCATCATAGAGTGCAATGCCCCATTTGAGATGTACCTCGCAAGACACTTCCAACAGCTGGAAAGACCACAAAAACACCTCACCAAGTGGATTACTGGCTTCAAACATATGTCCTATGCAGCCCAACTGAAAAATCTCTGGCTGTATTCAGTGACATATCGCTTACTCAGAGATGATCTCTGCTTGACTTACAAAGCCATGTCCAACTCAGAATTGATGGACATGCTCCACCTAAAGAAATCCAAGTCACTGTAAGCCATGCGCTCTAGTGAGCTAAACCTCACCACAACAACAAATAGAACATGCTGGAGGGATAGATTCCTGTCACAGAGACTCCCCATGCTTTGGAACAAAATTCCGAACTACATTAGGCAGAGCCCCTCACTAACATTTTTCAAGAGAAGCCTTGACGAGTGGATGGTTAACAGAAAATACACCTCTGGGATCACTTCATTGGCTCTGCTTGACAGAGGCTCAGTTAATTAATCAATGGGGTGGCAAAAGCCGACATACTCTGGCTAGGCTTATATATGCCCTCGGGCAGATAGCCTAGTACCTACCTGTGAACCTATGAACAGTGTACTAGAGGTTTGTATTTTGCCTTATCAGGTATTTCATGCTATGGGGGCAGTTTTGCCTTATACTCTCTTTTTTTTTTGATGCCATGGTATAAGGGGACATTTCCATCTGCAGGGTACCTTGGTGTAACCGAGTAGTAGAATTTTTTTTTTCAAGGTGAGCAGTAGCTTTTATTTAATAGCTTGTAGGTTAGAGCGTTTAGTAAAAAATGTGCTCTTGCTTTTGGTAACTATTTGGTTTTCTGTCTGGTATAAAAGCAGTGTTCTGTCTTATACATGTACATGCATACATGCACTCACACACACACACACACACACACACACACACACACACACACACACACACACACACATATATATATATATATATATATATATATATATATATATATATATATATATATATATATATAGATAGATATATATATATTTCATACACAGGCATTAATTTCCTTCTAACTTGCCAATATACTAAAACAGTCATCCCTGTAATGAGCATCCAAGTTGCTCTTAAAAATGCCTAAACTAGTGCTTGTTTTAACATAATTTGGTAATCTATTCAAGTCATCAATTACTCTCTCAAAAAACAGTACATCTCTCAATCCCATATAACTTCCTACTCAGGTTGTCTGATGACTCTACCATAATCTGATAGCCTCAGGCATCCCTAAAGGACATTATCTCCAAATGTTCTTTATACCTGAATTAGATCTTATCTTGATTATCTGTATGAGACTGTACAAGTTCAGATATTTTTAAACTTTTATAATAACTTAAACTTTCACATCCATGATGTCCTTGGTATATATACGTTGTACTCTTTCAATTCAGTCATGCTAGTTTTCTTATAAGGTTTCCATATTATTATTATTATTCCATACTCTAGTGCTTCTAATGTAACTTAAAAACAATGATTTCATAATTTCTGATTTTCTAGACTTTATAATTTTTTTATACAGCCTATAATTTTATAACTATCATTAACCAATTGGTTGATATGACCAGAAGAACTCAAAGTGGGATGTAACAAATACCCAGGTCCTTAAATTAATCCACACTTTCAATGTGTGTGCTGTATTAAATATTCATACTTCAGTTTATATCTGCCAAATCTCATAATGTCAGTTTTTGATGTATTTATCAGCATGTTGTTCTCCTGTGCTGAGACTGAGTTTAGTCAACTTCTTTTGTAGACAAGGCCTATCTGTAACAAATATAATCAGTTTGCCCATTTTCAAGTCATCTGCATAAAAACTATAAAATACCTCAGATGGAAAGGATGGATCCACAAGCCATGACCCTTATTGTAACTTAGAACATCACCTTTCTGCTTGCTGTATGATACTTGCCATTTCGTACTTGGAAGCCATGCGGCTATCCTGCTTATCAAGATTACATTAATATATAATAAATGAATGAACCTGTTTAAGGCAGTGTAGTGACAGATAGTACTCAATATGTGGACTTGAGGACATTTATTCCTATTGATGTTCTAATTTCAGTAGAAAACAGGTGAAAGTTTCTATAGATTTAGTTTTTTGTTGCTTTGGAACTTTGTCAGCCTGTAGTTGGATATGTCTGCCAAAGTGTAACTTATTTTCTAAGATAATCCCCAGATGCATTTGTATATGGATATTCCTTGTGAATCCTTAACATGCAGAGGCTGAGACTATGAGAGTCTTTTTCTGAGTTCCTGGTGCCTTGGCAGCAGTCTTTCGATATTGCCAGTTAGAACTACCCAGTTCTGGGCAACAATCCCCTTGTACCTATTTATGTAGTATATTGGGTAATTAATGTCCTTTTATGAACAAAATGTCTTCATCTTACAGTCTGTAGTTGTTATTTGGGAGATCATGAGGTAGATGATAGATAAGTATATAGAACAGCAGGTGTCCCAACACTGAGACATGTGTGGCTCCTTTTGTTGCACACCCTGTCTCTGAGATAACATTAGAAGTATACTATTAAAGTCCAGGATGATCTGGGACAATTCAACTACATTTTAAGCAAAGACAATTTTGCCCAGCTGTTGAAGTAATAGGTGGTGGTCCAGAGTTTCAAGTGCGCATTTAAGATCCAGAAAAATGTTGCCTGTGAATATTGTGCTTTCCATATCTCCTTAGCCAACATTGAGGGATAAAGCCCCAAGTACAGCTGCGGCAACCCATTTTTGATTAGAAGTACTAAGACATCTGATGTGGTGGCAGGGAAGGACATGCATGCCCATGGAGGGGTGAGGATTGTACATTCAGGAAAAACAGCAGTCTATCCTTGGTAGAGGCTAGGGGCATGTGGGGACCACTGTCAAATGTGGAAATAGGAGGGACATTATTTGAGTTACAACAGAAGTCGGGTAATATTCCAGCATATCCTCATTGCATGTCCATCCCTGAACATTAACAGGTACATGTGGGGGAGGGATGTTAATGCATAAAAACAGAAAACAACACTCCTCACCAAGCAATGTGATGCCACACCTGAATCTTCAATCTCCTCACTGACTCAAACTTGGGTCAGAGTAAACCAGTGGAGGATGGCGTGTAATGCAGACTTGGTGAAGGAGAGGTTCTGGGAGTAGACAATGTGGTCAGCTGTAAGGAGGGAAAACTAAATATTTTTTAGAGGTTTGGTTAGCTAAAGTATATATTGCTTACTATATACTATAGATATGATGGAAAACTGTCTGCATGTCCTATTTTAAATAAATATTAATATTTATTTATTTATAGACTACTTTTTCAAGAATTTTGTCTATAGACCAGGAGTTATCCTTTGGCTGGTAGTCAGTGGTTGCAGTAGAAGCAGCAACTTTCTCAGGCTGTGAATGGGAGTGGGAACTTTGAATTGAGGAAATAATAATGAGTGATAAAATACGTACAGTGGAGATGGTAGTGAGGGCGAACTTAAATATATGCTTTAATGGGTATCATAAAGTAGCACTACCTACCCTTAGCAATTTGGGATTAAGGGTGTGGAAATTTGGGTTGTAATAGCAGTCTATTTTATCTAATTGTTCACGTATCTGTTTTAAAAAAAAGTTTTAAATTAAAAGAGGGTGTAAAATGTGATTTTGTAGGGGAGTGGGGTGTGTGAGGGGATGTTGTTATAAAATTTTGTTGGGGGAAGAGATGATATTCTTTAATGTTTTATACTATGGCCTGTGCACTGGTGGTAAGTTATGGAAATATTTTATTGGTTCTTACATTTCTAATGGCCAGACAAAACTTTTTGGTTAATTCAGTACATCAGTTTGCAAAGAACATGTATCACATTGCCAAAGGGACTCCCTACACTCATTCATTGATTCACTCATAAACTGATAGACTAAGGGTGACGAGTCAAATGGCAAATGTGTCTAGTTACAGGACAGACAGTTTACTTATGTGTTTAAATGGTATTTGCCAGGTTTAAGTTTTAATACATGACAGAAAGTTCAATATCTGTAGTAGGGTGCAGAGCTGTAGCTAACTCTTTTGTTACCCAGGGCCATTCCCCAATCTGAACATAAAATGCTGCTCCCTGCACTATACCATAGCTATGCCTCTGTTAGGATAACATGTTTGTTTGTGGAGTTTATGTTCCATAATACTGTATGGAAAAGGATTTAGAATAGGGTGTAGTACAATTCCTGTCTGTGCAGTAGGGTTCTATCAGGGATATCATTTTGAAGATAAGGTGCAGGTTTGTATATTGTATTTAACAGCAGAATGTAGCAGACAGGGTTTGTGAAAATGGAACAACATTTTTAAATAGAAGATATAACATGAATAATATCAGTCAAGTGAAGCATGTGGCATTAAGCATACCTATGATAAATACATTACAATATAATACTGGAAGAAATAATTCATCTTCTTCCCAAATATGGTTTATTACCACCCATGTTAACAATAATCCTTTATTTAAAAACATTATTAACAGACTTTGGCATTTGTTAACCAATGATTGGTTTTTCAGTACCATATCAGATAGATGCCATTTTGGTTTTCAGAAAGGCAAGACTTTGTGACATTAGTTTTCAAACTATAAAAAATATGGTCAAAGTCCCAAGTTTTAGAAAATGTTAAGTGGTAGTTTACTATGTGATAACTGTGTATATTTTTGTAGAGTGGTTAAAACTAAATATTTCACTTCAACCAATACCCATAAAACATGAAATTCAGTATTTGATCACATGTAATAGGTAATGGGTGGTCTATATGGCTGGATGTGTCTGTGATTCCTTTTATGTGGGGCAGACTTCGTTGCCCTGGAAGCACAGACTTGCACTCCATCTCAATGATAGTTGACATCAAAGAGATAGGACTGCTTTGTTCAAACATGTTAAAGTTCGTTCTACTGCACGTTTTACTTTTATTAGAATAGACAGGGTAAACTGAGGTATTTCATTTAGAGCTAAACATAAACATTTGGATAAGAAAGAAAAGACTCTTGGATCGTGAATTTAGGTACATTATTTAAACAAGGTTTGAATGGCAAATTTTAATGAAGTTTTACAAATCTGAGAGTGTTAAATTAAGTTTTACCACAAGATGTCGCAGTAAGATAGTGGAGTGATACAGGTTAGACAAGAAGGGGAAATTCAACATATAATATAGGATTTGAACATTTTTCACATATAATGTAAGAAATATGTATTTTTTTTTTTAATTTGAATGTAATATTTATGCATTATAAGTTGTCTCACAGTATTAAGAAAGCTGAAAGGCAAAACCTGAGGTTTACTATTAAGCAGAACAGTTTGTACCAGTGTGACTGCTGGCATGAAAGACTTGTTGAAGTTATTTATGGCACTGGATTCATTTTTGGAACTAAGTATTTTTTATTTTTGTACTTGACAGTTCTTCTCTTGCACATTTTAGTTGTATATATACACACACACACACACACACACACTTTATATATATATATATATATATATATATATATATATATATATATATATATATATACACACACACACACACATATATATATGTATATATATATATACATACATATATATATATATATATATACATATATATATATATATATATATATATATATATATATATATATATATATATATATATATATATATATATATATATCTAGAGTCACCATCTATACCCCCTGGAGATAACATACCACTATTATAACTGATTGACCACTGCATCTCTGACAATATACTTAATGAGACTATAATTCTAGGTGATGCTAACATCAATTAGCTAACCCTTTGTTCCAACTCCCCCACTGCTAGCATTAACCTGTATGGGTTTAGTCAGCTTATCTCTTCTCCCACTTTTTATCATAAACCCACTAATTCAAGCTATATCATTGACTGGATTCTTGTTTCTAATCCTCACCTGTATCACTATCCTCAATCCCTACTAGATTCCATAAGTGATCATAATCCAATTTGCATCCAAAGATTCTCCCCCATTACTCTAGACTTCACAAATTTAAAGAATGCCATAAGCTAACTAACTTTGACCCTGAGACATTTAACAGCTCTCTCCTTGCTATAGATCGGTCCTTCTTATTTACTCTACCTCTGGATGAACCATACTTAAATTTAACTCCACCTTCCTTAACACACTTAATTCTCTTGCCCCGCCCAGAATTGTCAGAGCAAAATCTTGGCATTCTCCTTGGCTCTCTAACTTTACTAGGTCGCTAATACAGAAAAGAGATAATGTGTGGAAACTTTGGACCAAAGCCAAATCTCCAGAGAGCTTCCATAAATATAGGGAACTCCGCAATCTGACTAAAAACACATTATCAATGACAAAAAGAACTTCTACCACACACCCCAAAGTAATACACCTAGAAATCTCAAAAAGTTTTGGAATACTGTCAATCAGATTCTTTATCCAGGCAATCCTTCTACATCTCACCCTTCCCCAATAATACTCCCCTTGAAACTGCAACTATCTTTAATTCATTCTTCATTGATTCCATCAGTTCTAGTATATAGACTTCATATACACCCAATTTCTCACACTCTACCGCCCCTCTACTATACAACTCACCTTTTTCACTGAAACCCGTTCCTACCAGCTACATTAAACAACTTCTTCTTAAACTAAAACCATATTCCCCATCAGATGATAAATTGCCACCTCTCTTCCTAAAGACTGCTGCCAAATCAAGAGCATACCCAGTCTCCAGCCTTATAAATTGCTCCATTAGGGAATCCACTGTCCCTACTATTTGGAAAAAATTCCACATAATTCCAATCCATAAGGGAAGAAATTCAATAGAACTCTCTAATTTTTGTCCTAAAGCCATACTCTCACCCCTCGCCAAAATGCTTGAACATTGTGTTCACAGACAATTATTAGCCCATCTCACTCCTCTCTGATCACCTCTACCCAACATGGCTTCCGCCCCCATCATAGTACCACCACTGCTCTCATCTCCTTTAATAACTCCATCTCCCTTGCCAAAGATAACAATAAACTAGTGCCCTGTCTCTTTTTAGATCTTTCTAAAGCCTTTGGCACTGTTTCCCACTTCATCCTCCTCTCAAAATTGTCCCAACTTAACCTGTCTACAGAAACTGTCTCTTGGTTTAAAAGCTACCTTACAAGCAGGCAGCAATCTGTCAAATGGCTGTCTGCCTTATCTCCTTTACTTCCCATTAAAATGGGTGTCCCTCAGGGCTCAGTTTTAGGTCTCCTTCTCGTTAACATCTTTACCAACCAACTACACCAATCATGCCCCCAGCCCTCAGTCATTCTGTATGCAGATGACTCCACTATCATTTCCATTTCTGGTAACCCTACTGACTTGCTCACTCTCACACAGAAATCCTTCAGCCTCACTGAATCCTGGATGACTAGCAACCATATTATACCCCCCCCCTCAAAAAAAACTCCTCCTCTTCCTCTCTAAATCCCTGTACCACCTTAAATCTTCTTTTACCATCTCTTCACTGAATAACACTACCATCACCCCTGAAACATGCACAAAGCTCCTTGTGATCAAAGATGAGCAACTTAAATTTGACCTGCATGTTCATCACTGTATTAAGAAAACCCACCAAAAGCTTGGCCTACTATATAGAAACAAAAAAATTCCTCACCCCTGACTCTGGGACTTAACTTGCATCTGCTTTCTTGCTACCCAACCTTTTCTATGGTTCTCAAATTCTTACTAACTTACAATCTTTACTTCTCTCCAAACTTGAAATCACCTACTACAAACTAGCCAGATTTGCTGCTAATCTGCCTTCAAAATCTCACCACTGTCTTGTTCTGAGGACTCTTGGATGACAACAACTTCCTAACCAACTCTTATTTTATCAGCTTATTTTCATCCACTCTATCCTGAACAAACCCTCCTCTTGCCCTAGCATCTCTGCACTTATTTCCATATGTAACCCCCCCATACACCAGTCCCTTAGAAGCTCTGACCAATGTTTATTACAGATTCAAAAACCTAAAAAAAATAATTGGACAAAATCTATATAGCTATTCTCCCGCCACCTAATGGAACAAGCTTCCCATGTCTCTCAGAAATATTACCAGTGTCCATGAATTCAAGAAAACAATCAAACAACATCTAAATAGCAACTGGTTATGTCTCTGTGACCATCCCACCTGAACTCTGTCCCTTATTCATTTGTCTTTATAATTATCTTTCTTTTCTCTTCTAACTATACATATGATATTAATTTTATTTTCTTATTTAAATTATATTATCAAGTTATTTTTTTTTTTGTATATGTTTCAATATGTAGTTTCTGTATATTATTTTTGCATGTAAATTATCTTGTATTGTTATAATCTGGAGCTTTTCTCCCCGGGCCTATGCTGAAAAAGCACATTTGCCCAGTCAGACTATCACAGTCAACAAATGTCAAATAAATACATTTTATATATATATATATATATATATATATATATATATATATATATGGGTTCCATACACTAGATCGAATTTTCACTAATTTGAAATAGTGCATGGAATGCTCACTGCAGCGAAAGTGCACTTAATCAAAAGTGCACTTACAACGGGTGTTGTACTGAACTTCTGTGCAGAACTCACAGACCTTAGGGTTGGGGCACAGGTCATAGTAAGGGGTAGCCCGTAGGGCTATCCCCTTACCATGACCCATGCCCTAACCCTAAGGTCCATGATGACTACAGCGCAGTGAAGGACATAGCAATGTCCTCCACTATGGTGCGATAGTCACGAACCTTAGGGTTAGGGCATGGGTTAGGGTAAGGGGATAGCTTTACTAACTATCCCCTTACCCTAACCCGTGCTCTAACCCTAAGGTCTGTGACTATTGCACCATAGTGGAGGACATAGCTTGTTTTTTATGTCCTCCACTGTGCTGCGGTGTTTTTGGTGACGTGCACTTACGCAAAAGTTCACTTTCGTTAAAGTGAACTTTCGCAGTGGCTTCCTATTACAAGTTCGAAGTAGTGAACTTTCGTTTTTGTAATAGGAATCCATACATATATATATATATATATATACACACACACACACACACACACACACACACACACACACACACACACACTCACACACACATATATATGTGTGTGTGTATGTGTTTTATATATATATATATATATATATATATATATATATCCCATACTAACTCCATGACTTTATGGGCACACAACTGTGGAAAAAATAAAAAAGCCCAAAGCAGCAGAACCTGTACCAGTTGTGACCTCCTGTTGATTAACAATGACCAACAGAGTTCAAAATCAGGGAACTGGACTCCATGATGTAAACTCTCTGTACTGTACTGGACCTAACTAAAAGAAAGGAAACCTACTACCACATCTAAGATATGCCTTTTTTGAAGCTTTAAAATATGTATCAACATGAAGCATGCATAATGTTACACAAATCACTCAAGTTATCATGACCACTACACCACACGTCTAAATCAAATTAATCTTTAGTATATATTTGAGAACAACGCAGTAACTGAAATGCTTCAGTTCTAGGAGTTATGTTTAACAATAGAACAGTTTCTATATCTGTCTCTTATTTAGTGATACACCATATCTGTAGAATTAACATGATTGTTTACACTGGGCACCTATTCTTGCTGTTGTGATAATGCTTTGTTACAACAGTTACATCTAGAGAAGTGATTTCTGCAGTTCTTGATTGTCATGTTTTTAATGTAGTCAGATTTGTTGTGAAAAGGGTTTTGCTTTGACACGGCTTGTCTTGTACAGATTTTAATGATTTCTCTGTACACAATTTTCTTATTTCCCTGTAAACTGTATGTAATCCTGAGTTACAGCTCACTAGAATACTTCTGGTGCTTAAAAACAGCCAAATAAGGTTTGGGAACAGACCAATTTGTCCAGGGACATCTTCAGATGGGAGTTTAGATTGAAATAGTAATGGGTTTCAAGAGGGTAATGGAAGAAATAGTTGGGAGGGGGGAGAAAAAGGTTAACTAGGAAAGTAGGATGAATAGGAGGAAGTGAGGTAAGTGTAGGTAGGGGCTGAATAAGTTTTGTGAGAGTGTAACTGGGTAAGATATTACATTTTGGCGTGAATTTGCTGCAGCAGGTTCTACATCCAAGACAACCTGAAGGTATTGGTGTGTTCAGGTCGGCCTTAGACTAGTGTTCTATGGAAGAGCTGGGTAATGCTCATTAACTGGGTTTTGGTTAGAAGTAGTTATATCATTGTAAGGTTTGGTAGTAGTAGTAGATATACTTTTTTTTTTTTTGCATGGACAGATTCATGTGGGAACCCCTTTGTGATGACATCCTTCAGAAGTGCTACCTTTACTGGTAAAAGCATGTCATGGTGATCGTAGTTGGGAGGAAGGGCAGTTTTCGTGTATAGTCTTAAGCCATGGGCTATAACGCTGGGGTTTAGGTAAGGTAGCATTCCGAAAGGACATCCTTCAGATGAGTCAAGCTACTATACATCCGTTAATTTACTAACTTGCTACCTTTAATGGCAAAAGCGTTTTTCATTGAGTTAATTCTGACTTAAGTCTGTAAAAGCAATTTGTTTAAATTTCTGGCTCCATGGCAGGAGTGTGGGTCACAGGATACATTTTCTCTGTTGCTGTTTCACCAGTATGGTTGTTGTCAATGGAGCCATGGCTGTCAATTTAGGCAGGTGTGGTAGTGTCAGAGGTTGGGTTAAGTTTCTCTTCTTTCCTGCTGTGCTAGCCATTCTGTGTACATTGTGTGTGTTTTCGCGGGCTAGAGGTACACTGGTGATAGTAAGGGTGGCGCACATGTACTGTCCATTTAGGGATTAAAAAAAAAAAAAAAAGTCAAGGAAGCTATCTTTATATATATATATATATATATATATATATATATATATATATATATATATATATACACACACACACACACACACACATATATATATATATATATATATATATATAGATATATATATAGATATATATAGACATATAAATAAATAACTCAAAAAGGAAAAAGATCGGCAAATGTGCATCACTGAGCTAGTGTGGGATTGATCACCAAGTTAGGCTTAATCTGGTGAGGGCTGTTACTCGTGCTTGACAGGGGATGCTGTCGCTTGTTATTTGATGCCTGGTGTCAGTAATCAGTTAAACCATTAAAAAATAGAGAAAATGGGGAATAACTCAAAAAACTAATAAATCACACTTTCCCCAATAGTACAGGATCCAATAAAGGCTGTCCCACGATGGTAATCCACAGGTAGTCCAAAAAATATCCAAGGTAGATAATAAATAAAAGATTTACTTAGCGATACAAAACAGTTTAAAATTCGCTTTCATCTCCAAACACTGGAAACTTCAGCAGAATAAAGTGCCTCTGTGCTCACCAAGTTTTTATACCTTAATTAATTAATTAACTTGATTTAATTCAACAACTTAATGACTTGGTTGAACAAGCTGCATTTAAAATCACACAACAAAATTTTACATATACATATTTTCGTGAAACACAAGCATTAACTAAATATAGTATATACAACAACAAAATTTGTTTGTATATTTTATAAATTTTATAAAAGTTAGTAAAATTATTTCATAGTAATTTCATAATAGTTGCCTGTTAAATCAAATATATGTAAGGTGTTATATAGTTTGCGTATGGAATATGTTATTCTTCAAACTTCCTATGTATCAATCTAAATGTGAATATCCAAGGTTATATAAATATAAATATGAGTATAGAAAGTAAATGGTATAAATATATCTATATCCCTTAAAAATTATTTGATAAAACATAATGTATAATTCAATACATATTCAATAAATAAATAAATAACTACCAAATGGTAAAAATTTTATTTAATGTTTAACAAATGTCTAAAAACACATATGATAGATGTGATTAAAACTGTAAATTTCATTCTATTCTACTTCTTTGTATTTCTATTTTTACTTGGTTTTATTCTATTTGCCCTTAGTTTTAGGGCAGGTAAAAGGGGCACATGGTCGTTCATCCCTGGGGTTGTGTTGGAATCTAATCTCAGTTGCCAGGTCAATTCCCGATAACTGAGTTGGTTTTCCCAGTCCCCCCCTCTGTTGTTCCTGGGTACTACTTCCAAGATCCAAAACTTAAAGTGGGCTCCCTTACAAGAAAGCGTGTGATGGTAAAGGGCATTTGTCTCCTTCTTCTTTTTTATGTCATACATATATTCGTAAATTCTCTGCCGCAGGTGTCTTTCTGTTTTACCCACATAGTGTCCCCAACATAAGGTACAATAGGCCAAGTATACTACCCCACTAGTGTAACATGTGCAATATTGTCTCCCTTTTAACCTAATGGGAATAGTTGGTACCTGTAATTCCTCTTTATTTTCTATGAATGTACATTGTGGACATCTTTCACACCGAAAGGTGCCTTTCTTCCTTTTATCTTTCACTTCCTTCTTTTTCTCGAAAATAGCCTTTAAATTAGGTCCCCTTCGGAAGCTATAGCATACACGTCTATCAAATATTTCTGATCTATTTGGCATATTCTTAAAAACTCCCATATCCTATTAATAGTTTTCTTTATTAGGTTAGTGTTAGTGTTGTATGTCATAACAAAAAATGGAGTGTTCATGTTGGTGGCAATACTGTTACTAACTTCGTAAGTGGTGGACTCAGGGTTCGTGTTTGACACATTGTCTATCGTGACTTCCTTATTAAGTAAGGGAATGTATTTGGTTCCCCAACCTTTTGTCACTTCTTCCTTTAAAGGAATAATAATGGAATCAGGGTAGCCTCTCTCCGAGAATAATTTGTGTACATATTCTAATTCTTCAATAAACTCAGTGTATCTTGATGTCATTCGGGCCACCCTGACCATTTGTCCCTTAATAAGAGTATATATTTTGGTCATTGGACTTTCATCTGCGCTGAGCAAGGCATTCTTCTGTGAGCTGTCTTCCTGTTTACCACTTAGCTTACCTGCCCTTTCTGGCTGCTTTTGGGATCCGGAGCATATATGTATATTAACACCAACTGTTGCTGTCATGGCCACGTTGTTGGGCCTGCGAGTAACTGCTGCTCAATGCAGGTGTGGAGTGACTCCAATGAGTAAATGGGGAGGGTTTCTTTTGTCATACATTTGCTTTGCGGATTTCAGATCCTTCTGAAAGTCTTATTCACACAATTGCTCCAGCTTATAAGAGCAATGTTTAAATGTGTAGGGTTTTTTTTTTCCCTCTCGCTACTATATTGGTAAGTGGGCTAGGAGGCCCCGTGTGTATGGTTTCTCACCATGCATGCATGGCCCAGCTTTAGATTCAAAGCAAAAAGGAAAGTAGGGGTGGGTTAGCTCAGGGCCCCCTTTTGCTGTGTGTGATGCTCTTGAAAGGCAGTGAAGCATAACTGTTATACTGCTTTGAGGAAAGTCTTCAAATAAGCTACAGTCTACTGGTGATAAAGGTGGAAGTGCTTCATATGCTGCTAGGAGAAGTTGTGGAATATTTTATATTGTTCAGGACTGTTGGCTATAATGAATCTGCGCTGAACAAAGCTCCATTTTATGTAGACTGCCCTCTTTGCTGTGCCTCGCGTAGCTAAGCTATTTTCTATATCTGGTTTTGGGTCCCAAGCCTATATGTATGAAAATATATATATGGCATATACATATACAAACATATATATATATATATATATATATATATATATATATATATATATATAAACACAGACTTTTAACGTCACAACGGAGGGGTAGTTTGGCAACTGCAAAACTACAGGTGGTGTTGATTCAAACATTTCTGTGTGTGGAAATGTCTAGACAGCTGCATCTTCGTAATTTTTGTAACCCCATTCTATAGTGTCAGTGACTCAACAGGTATGGTATTTGCCTTTGAGTCTGGAAAATCAGAAGGCTGTGAGTTTTCTTCCCACATGAGGTACAGATTTTCAGGGAGGGTACACAGGGTTGACTCCTTATTTTGGTCTATTAATCAGAAACTTCAGGTTGCTGGGAAACTGGTAGGGAGGGAAGTCACTACATAAGGTTATATATGGTTGGCTAGGATTTGATACCAATCAGGAGAGGAACACTCATGCAGTTTCTGTTAATCTAGCAACCTGCTAAGTTTATAAGGGCAATACTCAAATTAAGGTGATTTGGGTTAAGGGTGGGGAAAATGGGGAGCCTTAACACTCTAAAAAGTATTTATTAATGCGTGGAGTTAAGTAGCGGAGATGGTAGGATAAGACATGTCACCGATATTTGGCAAGGCCGTTACTATGTGCAGGCATCTCAGCAAACCCCTTTTGGAAATTCAGTGATGGTATGAGGGTTATGAGGGGTTGTGGTAGGTAAGCATCCTTTGACACAGACACCATGGCAGGCACTGTAATCTGCTGTATTGGCACCTGCATGGAAGGGTTTCAGCTTTACCCTGACCGTTTATCCTCTCATCTTCAAGAGGCAGGAATGCTGCTGCCTATAATGTGGAACAAGGGGTATAAGGGGGAACACTTGGTAATGACTCATTGACTAATGTAAGCCCAATATTTACTAAATAATAGGCTGAGGCATACCCCTCAATGGCACAGTTTTGCAGTATGTCCAGTTTTTAGCCCTATGTTTTTTTTTGTTTCTCATAAAACTATGGCTGGCTATCAAATCATCATGAAGTCAGAAAATAATGACTGACACTTGAGATTCAGGGTTATACCCTTCAGAGAATTCATGGTAATACAGGCTCTGTTATTATATCGGTTTTCTAGGTTTGTAGGTGTAACATTTTAAGTGACTTTAGTTTTGGGGCCTGATCCTTCCATTATTTATGGCTTTGTCCGGATCTCTTGTTCTCAAAGGTTGAGTACTATGGGTTGACAGTGTCCATGTTGAAGGTCCATGGGTGGCAAGCGGGATGTGCTCAGTGTTATGTCCAAGACCGCCTATGTCTGCAGACTGGATAGCTAACTTAGGGGATTGGAATAGGTATATTGTGTTGCTGCATAGACACAAGGTAAAGGGTTGATTACCAGCTTTAATTGGAGGGGGCCACGGAGCTTGTGGGGGGGGGTGGCTGAATTGGTGAACTTTGGGGCTGATGGGGCACTCTTTCAGGAGGTGTTTTACCTGTTTTTGAGCACCGTAACTTTATTGCTGGGTACATGTTGCAGTTAGAGCCTTTGTAGAGTAAAGCAGCACATGGGACTCTGCCAAAGTTTTCACTTCTACCACAGGAATAGTTACTTTTGTGTAGTATGTTAATTTAGGTAAGTGAGTGTGCACGGTTGTTTGCGAAGTGCTTGTTACAGAAAGGCTCCTAAGATTGTTTTGTGGGAGGAGCGGGGCATTAAGTTAAGCACATTGACACATATGGTGCATTTTGGGAATTTTGGATGGCAGTCACAAGGTGATTGAGGTATTCCTGTCTCTGCAGTTACTGCTGTCTGGGTCATAACGCTGTTTGCTGCACTACATTCTGTTGCTGGTGGTGAAACGTTTTGCTGGGGAATAATGTGGCTCTGGATGCTTAAGAATAGGGGATGCGGGGCAGGGTAGAGGCTGTGCAGTTGAACAGGATGGACCCCTGGCAGTATCTACAGTTAAGAAGTTTTGGTTGTGAGTGCACAGAGCTAACAGTTGTCTTTTCTTTTGCAGATCAGCTGCACTAGAAGTTTTCCGGCCGCTGGACTAGTATGTAATGAGGTTGCAGATGGGGAGTGCAGAGTGGGCATCAGTGGGAGGCCCAAATGAAGCACTCTTGAAAAGCAATGGAATTTTTCTGGCCGCTTGAGTGGTGTGTAATGAGGTTTCAGGTAATTTTACTTTGGTAAGTACTCAGTTAGGCATGTCAGAATTGGGTGGAACTATTAGGGTGCATTTACAGTTACCCATGCAGTTTATTGGTTGGTAGAGGGCCCATGATGATAGAAAGCTGGATTAAGTTCCTAAGGCGTGGTATCTTCGGGGTGACAAATCTGTCTGTCAAGTAGGTATTGGTAATGTTATATACCAGGTTAGGGTTAGAGGGACTACCACAAGGACCATTTCATTTATGCTTGAGTGAATTTTGTAGATAGGGTTTCAGGAAACATTGTAGACATGAGGGTATGTTTGGGATATTTTGTGAACAGGGTGCTTTGTTTATGTGGGAGTTTTCCAGAAGAAGACCATGTTTTACTTCCTTACTAGCTGCATGGAGGCATTAAGGTTAGTTCTGGATCCTGTGGCTAGGGTTCTAGCCAGGATTGTCATTAGGAGATAGTGAGTTTTGGGGGTGTTTAAGGTTATGCAGGTTTTAGGTGTTTCAAAGCAGTCAGCACCTTAATCGGGAGCATAGTATCATACTATCATTACTCTTTAGGTATGATGTGTTGCAGGAGTCTTCGTTGCTGTGCATCGTAGGTGAGTTTTCAGGAACTAGTTCATGGGGGGGGGGCTTGGGGAAAGGAGTATACTTCTACTGTACAGATATTTCCCGGATGTCCAAATTTTGGTCTTATGTTTTGGGACATTTCTCATAAAGTTCTGGTTTTCTGGCAATTGGTGTCAAATCATTAAGAGTTGGAGTTACAGAATTTCTTCAGTAAATTCATGTTACTGCAAGCCTGTTTATCTTTATAAGTTTGTGACAGCAATATTTGTAATTATTCCTACTGG
Organism: Protopterus annectens; assembly: GCF_019279795.1. Classification (NCBI taxonomy): domain Eukaryota; kingdom Metazoa; phylum Chordata; order Ceratodontiformes; family Protopteridae; genus Protopterus; species Protopterus annectens. The sequence continues at coordinate 391,344,555 of NC_056738.1, read as the reverse complement.
CATGGTTGCAGGTGACATTGCAGCCCCTTACAGTCACTGTGGAACATTTGTAAGATGGCAAGGTGGGAATAATTCTGGAGTTACGGTTGGAAAGTTAACAGAGGATTGGTGATTGGTAATTTAAGGAGGTGATTTCAAGCTAAGGGTGTGGTGTGGTCTGTTGTGGTTATTTTGGCTTTTGGGAAGGGTGTATCAGTTAAGTCAGCTAGTTAGACAACTGGTTGCTTTGGTGGATGCTGTTAGGCCACTGGGAGGTTGATGACAGAGATCCATTTGGTTCAGAAGGTATAGCGTACACCAAATAACTTTGGTTTGACCTTTTAGGAATGGTTAGGTTTGTTTTGGAGGGTTGTTGGAAAATTTTGAAGGAAAGAGGGGGAACAGCCTGGTCAGGCTGGTGGGCAGAGAACAGGGCCAGGCCTGTCCCTCTTCTGTTTCCCCTCTGGTGTTGGAGGTCCATTTCAATGAGTTGAGAAATGCAAGTGAGCAGTTGGATACTGCTTAATAAGTAAAGTAAGCAAGTGGAGATAAGAATGCTGCTTACTTGGTCAGGGGAGCAGGGTTATGTGGCCCTAATTTAACTGTCATATGGGTGGTGGGAAATTCAAGCAAGTGGATGAACGCTGCTTGTCAAGTAAAAGTAAGCAAGTGGAGGTAAGGATGATGCTTACTTGGCAGGGTGAGCTGAGTCATGCTACCCTAAGTTAACTGTTATATGGATGTTTATGCCATGATTAATGAATGAAATATTAGTTGGTCAATGAATTTACTTTTATAGAATTTTTAATAAAGATCGTCAAATGTAATTTTGTATGATGTGTATTTATTTAAGGGGACCTGGACAAATGAGGTTTGGCAACAGACCAATTTGTCCAGGGACATCTTCAGATGGTAGTTTAGATTGGAAAAGTAATGGGTTTTAAGAGGGTAATGGAAGAACTAGTTGGGATGGAGAAGGAAAGGGTTAAATAGGAAAGCAGGATGAATGGGAGGAAGTGAGGTAAGTGTAGGGAGGGGCTGAATAAGTTTTGTGAGAGTGTAACTAGGTAAGATATTACATTTTGGTGTGAACTTGCTACCCACCCTCCACCCTATTTTTGCTTGTTTGGAGCATTGGGAATAGTGTGATATAATTTTGTGAAGAGAGGAGAAGAGGGCCAGGCTTGGCCCTCTTCTGTCCCCCCTCTGGTGTGGAGGTTCATTTCAATGGGTTGGGAAATGCAAGTGCATGGTTGGATGCTGCTTGCCAAGTATAAGTAAGCGGAGGTGAGGACGCTGCTTATTTGGTTGAAATGTTATTTCAATTCAAGCGAGCAGTTGGAGGCTGCTGGATAAGTAAAGTAAGCAAGTGGAGGTAAGAGTGCTACTTACTAGGTCAGGGTGAGTGGAGTTATACTGCCCTAATATAACTGTTATATGGATGCTGTGAAATTCAAGCAAGCAGATGGCTGCTGCCTACCAAGTAAAAGTAAGCAAGTGGAAGTAAGGATGCTGCTTATTTGGTCAGGGTGAGCAGGCTCACACTGCCCTAAGTTAACTGTTATATGGATGTTGATGCCATGATTAATGAACGAAATATTAGTTGGTCAATGAAAATACCTTTATGTAATTTTTAATAAAGGTCATCAAATGTCATTTGGTGTGGTGTGTTTATTAAATGACACCTGGACAAATGGGGGCCAAAGGAATCAGTACATTTATAGTAGTATATCAAATGCACATAATTTAGAGCTTACTTTATCCAGATTCACTTTTTAACTCAAAGAAACGACAAACCACTAAAAAACAAAAGAAAGCGAAGTAATAGGAGCTGGCACAAAAATACTCAAAACAATTTAATTAGCGCTTTCGGAAAGAATAATATCTTTCCTTCTTCAGACAAACTCCATCTTTAAAAAACAGCTATTTATAAACTTTTTTTGTTGCCAGTGCAGTTGTGTCAATGTGGGAACTAAGGTTTTTATCAATAACAAGATGTACATTATTATGGGTAACTTTAATTGTGATACTAAATCTGTTGTTTATGCTGCTAGCTGTGAAAAATGCATAGCTTTTTATATCAGCAAGACAGAGCGTAAGGTGAAGCAGCGGATGTATGAACACACTTATGCTATCTCCAAGAAAGATCCCACGAATGCTTTAGCATGCCACATTTTAGAGTACCCTGACCATAATTTTAAATTTACGGTTCTAAACATGTCAATGATGATTTTACAGCAGGACCTTGGCAGGTGATTTTAGAAAGGGAAGAACTTTTTTGGCAGATAAGAACTGCTGCGCAGTTTTTTCCTGGACTTAATGAATATATGTCTATTCTTTGTGTTTTAAAACATTTAGCATTGAGAAGATAATGTTTTCTAACTTGTAAGGTATCAGTTATAAAGTATATATTGTTTACTAAGTTAACTACGCTCAGGTTAGTTTTACATTTATGTTTGAGTAAGGGCTGTTTTATGGTAACATTTATAATTGAATGTATTTCAAAATGTTCATGTTACTTTAAATACATAATTGCAATTTAACTAATTATGTGATTGTTGTAAAAAGTTTATAAATAGCTGTTTTTTAAAGATGGAGTTTGTCTGAAGAAGGAAAGATATTATTCTTTCTGAAAGTGCTAATTAAATTGTTTTAAGTATTTTTGTGCCAGCTCCTATTACTTCGCTTTCTTTTGTTTTTTATCCAGATTCACTTGTCATAAAACCATAAATTGCATCTAGTTATGAAATAAACTTAAACTGGGCATTCCTAACACTACTTCAAACTTAAGCAAGTGTTCTGCTTTACTAACATCTTCAGCATCATACTATAGATTTTTCCTTGGATTTTAATCTATTGTCTCCAACAAACAATGTTGGTAGCTTTCTACAGTTTCCATCATACTATTTTATTTATGCTGATTTACTTTATGCCAATTCTTTACTACATCCACATAATGTTATTGAGTTTATTTATTTTTCTCTCAGGGCATACATGTTTTTTTATGCCTTGTAAATGTTCCCATAGGCAGCTGATCTTTTCTCTTATAGGTTCATAGGTAGGTACTAGGCTATCAGCCCATGGCCCTGTGTAAGACTAGCCAACAAGGTTCCCTGGCTTACGCCACCCAAGAAAGTTATTTTCCTGTGCCACCATCCACTCATCAAGATTTTTCTTGAAGAGTGCTAATGAAGATAGGTTCATAGGTAGGTACTAGTAAAATAAAGAGCCATGCAGGTCTCGAACTAAGGACCCTATACACCATTGTCCTAGTAGTTATCCACCAAGCCATCACACAATCTCAGCTCCTCTAACATTCTGATTGATATCTACTTGGAATACAACTAGTTTATTCACATCAAAGTACCTTAATGGTAAAGCATCTGTGATTACTTTAACTATTTCAAAACTTTTTTTCTGTCAAGAGCTTCATTTTAAAAAGCAGGCTACATCTTGCTGCAATTTTTTTCTTAGAAGCAGTTAGCATGAGCATATTAGGTACAATCTTTGCAAGATATCACATCACTCTTAGAATCATCTGAGATCCCTTTTTATCTTCTACCAGTAGCATTTTCACTACTGCTTGAATCTTCTCTGGATCACACTTCTGACTGTCTGAAATTAAAATATAAACAGTGCATTTCAAACTCATTACTCTGATGTTGCATTTGCTTTTTATTAAGCTTAGTTCCACTCTTCTATTCTATTAAGAAACCGTTATCAATCACTTCTCATGCTCTTCTCATGTCTGCTCTCTATACCTCTCAACCTCTCAAAATCTGGATAAAGTCATAAATGAAAGTGGACACAGGCCTAAAAATAGGGACAATTTTGAAATATTGCTCTTACAATCTTAGAAAGTGGATAGAATAATGGATTAGAATGGATTTTCTGAAGGGTATGAAGTCAGGATAGACCCCCTATTTGTTTCATTTTTTATATGAAAGGGTAGTGTAGGTAGTAAATAGATAAGATGATATAGAAGAATAAGGAAAGAAGGGCTGAGGAAATGCCAGCTGGAGTCCCAGTCCACAAAGCGTCAAACACATCCACTGCCAGATAGTATTGCAGTGGAGGATCTTGGTGTTGAGGGGGGTCGAGGCCTAATTCAGTGTGGTGGTCAGCACCAACTGGGAGAACATGCTTCCTGCACACTGAAGACAGACTTTGAGTGGCTGAATTCTCCTGTCCACTCACTCTACCAAGCTCTGATGCTCTTTTCTGTGAGGTTTGCCAGACTGCCATGTGCTAGAGTGACTGCAGAACCAATGCCTCCAATTTGACCCTGTGATCTGTCCTTAGCCTGGAAGGTACATACCCAGCCTGCTCTTGAGGGATTTGAAGCTGTAAAAAAAGGAAGTAAATGGGACAGAAACAAAACAAAAACAATAAGAAAAAGAAATGCATAATCAAAATACGAAAATCAAAGGAAAAAAGGGGTGGGGAGAGACAGAACAGAAAATTCACAATAAATCCACAGAATAATGTTTACTTGCCATTTCATACACTATAGAAATGTTGCAGCAAAACCTTTACTGAAATAACATTTGTGTATAAGAAGTGCTTATTTATACAACGGGAGTAGTAATTTGGGAAGTGCTTTTGTACTTGAGAATAATGAAATGAATAGTGCTTATGCAGACTTCTGATGAATTCATATAGCAAGGGCTTGTAACTTCTTGAAGAGCTGTGTGCATCTTTCAAGTTATGTACATGAAATACATTCAACACATTACTAAAATATCCTTTGAAATTACTCAAAGTAATCAGGTTAAAAGGAGTAACATTAGCTGAAACTGTAATGGTTTCAATTGCATTTCTTTCATTACAAAGCTGTAGAAATAATTTTATTATTACCAATACCGAAAAGATTTGTAAAAAAGAATACATCAGTTGTACATGTACGTTTCTCTCATTTTTACAGTAATATAATGATTTTCAATCTTTTTGTATGCTTCTTAGATATATTACAACTTAGTAAGACAGAATTCTGTTGAGCTTCAGTTATACTTAGCACAAGATTCAACAAGCCTTTTTATTCGTCACTGTTGTCACTAGAGATTATATTGTATTTTTTCTGCAGTTGTAGTTAAAAGGGACAACACAAGTGTTCACCTGCATTTGCACTTGTTTCTGTATATGGATAGATGCATAGATATAGACAGATGTACTTATGCATTCCTGTCTAAGCTGTATGAATTTGTATGATACTGTGCCCATATTCTCTATCATTAAAAAAAAATGTGTGTCAAATGTTGTTTTCAAAATACATGTAACACTGTCTCAGGTATAACTAATTCACATACACAGAAATGTAGCAACTCATGGAAGTTTGTATTTCCATTTCTGTACAAATGTGTTTGATTTGATAGGTAATGTGGAAGTAAAACAACATTTCTCTGTAAATTTTGTGCTGGTCATTCACTAGGCACAGCGACCCCCACCCCTCTCCCCCAACCTCCAGTCTAACTAGAGCCTGGTCTCTCAGACTTCAGCCATATTGTACATGCAGTTAGAAATCCTTTTTAACAAACAACTGTATTAAGCAACTGTTTTAGTTATATTTCTATGGCCTACACAAAGCTGGCTTCATGTAATATAACTATTAAGTCATTTAAGCAATAATAATAATACATTTTAAATGTGTAATTGTAATTTTAATTTCATTATTTATAAATTCAGATACAAATACTTCTTCTACCTGCAACCCAGATGTACATGTACAGATTATTTTAATAAACATTTGTATATCTTATTACAATTTCTGAACAAATTATTGATATGCATCTCTGTTAAAAGATGCATGTTTGATTACAAACATGCGTATGATTTCCTCTGCATTTCATAATAGCATTGCAAGTAATATTTTCAGGTACAAACATCATTCTTTGAGAATATTTGTAGTTATGCGAACTTGTTAAACTGTTGCCAAATTTTTTTTTTTACTTAATCTAGAACCCTGCCTTTCTCACCACAACCTGCTCTACTCAGTTGGCCAAATGGTCAGTGCTACGATTCTGCAAATCATTGTAATGGTGATGGCACCGCTGTTTGGAGCAGGTTATACCTGTCAGGGTTCACAAATGCTGACCCAGCTCTTCCAGGTAATTATTTTTTTTCACATACTGTATCTTGTGAACACATTAGTCTTATCCCAGTGCGAATCATTGAGAAGGCAGAGCATTATCATGGTCTCCTTATCAGAGCAGCTAGGAGTGCAGCCTCAAGCCTTCACAGGAGTTGTCATCCTTCGAAGTATCACAACAAGAATGGGGAAAGCATAGCAGAGATGTATTAATTAGGGATAGAATCACTCCCTGTGGGGTGTGACATCAATTTGACCAAGCCATTTTTACTAGCATGGTCATTACAACAGCTATTGATATTATTGGCAAGTTTGGTTTAACCAAAACTGCTTTGTGACTTTTTTTTTCTTAAAAGAAAATGATTACCTTTTCTTTCTATGTTTGATTGAAATGGAAAGGATATGATTAATAATGCTTATTGGTACAGGTTATTTTTTGTACCCTAGGCAGAATGCAATTTCCCATACCACTACTATGGTGGACCTCTGAATCTTGTTCAGTTAAATCCAGAAGAGGAATACCTTCTCTCCATCCGTGAGGATGATTATGACACAAAAGGTGGTGGAACAGAAATAATTAGAGGTGCTGCAAATGCTCCTCCAGCATACCAGTCTCTGCAGCAGCAACACTTATGAGCACATGAAGGCTGGTTTAAAGTCAGTAGAGTACATTTATATATAGAGAGAACTGAGTGTTGACAAGGAATTATGTAATTAAACACATTGCAATTAATTATCATTAGGTGAACCTTGCACATCAGCAAAGAATGGCAATGAAGGCAGTGTGCATGTTAAATGTCCCACTCACCCCCCATAAGCATACTTTGCTATATGCTGCATTAGTATTATTATTATTGATGTTTTCAAATACTATTTTTACAGGTACAGCATTAGAAACAAATAGTACAGCTACACAAATAAATATGGATGATGTCAGCAGCAGAATGGCTGTGTGTTGAAGATGATGATGATGATAACGTTATATTTAGAAGGCAGTCTGAGGAAAGTAGCAGGCAGTCCCCAAGTTTAATGTCAGGATCTCTCACTGCACAGCATGTTAGAAACTATACAGAAAGTGACAGCGCATCACAAAGTCACACACAAGGTGGCATGCCACTCACACTTCTACAGGAGGAACACCCCTACACTTCTACACCAGTATCTCCAAACCCAGAGGAATGTCTGAAGATAATGGCAGGCATTCAGAGATAACAGTGTCAAAAATTACACCTTTACAAAGGGAAGCCAGGCACAGAAATTTGTTACAGCTACCCCAGGAAACCCATAAAGTACTGGTTGCCCAACATGAAATGTCCCTTGATATTGTTGGGCCTCAGAACACTGCCACAGAGAGTCAGCTGGAAATGGTCACAGTCCTCCAGGGAACTCATGATGATTTCCAGCACTACTTGGAAATGGCAGACAGTAGAGATAATGCCATGATCAAAATGATGCGGAGTATGGTGGCTCACCAAGCATCAGTGGGGGCCTCCATTCATACAGTAGTAAGGACATACCAGAGTCAAGCTGGAGTCAGGCTTGCAAGGGGCAGAAGATGGAGTACTGTCCAGACCTGTGGGTCACATGATACTACCATCACTTCTCAGGGCAGTAATGTCAGTAGTTAAAGTGAACAAGCACATCACATTTCACACAGGCCATATCAGCGTTTATCTACACCTAGCAAAATCTCACATTTGAGGTCACGTTCATGGTCATGCAGCAGCGTCATGTCAGTGACAGCAAGATCAACTGCATCAAGTAGGTCATGACATCGGACTGACTCACCTTACAGTTCTCATGCTAGTCCCTCTTCCAAATCAGTTGTACCATCACCTAGCCTATCATCAGGAGATGTGTATGACTCATATGATTTTGAACTACTTTGAATCAGCTTCAAAGATACAGCTGTCTGTTTAACTGGAATGGAGGTTGAGGGACAATTTTTCAAATGTATGCATTTTATCCCTGTAAAATGAATATGTACACCATCAGTGAAAGTAAGACACATAGCAATGCTACATTGATTACCATTGCAACATCTGGCAGGGCCCTAAAACATCAAAACAGTAATGAACACAAATTTTCAGACACATCAAAATAAGTATCCTGTCATGTAAACTTAGACTGCTGCCACTTTAGTATCCCCACTGCATAAATTATGATAAATTCTGAAGCCTGAATTTACTGTGCATGACAGCATAAATTAATCTGATGTGCAGTACTACTGAATAACTTAAGAAGAAATGGCCTAGATAAAGAAAGCATTATAATTAATTTTCCTTACATTTGTAATGCATTAGCTCAGGGAGCACTTCACTGTTGTTAATATCCCTTACTTTTCTAACATTAAATAATCATTAAATCTGAAGCTATTCAAGAAAACAAACATGTGAATTATTTTCTATATGATGCCTTTTGACATGACATGACAGGTGTCATTGAGCACTCAGGCATGACAACATGAGTATTAGTGAATTATTTTCTATATGATGCCTTTTGACATGACATGACAGGTGTCATTGAGCGCTCAGGCATGACAACAACATGAGTATTAGTGAATTATTTTCTATATGATGCCTTTTGACATGACATGACAGGTGTCATTGAGCACTCAGGCATGACAACATGAGTATTAGTGAATTATTTTCTATATGATGATTTTGACATGACATGACAGGTGTCATTGAGCGCTCAGGCATGACAACATGAGTATTAGTGAATTATTTTCTATATGATGCCTTTTGACATGACATGACAGGTGTCATTGAGCGCTCAGGCATGACAACAACATGAGTATTAGTGAATTATTTTCTATATGATGCCTTTTGACATGACATGACAGGTGTCATTGAGCACTCAGGCATGACAACATGAGTATTAGTGAATTATTTTCTATATGATGCCTTTTGACATGACATGACAGGTGTCATTGAGCGCTCAGGCATGACAACAACATGAGTATTAGTGAATTATTTTCTATATGATGCCTTTTGACATGACATGACAGGTGTCATTGAGCACTCAGGCATGACAACAATATGATTATTAATGAATTATTTTCTATATGATGCCTTTTGACATGACATGACAGGTGTCATTGAGCACTCAGGCATGACAACAACATGAGTATTAGTGAATTATTTTCTATATGATGCCTTTTGACATGACATGACAGGTGTCGTTGAGCGCTCAGGCATGACAACAACATGAGTATTAGTGAATTATTTTCTATATGATGCCTTTTGACATGACATGACAGGTGTCATTGAGCACTCAGGCATGACAACAACATGAGTATTAGTGAATTGTTTTCTATATGATGCCTTTTGACATGACATGACAGGTGTCATTGAGCACTCAGGCATGACAACAACATGAGTATTAGTGAATTATTTTCTATATGATGCCTTTTGACATGACATGACAGGTGTCATTGAGCACTCAGGCATGACAACAACATGAGTATTAGTGAATTATTTTCTATATGATGCCTTTTGACATGACATGACAGGTGTCATTGAGCACTCAGGCATGACAACAACATGAGTATTATTTTCTAACAGATAATAAAAAATAAAGATGAGAGAAAATGTCACATGAACAGTGACAGAAGACCATGCACCACAAAGCATAGCTCACAGGTATCATGAATGTATCAGTTATACTCTGTATTTTTTATATTAAAAGAAACACTAACATGGATGTCCCAGTCCATAGATGTGGACTTGACACCACCTCTATATCTGCACAGCCGCATGCCGTGCATGAGCCTGCCACATGTGGTCCCTTCCAACTACTGCTGGCTGGTCACCATTAGTCATAGTAGGACTGTAACTGGGAGCTGCAGTGACAGCATGGGTCACTTCACCACCAGACTTGCACATCATCATGCTATGCAGAATGCAATGTACATAAAACATCCTGCACACAGTACATGGGTCATACTGAAGGGCAGCTCCAGATTCATCCAGACACCTGAAATGGCTCTTCAAGAGTTGAAAGACCCTTTCAATAACAATATGGATCTGGAAGAGGGATGTGTTATATGTCTCCTCTGCAGCTTAACTTGGATTTATCACTGGTGTCATGAGCCATGGCTCCAGTGGATATCCAGCATCACCTGAAAGACAAAAAAAAAAAAAGAGAGAGAGAGAGAGACAGAGAAGTGTGTGGAAGGGACAAAACAAACAAAAAGTGAGCATTCTACAATATATTTTAACGTGACTTACTACTTTTTTTTCACCTACCAATAAGATGACCACTGGGCATCCTACCATGCAGGAACAGGTGGTAGAGTGAGCTAGTGTGCCTGATATGAAAATCATGTGCACTGCCAGGATGCTGGGTGAAGATGTTGTTGATGCACCCCCATGAATCACACAATACCTGGCAATTGATGGAATGGTAGCCCTTCCTATTCTGGTACCACTCCTCCTGTGGACCAGGAGAGGCCCTAATTGTAACATGGGTGCAATTTATCGTGCCAAGTACTTCAGGGTAATGTCCTAGCCAATAAAAGGCATGCATAGTCCTGGCTTGGTCCTGTTGTGACATCAGGAAATAGATTTATTTCTCCACATGTGCCAAGAGTACATCCAGGAAGTGCTGCAGTATCCTCAAGGCAGAAGACTGTGAGATCCCCAACATGGCCCCAGACTGTGTCTGGAGGGGCTCTGTAGTAGGTATAGTCAGGGCTGTATATACTTCAGTGTCCACAGGGATAGGAAGTCCTCTCATTCCTGTAGTTCCTGTATGGGGGTCAAACATACCCACTAAGACCCTTATAATATATCTGTTTACTCTATACCTATCAAGGATTTCCTGATTATCAAAATTATAATAAGTAATCCTTTGCTTATATTCTTGCCTTCTTAGCCAGCAAGTGCCAGTGGGTGCAACTTTTTTTTTTTTTTTTTTTTTTGTCAAGCTAAGACAAGTAGTTCAGACCTGGAAATATCAATGTTTCTAGCAAGTAACAGCATCTTTGCAGATTGCAACTCTGACAGATTTTGTGAGGCTTCTCTTGACATAAGAAATCTGCGACCACTGGGAAAAAGTGTGAACATTTGACTATTGAATCACAAATGGTGTAAAATATACTTCATCAGCATACGAAGATTTACATCTCATTATTTGCTCATTTGCACGTGTATTCGAGGTTGTTGCCCATTGGTGTAAATGGCCTCTATGAATCTCACCTCAGCTGTGCTGGTCAGTGAACATCATGGATTGTGTCAGCGCATTTGAGTAACTAACTATGAATACTGGCCTTTATCTTTCTCATCTTCTGGAAAGGAATGCGTTAAATACCTTTATAGCTTCTTTCCTGCAATGTGTGGGTATTCTGTACATTAAATATTTTCCACCTGTTCAGCTAATTCAATCACAGTGAAGAATATATAAAATTTCTGGATCCAAATCTTGGAAGTTTTCAGTCAATTCTCTTAACAGAAAAAATAATTTGTGTGGGGTACAGAGCTACTTATTCATTGAGCATTACACTTCTATAGTTCCAAACTTAGAAGCTTTTAGACAAAAATATATTTCCCCACTTTTGCAGATTTATTTCGTATGTTCTGGTAGTCTATTCTGACACCAAATCATCAAAAGGCTAAATAAATACAATTTTTCAGGAAACATAGTATAACTTCTTCATTCACAATTATTTCTGTAAAATGTTTGTACCACATGACATGCAAATCAAATTAGCTAGTTTATTAACATTTAAAGGTATATGTTCCATATCTGAGTCAGTTTCTTCACCTCTTTTCCTACTTGTATTTTTACGTCATTGTACACTAACACAGAGTAAGGGGTCGTCTCTTTACCAAAAGCAAGTCGATACCTACTGGAGTACATCCTGCATTCTTTATGTTACTTTCTAACATGTTAATAGTTGTTTCTGATAAACCTTTATATAGGCATTTGTCCCAAGCTTTCTTGTTTTACATTATTTACTACAACATGTCTGGTTTTATTATTTTACGGAATAAATTGCAATAATTGCTCAGCTACTGCATCATTATGCTCCACTTTATAAGAGCTGTAAAATTAAAGTTAAGAAAAACATTTATTTGTAACTGTAGTTTAACCCAGAGAGTCTGTAAATCATTCTAATTTAGGAATACATTAAGCTGGGAAAACTGTTTGAACTGCTATTTATTATGAGGTCAAAAATTCCTATATGAAATGAAACAATTAATTCTCCTTCATTAAAATTTTGTTCTGAAGACCCAGATTTAAAAAGGTTTGTCTATTGGGAATGATTTATATTTACACAAGCAGCTATTTTATTGCATGGTTTAAATAATTTTTTCCATTAAATATAGAATTGACTTGTACTTGACTGCAATCCAACCTAATAAAAAAGTTGGTGCACATTATTGCTCTAGGGATTTTTAACCAATGACTCAGGTAAGAAAAATGTGATTTATGAAATGATATTTAATGTTAAGCAACCTTCCTTAAGACAGCATGAATAAAAAAGACAGGAGGGCAGACCGCCCACAGTATGACAAGGATACAGCAGCCTCATTGCAACACATCTACAAAAAAACATAAAAATTAGAACTAAATGTATTGCAGTAATGATTTTAAATAGATATAATCCAGTTTTATAAAGACAGGCAACCTGATGTTTTTCCTTACTTCACAAGCAAGCATAGACAGACACACAAAAATGCTTAAACATGTATTTGTGACTTCATATGTTTACACACACACAAAGCTGTTGAGAAACTTGTTTTTGTTATTCGCTTGTTTCCAGCAATCACATTGCTTGTTGGAGTTTGCTGAGAGATTTGAGACACAACAGAGTGTCCAGTGGATTCCAAGGCAAATGAAGTATCTCTATCATGTAGCTACGAAAAAGTATAAATAACATAAAAATGAACACAAAGTAAAGCAAAGCAAGTAACAGCATCTCAGTAAGTACACAAGCTGTCCTATAGCTATAAAGTCATTTCCAACAATTGCAAATGCCTATGGAACTTCCCCGACATATCAGGACAAAACAAACTCTCATTGGCTATTAAGAAAGCTAGAGTTTCTCTCTCCCAGATAGCTATGGAAATGTGTGTGCTAACTCAAAATAAAAATATTGTAAAGGCAGAGGAAGTCATGGCAACTTGCAGACTACTGATTGGTAGCCTTTAATGCAAGTGAGTAAGTTTTCATCACATTTTATTGACTGAGTCTCGATAAGGTATAAATTCTGCTACTAAAAGAAAATGCACAATATTTATTTTGGAGCTGTCCCTGGCCTTGCACAACTAAATAAACAGTAAACACACTTAAAATAATTTTCAAAAGTAAAATCATGCTCTAGTGTAAATAAAATATTATTCATTTGAATAGTACATCCCAGTAAGCTGTAATTTTTCATTTGCCTTACTGATTTCTTAACTTGGCTGCATTACTTCTGTTCCATAGTGATACCTCAGTGGTTAAGGTGTATGCCTCACAGTTCTAGGGGTCAAAGTGCCATTCCAACCTTCGGTTATTGTGTGCAGTTTTTACATATCCTCCCTTGCAGTTTCTTCTTTTTTTATACAGGAACTGTGTACTGAATGAAATGCTCAGCTTTATGGCATTCACTAAGAGTGAGCATATTTCCCCTCACATTAGCATGATTTCATAGGTAGTTTATATCAGCAAGGTGTATCACAGACCCCTAAATGGTACTTAACTACTTTTAGAAAAGCTAAATCTTTCTGAGTGCCATTTCAATTAGTTGAGTTATGATGTTACAACATGAATCCTCTGGATACTATGGGTTTCATCCTGAAAACATGGCAGCTGAATGGATACTCAAAACTATTTGCCCATACTGTATTTACCCTTGCTCTTCTGCCTAGAATTATGGCTGTAATGGAACTTGTGAAGGATCAGATCATTCATCTTATTAAATAATGAATAATATTAAAAAGCTGTTTGATCTTTTCACTGTTTCATTGCTTTGCTGTCTTACCTTTACATCCTTTAACTTCCCCGGTCTAGACCTGCCTGGAACTGTACTTGTTTAATTCATTTTAAGATGCAGGTGTCTTAGTTTTGTATTTTTTCCTTCTTAAGGGATCTCCAAATATGACTTGATCTTTGTTTCTTGCAGCTAGAATCTATCTAATTCATTTCTGTATTTCACTTACTTCCATGTATTCTCTAGTATAGAACCAGCTCTGAGGCACAAATAGAGAGTCTTCAGTCACTGTCTTGGTTATTGAAGAATCTAACAGGGAATGAATGGTAGTGAGATGACATCAATGATTTCAGCATCGCTGGGTCAGGGTGTTGGACTTGTGTTACAAGAATGCACTCTTGGTGATGGCCTAAAAGTGTTCGTTATGTGAAAAAAATGCTTGGAGGATCTAACCGAAGTAGGACTGCCTCATACTATAGGTGAGAATCAGAGATGTGAAAAAGGATGCATTCTTCTCATGGTCAGTATAGCAGGATGTTGCACTGGTTCCGCGAGCCAACATGGATGACTATAAAGGTATGGCCACAAAACCTCAGGACTTTTCAGGATGACACACACATCTTTGTTTCTCACCTCTCCCTCCTTGGATCCTGCATGATGAGGAAGAAGAGGAATAAGTGGAACTATTGAGAAAGATGATTGATAATCATGAGGGTATGAGACAAAAAAGAAAAATATTCACCAGCACTTATCCAAAATAGACTCTGATTTGCTTCCCTATCAAGTGATTTCTATCACATTGTGAAGCCTTGATAATTGTGGTAATTCCTCATTGCATGTATGGCTGAGTAATACCATCCTTACAATGATGGAGATGTGAAGAGTCATCATCCGTAACTAGTCAGGACTTTTATCATCCATTCTTTAGCATTATGCTGATAGCATGCTGATAGCAATGTGCATGATGCTAGTA